>NC_064631.1:507152436-507461186 GCF_023864275.1 Schistocerca cancellata
GGATTCGGTTAATGAAAAGGGGACATACAATTCAAGGTTTATTTCCCCAAAAAAGTTAATTAATTGTAATAAATTACACTGAGGCTTACAAATTACAGTGACACAAACAAATCAAGCTGCTTCCAATATGAGGTAATACAAATGTTGTATGCCACAGGTGAACAGAGAAACTTATTTGTGTCGTTTGAATCGCTGCCAAACAAAACTGTTTACAATTTGATACATTAACAAATGATAATTGTGCATTAAACTACATACTTTCACCTAATACAGTTAAATTTTATAATGTGAAGCACAAATGTATAATTTACCATTAAATTTTCAGTCGAAGTTACCCCTTCCTATACCTTCTTTAAAAGAGTGATAAAATTTCTAAAAGGTATCTCAATTAAAAATGCCCTAAAACCATTAACACAACAACACGTACGTGACTAGCTCAAATAATAAATATATGTACGGCAAAGCCCAACATTTGCTTCCTTACAGAAAGTTTGCTGATTTCAACAGCGCAGACCACATGCAAACTCTAGCCAACATGGGCCGCTTGCCGGTCAAAACATGTTACGACTGCGGCAGCGGGCAAACTTAACATAGGTAATAAAAGAACACAGGCCACCTAGCAATCTTACCAAAATCAGTTTACACGAAGGAGGAAGAGGGGAGAGGGGGACATAATAAATACCATACGCAAGTGCACTTGCCAAACCTACTACTAAAAATACAGCATAAAAGGATCTCAGTTAATGACAAAATCCGGGATAGGCCCGGCAATATTGCACCTGAGCGCTAGTAGCCAAAATAAGGTTGACAGATACCAAGGTCCGACATCAACTTAGGGCTAACTGGCACAACAAATAAATAAGAGTGAAAGAACAAGCAATTGACAATGCCCAAGAATTTAATTAGGATTAAGTACACGCGAGGCTAAAATCAATTGCTAGCACCTTGGACATCGTCTTAGGCTTAATTGACACTACAAATAAATAAAGGTAAAAGAACAGGCAAATGCCAATGCCCAGCAGTTTAAATAAAAATAAGTAATCCCAAGGCTAAAAGCAGTTGCTAGCAACTTAACAAGCACACATAAAAATATCAGAATGCTGCTACATCACAAAACGGAACAGGCGCGCGCGTAGTCCCCAGCAAGCCAGAAAACCACTAACACACACTCCAGCAACCGAGCCAGCCTGACCACAGTAATTTCAACTCAGAATCAGGGCGCGTGAGCACACCGGCTCCACGCAAAACACACACTGCCAAATAATTCCCACTAACAGATACGGCTGCCCCCCGGGCGGGAAAACGGGGGCAACAACCGAGTACACACCAGCAGAAAACTCGACACCTAGACTCCGGCCAAAACGGAATCACGCAGAAAATATAAACAACAGCTGAAGTAAGGTGAAACGAACGCCGCCACGCAGACCGGACAGAGCAAACACACAGAAAGCCTGCCCTGCAGACCTTACAACTCCTGGGTGCGGAAACCCAAGCGATATCGTGGCACCCTTTTCAGAGGAGGAAAACCTCGAGCGATCGCGTGCGGGGATCCATCAGTTGTCCACTACAGCACGTCACCAACACGCCACACCGCCCAACGGCCAAACCAACGAGGCCCGCCAACAACGAGACCACACCTCCGTGCCGGGGCGGAAGGCCAAATACCACCAGCTCGGTGCGAATCCAACCACCGAACCGAGCGCGCGCGGCCCCCCGCGAAAAACGCTCCAGAGGGCAGCAGCACCCTCAGCGCCTGCGCAGGCCGAAGCAGACGGAAACAGAAATACAAGTCGCTATCGATAGTGCCGGATACGCAACGCGCCGGAGAAATGGCAAAAGCAGTATTTCATGAATCACTCAGTAAACCCGTGGCTTGCAAGTTATAGAGAAAATCAGGCAACTATTCATATCGGGCCACCAGCAAATACACTACAGATAGATTTGGATTTCTTACGTCTGGTTTTGCTGTAATGCCCTTCAGTATTTGTGAGGCGTCCGTAACAGTCTCAAAATGGCCATCAGGCTCCCACCGCACTACTGGAGCAGCAAATGCCATGGCTCGGCGTTCTCCTATTAAAAAAAAAAAAAAAAATGGCTCTGAGCACTATGGGACTTAACATCTGTGGTCACCAGTCCCCTAGAACTTAGAACTACTTAAACCTCACTAACCTAAGGACATCACACACATCCATGCCCGAGGCAGGATTCGAACCTGCGACCGTAGCGGTCGCGCGGTTCCGGACTGAGCGCCTAGAACCGCTAGACCACCGCGGCCGGCTCTTATCAAAGCTTCGGCTGCATTTTTGGAACAGGTTGTGCAGGCATTATGAGATCGCAAAACTTTTATCTCGATCGCAAACAAGGCAATCAAAATACAATTTCTAGGCCTTCTTAACTAAATTAATGATTAGACGTCTAGACAAAAGTATAGTAAACAGTAAGATACGGAAATAATAAAAAGTAAAAATCCTTAAAAACTCAAAAGTCTTTGGTATTAGAAGATTCGAATTCTACGCACCAAAACACATACTAATTGATACACTGAAGAGGCAGAAAGTTATGACCACTGCCCACCGCGACGTTGGATGCCTCCTGGCGGCGGGGCGGGAATGTGACGAGGTAAGAAAAGCAGGTAAGTGCAGCTGTCACGGACGGGGAATCACCCTAGCGTAGATATGGGCTGCAAATGGGGAAAACCATTCAGATAAGCGACTCTGACAAAGGGCAGATTATTATTACGCATAGTCTGTGAACGAGTATCTAGAAAACGCGCGAAGGTGATCGAATGTTCAGTGCTACTACCGTGAGCATCTACGGAAAGAGGCAGGACAGTGAAACTACCACTAGGCGGTAAATGGTTGGGCGTCCACGACTCTTTACAGAACGTGGGTCTCAGAGGCTTCTCTGCGCTGTAAAGTAGGATATATGGTGACCTGTGGCACCTAGGCCGAAAGAGCACAACGCTGGTGCACGCCCAAGTGTTTCGGAGCACACCGTTCTCGTACACTGCAGAACATCGAGCTCCGCAGCGGACCACAACTACACTCCCGGAAATTGAGATAAGAACACCGTGAATTCATTGTCCCAGGAAGGGGAAACTTTATTGACACATTCCTGGGGTCAGATACATCACATGATCACACTGACAGAACCACAGGCACATAGACACAGGCAACAGAGCATGCACAATGTCGGCACTAGTACAGTGTATATCCACCTTTCGCAGCAATGCAGGCTGCTATTCTCCCATGGAGACGATCGTAGAGATGCTGGATGTAGTCCTGTGGAACGGCTTGCCATGCCATTTCCACCTGGCGCCTCAGTTGGACCAGCGTTCGTGCTGGACGTGCAGACCGCGTGAGACGACGCTTCATCCAGTCCCAAACATGCTCAATGGGGGACAGATCCGGAGATCTTGCTGGCCAGGGTAGTTGACTTACACCTTCTAGAGCACGTTGGGTGGCACGGGATACATGCGGACGTGCATTGTCCTGTTGGAACAGCAAGTTCCCTTGCCGGTCTAGGAATGGTAGAACGATGGGTTCGATGACGGTTTGGATGTACCGTGCACTATTCAGTGTCCCCTCGACGATCACCAGTGGTGTACGGCCAGTGTAGGAGATCGCTCCCCACACCATGATGCCGGGTGTTGGCCCTGTGTGCCTCGGTCGTATGCAGTCCTGATTGTGGCGCTCACCTGCACGGCGCCAAACACGCATACGACCATCATTGGCACCAAGGCAGAAGCGACTCTCATCGCTGAAGACGACACGTCTCCATTCGTCCCTCCATTCACGCCTGTCGCGACACCACTGGAGGCGGGCTGCACGATGTTGGGGCGTGAGCGGAAGACGGCCTAACGGTGTGCGAGACCGTAGCCCAGCTTCATGGAGACGGTTGCGAATGGTCCTCGCCGATACCCCAGGAGCAACAGTGTCCCTAATTTGCTGGGAAGTGGCGGTGCGGTCCCCTACGGCACTGCGTAGGATCCTACGGTCTTGGCGTGCATCCGTGCGTCGCTGCGGTCCGGTCCCAGGTCGACGGGCACGTGCACCTTCCGCCGACCACTGGCGACAACATCGATGTACTGTGGAGACCTCACGCCCCACGTGTTGAGCAATTCGGCGGTACGTCCACCCGGTCTCCCGCATGCCCACTATACGCCCTCGCTCAAAGTCCGTCAACTGCACATACGGTTCACGTCCACGCTGTCGCGGCATGCTACCAGTGTTAAAGACTGCGATGGAGCTCCGTATGCCACGACAAACTGGCTGACACTGACGGCGGCGGTGCACAAATGCTGCGCAGCTAGCGCCATTCGACGGCCAACACCGCGGTTCCTGGTGTGTCCGCTGTGCCGTGCGTGTGATCATTGCTTGTACAGCCCTCTCGCAGTGTCCGGAGCAAGTATGGTGGGTCTGACACACCGGTGTCAATGTGTTCTTTTTTCCATTTCCAGGAGTGTATGTGTTCGAGGCTCGGGACCATCTGGATTCGACCGTCGATCAATGGAAACGTGTCTGCTCTTCGGGTGAATCACATCTTTGCTACGCTAGGACGTTGGCCGTCTCCACAAACGCCGTCATCGAGGTCAACGGCGGCTCGAAACGTGCAGCTTGCCAGGGACGCAGGCTGGTGGGAGCAGTTTTATGCTGTGGGAGACATTCTCCTGCGCTTGAATGGAACCTGTGGCAGTAATCGAAGACACGCCGACAGCTGCGAACCTCGTGCATCCCTTCATGCTTGATCTCTTCCCCGACGGCGATGTCATCTTTCAGCAGTATAATAGTCTTTGGAACCGGAATCGCGCTACAATGGTTTGAGGAGCATTACAGTGAACTCACGTTGATGTCTCGGCGACCATATTCGCCTGATTTAAATTCTATGGAACCCATCTGGGTCGCTGTCAGGCGCCATCACTGCGTACACAAATCAGCGGCCCTTTAGTTACGTGAATTGCACGACATGTGCGTAGACATCAAATTCTACATGCCTCCGCAAACCTACCAACAAACTGTCGGATACCTGATACGCAGGATCAGTGATGTATTTCGTTCCATAGACGGACGAGCAAGTTATTAAGCAGGTGGTCATAATGATTTGGCTCATTAGTGTACATCACATCCCAGATGCAAAATAACTGTTGAGTAGTATAATGTAAATTAAAGTTTCTGCAGACGTTAACAAGTCGTGAATACCTTATCACCTGCTGAAAATTTTTTGATTAAACGAATTAGGAGCATACACAGTTAATTTTTATGTATCTTTTACTAATGAATTATATTAAGCTACGTATCCAACAGTTTCATGCTCATTGCCTTGTTACCCAATAAGATCACTTCTGGATGAATTTTTGGGCTGCTTAAAAGTTCTGCTGTTATCACACCGGATCAATTTTGTTGTTAGCGGTATCCGCCAAAATCTGACACTCTATAATAATGAAACTTGCATTTGCGTGCAATTGTTTTGTTTTTGTCTGACTGACATAGCATCTGGCTGATAATAGATATTGATTCTGTGCGGCATCTGACTAACATTTTAATGCTGCACCTGCCTAAAAGATTTCCGACGTGATACACAATTAGGAGCCGCTTCAGAAGTTAACCTCATAATACACTCTATGACAAAAAAAAAGGACTTGCCATGATGAAGGAGTTATGCGAACTGATCAGAAACTGATATCCATACCGGTATCGAGGGAAAATGCCAAGTTGTAAATGGGTGAATGTATGGCACGGCAGCACGGTTTCACCATGTAGCCGTCGAGGAAATATCGATACCCGGCGGGATGTCCAGCGATTGAGTATTTTGAGAGTCAAAGTTTTTCCCAGGTTTTCTCTAGGTTTTTCAAGATAAATTTTTTTCATGTTACTTTTTTTATTAATTTTGAGACTAAAACCAGCTTTTATGAAAACTCCATATTGATAATTATTAGAATTTGCATAACTAGGTACACGTTATTTCTTTAGTTGTGTAAATCACAGATACAAATTAAAATACTTTTAAAATATTAAATATGTATTTTGATTTACAGGAAATAAAAAATACAAAACAAAAAAATTACAAAATTTACAGATTTTCTTTACTTATGTCGCTAAGGGTTTCTAACTTTATTCAACTGCTTAAAAGTGAAAGCACTATTTAATACATGAATGCATTTGACGGAAAGTGTTTACTTTGTAGCCCCTGTACTTCGTGCTACTTGGAACTATTGCCCAGCAATACGAACCAACAGTGTGTGGCATTGTTGTACTTATTACGCAGTGAACAGTCACTTATTTCAGTTTGATCCGTGCGGGTGCCTGAGCAGAAAAATGATGAAGGACGAAGGTACTTCTGGCCCATCCATATCTACGACGCCATCGACGCAGGGTGAGCGAGGAAAATTATTACAAGTGCTCACAGTATTGCGAACGGGGGAAAATACAAACGGGAGAGTATTTTTTTTTTTAAAGAAAGGAAGTGAATAATTACTGAATACCGATAATCGTATAAACGCTGCAAAATGAGACACAATTACTGATGTCTAAAATGTCATTCCTCTCCTCCTGTTTGAATAATTGTGGTACAACCTTCGACCATAGATACTAGTAGACTGGCCTTGCTGTGCAGAAGCTATACGGCTGGTGTGGCTCCAACATAAACCACGTGACTGTTGGCAAAACGTGGCGGGATTTCAAATCAGCGGTCTGCCATCCTATGTTTGTATCGGATTTTCCCCACATTTCTCAATTGACTGCCAAACGCTTCCAACAAAAACTACTTTCTTATTTGTGAAAAATTATGGCAGAACTACATTTGATCTGGATTTGTTCAAAGTACCATTTATAAAATCTAACAAATACATCGAACGCCACTCTGGTGGGCAGTGGGACGAAATTACTATAAACTATCAATTATAGTAAAATGTCGTTAAAATTCTTTTAAACAGTAAGAGTGGGCACGTTTCGAGCTTTAGTCACTTATTAAAGAAAATGGGCTATGGGAATTATGTCAATTATAGGTGTCAAAATTGTTTACTTTAGGAGCAGGTCCATTTTAGAGTATCAATTTTAGGTGCACTTCAAAGGTTCAGTTCTCACTATTTTTACAAAAGTTTAAACTATTAGTTTAAAAAAAATGATATTTTAGATGAAAGGTGAGACTTTGCAGTTTCAGAAAATAATTTTGGAGCCTAGGTTTAAAAATGACAGACACTGCAAATAAAAATTATAGATATACATTATAAATAATAACTAACCTATCAAAACACTTCTCCTCGAAGTGCTTCGAGCAAAGGCGCGTATGTGCAAACGGCTTAAAGTTTTTCCGTTTCAAGGCCTGTATCCAAAGCTGCCTTCGGTTTTCATCCTTACAGAACCTATGAGTAGGAACGAGAAACAGTTATACTTACTTCTGTAACCGAATCATCGCAGATACTTTCCAAAATGTAATATGAGTCTGAGTTTACAGGCATCACTTTCAACACTTTAATTTACGTGATACTCTATTTCAAGTGTAAAAAACATATAAAAGTCACTTCAGCAGATTTCAATAAACGCATCTGCACTATCTTAGACACACTTACACGTGAAATGTAATGCCATTTCCCCGACAAAACGCTGAGTACAGCCATAAGCGCAACACGAAACAACCATGTTTTGCCAACATTCACGTGACTTCAGCCCAGAGATGTTGGAGCCACGAAAATGACGTCAGGGCCAGTCTATTATATTTATGGTCGAAGGGTACAACAGCCTTGACTTAATTTCATTACTACTCGAGGTTGTTGTTGCTCCGCTTGACGAAATGGCCAAGTAAGCATTCACAAGCGACAGATCTATTGACACAAGATTGCGGGTTACTCCACGGTGAAACCGACGGCTAGCTTTAACTTCTTCATTCGAACTATTACGTCATACTGTCGCCGTCAAGCATCTGTTCAGCCCCTTAGATCTGTTCGGTCATATAGATCATATAGGCACTATATGACTATACGTTGTTTCCCATTGCTGCCAACTACAACAATCTAATAGTCGCTATAGTAAGTGTTACAACAGGCTTAACGTTCTTTTCGGCCATTGCACTAAACTGAACATGAATGTCTCTACAAAACGCCTTTACAAAATTTACTACAGCCGTATACATCTCCCATAGTAGCTGCCTGTACTTTATGCCAGACTTCAGCCGTGTATATATCCCATAGTAGCTTCCTGTACTTTATGCCAGACTTCCAGACTTCGAAGCAATGAATCTCCCATCACCTCTCACACGGTAGCACCAATCAGATTCCTTGGATCCCCACCTCATGCGACAGCTAGACGAGTAGAAAACAGTTACGAATCATTATGTAAACGTTGAATCAGAATGGATATTATACAACTCGTATGCTATTTTCGGACAACACAAATGGTTTTTAACTGACTATATATCAGTATGGGCACGTTTTTTCCAGGATTTTTCCTGATTTTGAAAACTCACGGCTTCTTCAAGGTTTTCAAGATTCCAAGGTTCGCTGGGCACCATGATATAGGTCAACTGCAGACAGGGATATCGGCTGTTGTAGTTGTGGTGTTACCTGGTCTAGAGTTGAGCTATATAGGTTATCTACAGATTGGGATACCAGCTATGGGGAGGGAGTTTCATAGGTATCCTGGTCTAGAGTTGAGCTACATAGGTCAACTGGAAATTGGGATACTGGCTGTGGTAGTTGTGGGGGAGGAGAGGTATTTGTATACTGGTCTAGAAGTATGAGACATGGCTTGACAAAAAAGCTCTCTGTGTTCCTTAACCTTGAACTGTTACGAAAAGCCCTTAATTGTTCCAGAATGTACTGAAAATGCTGGAGAATGACATCACGGTTCACTAAACAAATTTCCTTCACTATCTTGTCTGTCTCCTCAACGCAGTCAACCTGATTCTATTTCTGATTCTGTGTATCTCGTAGGGAATCTAATAGTAGAATTGCATGAACACTACCCTCCCTCACAACAGACTTCGACTCAAAAGACAACTGAGATCTGGTGAGAAATTTAAGACAGTGGGTTGAACTCCTCTCTCTAACTGTACACTCATCAAAGCTCAACTTCAGTGCACTATCATTACACTTCAAATTCATTTCACCACAACCCAAATTCATCACTGATTGGAGCAGCAACAAAAAATTAATCACTAAAATTACATCAATAGTCGCCTTGGCACAATTACAAAACTTGCAGAAAACCTTAACCTTGACGAGTAAAAATAGTACCCACTTGTCTCTTCACCTCAGCCGACCTGTGTAGCCGAGCGGTTCTAGGCGCTACAGTCTGGAACCGCGCGACTGCTACGGTCGCAGGTTCGAATCCTGCCTCGGGCATGGATGTGTGTGATGTCCTTAGGTTAGTTAGGTTTAAGTAGTTCTAAGTTCGCGGGGACTGATGACCTCAGCAGTTAAGTCCTATAGTGCTCAGAGTCATTTGAACCATTTTCTTCACCTCACCACATTTCCCAGCATTTAACCCTTTTACTTTAATCCGCTGTGAGGGAAGTTTAGGCCACGAACCTACTCCTTCACATCTCTAAAATGCTGACTCAATACAGACACGTCGCTAACTATATCCAGAACACAGGACAATATAATTCTATTAACATTTATTCTTAGCACAGGATTCACAAAAGACTTTATAATTTTCCTGTTCCTCACTAAGTAAAAGTTTCCTCACATCTTCAAAATTCAACAGATTCAATTGTTCACAGCTGTCAGTCATCATATTTGCAGCACCCACGTTGGCTTCTAGCACCAATTACCTGCCACAACGCAACCAGCTCTCCCACGGACTTAGTTCTGTGGATCAGCTGACTGGGCCTCTGCTCTGCATGGACCTGAATATATGTCATCCCAGTGAACATGACTGCCACTTCCCCTAATACTTCAATTGTGACCAAACAGTGTACAATTCCAACAATCTCTGCCTGTTCTAAAATGCTGCTTTTACTGTGATAGGGTACTTCTTCCAGAATCCTCCACTTACCTTTTCCATACCTCTTCTGCATGTAATCATGTCGCCCACAATCGTAATTTCGATTCCCCTGTGGCCTCAGGTCAGCATAAGAGAACTGATTATCATTCTGACTATGGCCATTATCAACACTGTTTTCATACTCCAATTCTGGAAACCCTCTAAATCATATTTACATGTCTAGCAAGGGTAATTGGACACAGACATGAAGGAAGTTTCATAAAACAAATACGAATCAATTCAGCAAAAGTATAAGGATCTTGCAGAAACTGATTTTTCAACTACTTTATGTTCAGAGAATGGAGCAGACTTGGTAAGGCGCAATACTGAAATTTTGAATCATCAGTGTTCTATCTTTGAATCTGTTGTGACAAGCACAAATGACCAAATGACGACTCTCTTTGTAAGACGCATAATTCCTAGGTAAAATTCACATATGCATTCATCTTCCATGCAGCCACACGCAATTTCAATCTTATGACCAGCCAGCCAAGTTGGAGGAACCGAAAGATCAAACTGCTCTAACAAGCATGGGAATGAATACTATTTGATGTATCTCTGAAAACTTGAAACTTTAGAACAGACAAGAAATCATTGTAGTCAAAATCAGGCAAGTCTTCACGATTTACAACATCATGACTGGAGTGACCACAGTTGCGATGGGTTCCCCTCCTCTCATAGCGTGACACAGGATCTGGCTTATCTTCAAGACCAGAATCCACATCATCAATAGATACATGACCTCTGTTATAACAGTGACGTTCAACAACACCTTCACCTAACTTTTCTTCAATTTTAGAAACCGTCTCGTTTAATTCACGACCTGATTTTCTTCTTCTTCTTCTTCTTCTACTAATCCCCATCTCGCGCTCCTTATAACACAATAATGATTCCTCTTCTACTGAATTGCCAACACCCACTGCAGTGCCCCGTTGTATCTTCTCTAAAACTTAGAGCCGCGCTCCTTGGACTTGAATGCTCAGCTTCCCCGCAGCTCCGGTGGTCTTCTGCTTGGATCAAACTCTTCTCCGAAGATTCTATATTTTGAAGAAGGTGAAAATTCATCTACTATTCCAAAATCCTATTATCTAGTCCAAATAAAGACTCTCAAAATTCAGTTGCTGTTAACATATACTATATTCAAAATTCAATACACCATTTCACTGCCACATTAAACAGTAAGCCCACACTTTCTTAGGGCATTCGTACACGACTGAATTCAACCAAATTAAATAACATATTTTCTCAACGATACAATACTAATATACATGCCCGTCTGCTCGAGACCAAGTCACTATTAATAATAATCATTTTTTTCTTCCGTTGTCTCTCCACAACACACAACAATCACCAATGTTTTTCGTGCATGAAATTCGTCCACGGAATTCTGGACCGTAAGCTTTTCTTTTCTCTTTGCTGCAACCGAACGCGTCACTTGTTGGCCCGTTTTTGCTCTTCTTTCTCTGTTAGCCTGCACAAATAACTTCTGCGGCAGTGTGTATCTGTTTATGCTACAACCCACTACAAAACAACGTGTGTTCGAAGCGGCTGGAACACAAGTGACTCCAGACTTTCGTAAAAGTAAAAAAAAAAAAAGATACAGTACCATTCAAGCATTGTTCAGTATTGATAACTAACTATAGAATAGTAGTGGCCAAGTAAACAACCTCCTTACTTTTTTCCGAAATTCATACTTATTTTCGGATATCCCCTCCTCTGAACTGACCTCCCACTCTCCAAAGCTCTTTTTTAAATCTTGTAATAATGCAGTACAATATGCAATTTATTCTTTAATCTGAGTGATAACCTCTTGGCTATGAAGCGCACTGACAGTTCTGTCTTATTCTTCTGTCACTCGTCTACTAAAATTTGAAAATCTCCTTATATTTGCTTATGCTCTTATAATTCAGTCTGATCTTCCTCAACAGAGGTAATATTGTCTTGAACGCTAAAGATCCTGTCATCAAAATCAGAACGAAACTTTCCTCTTAACTATGTAGTAAATACATCAAATCTCCCTGAAATACCTTCCCCAATGGATTCAAAACTATTACTTCCCTGCTTCGCTATAAAGTAATAACAGTGGTTTGTTTTTCCTTTGCATTAGCCTCTGTTCTCTAAGTTAATTCTTTAGCAGTAGTCTCTATTCTTTCTATTAACTTCTTACCCAATTCAATATTACTGACTTCTAAATCTTCCCTAAGTTCCTTTACATTAGATCTGTTACTATCCTATATAGATGCAACCAGCCCGAAGAATTCTTGATCAGAAGTAAATTTTGTAACCGAACTAATACTCTGCTGTCCAACTTGTATGTGATAAAAAGCAGGAGCTTCTGGCAAGGTGTCACAATTACTAGAACACTCAAGTTACATGGCCATTTCAGAAGCAACTGTACCCCGTCATAGCTACACCACTAACTTCTTAACTGAGTTCCACTAGATTCAACGCTCTCTATCTGAGTAACTGACACGCTGATTGAATAACTATAAGACGCCTTCAACATGCTGAGTAGTGGCAATGGACAGAACACCAGAATCATACTTCTCTATCACTCGAGATCTATCACTTGACTCCTCCCAAACCGGCTACTTCTTGTCGTCCGTTTACCTACTGTAGGATCTCCATCATATAAAGAATAATAGAGCTACCAACGAACGAGCAACAACCTCAAAGTAACACTCCAATATAGAAGTTCACAAAAAATTGCATGTCCAATTTGTATACAGAAAAAAACTCTCGTTGTATGATCTTTCTGAAGATGTTTATAAGTAGTCGAAGCAAAAAGATCACTCAACTTTTCCTGATAATCTCCAGTCTTCATGACAACTGTGACGTTAGCATGTCAGCTATCAGGACACTGATGTTACTAGCCCCACTGAAATCTCTCAGCGTCTTCCATTTCACTTGTGACAAATCACTATTAGCTTGGATTTACGTAATGTGCTTTCTGTTCCTGTCCTGTATTCATCAGCGGAGTGTTGTAATAGCAGAGACATTGCTGTCTCAATATTTACAATAGTATCCTCTGTGGGAATCCTTAGTGGCGCCACAGCCCTTGGTGAAGTTCTCATTTTACCTCCAAAGATGTCTACTGCAGTCAGAAATATGTTTGTAGAATGAGATTTTCATTCTGCAGTGGAGTGTGCGCTGATATTAAACTTCCTGGCTGATTAAAACTGTGTGCCGGACCGAGACTCGGACTCCCGACTTTTGCCTTTCGCGGGCAAGTGCTCCACCAACTGAGCTAGTGGCCTACAGTCCGTCCTCACAGGTTTGCTTCCACCAGGACCTCGTCTCCTAGCCTCCAAACTTCACAGAAGTTCTTCTGTGAAACTTTAAGAACTAGCACTCCTGGAAGAAAGGATATTGTGGAGACATGGCTTAGCCACAGCCTGGAGGATGTTTCCAGAATGAAAATTTCACTCTGTAGCAGAGTGTGCGCCATGAAGTTTCACATCAGCGCACACTTCGCTGCAGAGTGAAAAATTCCTTCTGGAAACATCCTCCAGGCTGTAGCCAAACCATGTCTCCACAATATCCATTCTTCCAGGAGTGCTACTTTCGTAAGTTTGGTAGAACTTCTTTGAAGTCTGGAAGGTAGGAGACGAGGTACTGGCAGAAGTAAGGCTGTGAGGACGGTTCTTCAGTTGTGCTTGGGTAGCTCAGTTGGCAGAAGACTTGCATGCGAAAGACAAAGGTCTAGAGTTCAAGTCTGGGTCGGGCACACTGTTTAATCTGCCACGAATTTTAATATTTTTATACAGGGTGTTAGAAAAAGGTACGGCCAAACTTTCAGGAAACATTCCTCACACACAAATAAAGAAAAGATGTTATGTGGACATGTGTCCGGAAACGCTTAATTTCCATGTTAAAGCTCATTTTAGTTTCGTCAGTATGTACGCTCAATGGAGCACGTTATCATGGTTTCATACGGATACTCTACCTGTGCTGCTAGAACTTGTGCCTTTACAAGTACGACACAACATGTGGTTCATGCACGATGGAACTCCTGCACATTTCATTCGAAGTGTTCGTACGCTTCTCAACAACAGATTCGGTGACCGATGGGTTGGTAGAGGTGGATCAATTCCATGGCCTCCACGCTCTCCTGACCTCAACCCTCTTGACTTTCATTTATGGGGACATTTGAAAGCTCTTGTCTACGCAACCCCGGTACCAAATGTAGAGACTCTTCGTGCTCGTATTGTGGACGGCTGTGATACAATACGCCGTTCTCCAGGGCTGCATCAGCGCATCAGGGATTCCATGCGATGGAGGGTGGATGCATGTATCCTTTTCTTTCTTTGTGTGTGAGGAATGTTTCCTGAAAGTTTGGCCGTACCTTTCTGTAACACCCTGTATATCGAACACGTCCTCCGAGCCTCGAAGTTTCAGGTGAAACACCGGCTGTGAAAGCCTACATTGTATGGAAGCTCTATTTGCTTGTGATGCCATTTCGATTTTGAAGATGGCAAAAGATTACGAAAATCGACAAAAATAACAAAAATATGAAAATAACAACGATTTGTTACTAAAATTAATGAAGCATAGAAAAGAAAATTGATGATGTGTGTTAAATGACGATCAGTTTGGTTTTAGGAAAGGCAAAGGCACCACGACACCAGCGAGGCAATTTTCGATCTGGAAAAAGCGTACGACAATGTAAAATGGTGCAAGATGTTCAAAATTCTAAAAAAAGTAGTGGTATGCTATAGGGAGAGACGGATAATATGCAATATATTGTACACTCCTGGAAATGGAAAAAAGAACACTTTGACACCGGTGTGTCAGACCCACCATACTTGCTCCGGACACTGCGAGAGGGCTGTACAAGCAATGATTACATGCACGGCACAGCGGACACACCAGGAACCGCGGTGTTGGCCGTCGAATGGCGCTAGCTGCGCAGCATTTGTGCACCGCCGCCATCAGTGTCAGCCAGTTTGCCGTGGCATACGGAGCTCCATCGCAGTCTTTAACACTGGTAGCATGCCGCGACAGCGTGGACGTGAACCGTATGTGCAGTTGACGGACTTTGAGCGAGGGCGTATAGTGGGCATGCGGGAGGCCGGGTGGACGTACCGCCGAATTGCTCAACACGTGGGGCGTGAGGTCTCCACAGTACATCGATGTTGTCGCCAGTGGTCGGCGGAAGGTGCACGTGCCCGTCGACCTGGGACCGGACCGCAGCGACGCACGGATGCACGCCAAGACCGTAGGATCCTACGCAGTGCCGTAGGGGACCGCACCGCCACTTCCCAGCAAATTAGGGACACTGTTGCTCCTGGGGTATCGGCGAGGACCATTCGCAACCGTCTCCATGAAGCTGGGCTACGGTCTCGCACACCGTTAGGCCGTCTTCCGCTCACGCCCCAACATCGTGCAGCCCGCCTCCAGTGGTGTCGCGACAGGCGTGAATGGTGGGACGAATGGAGACGTGTCGTCTTCAGCAATGAGAGTCGCTTCTGCCTTGGTGCCAATGATGGTCGTATGCGTGTTTGGCGCCGTGCAGGTGAGCGCCACAATCAGGACTGCATACGACCGAGGCACACAGGGCCAACACCCGGCATCATGGTGTGGGGAGCGATCTCCTACACTGGCCGTACACCACTGGTGATCGTCGAGGGGACACTGAATAGTGCACGGTACATCCAAACCGTCATCGAACCCATCGTTCTACCATTCCTAGACCGGCAAGGGAACTTGCTGTTCCAACAGGACAATGCACGTCTGCATGTATCCCGTGCCACCCAACGTGCTCTAGAAGGTGTAAGTCAACTACCCTGGCCAGCAAGATCTCCGGATCTGTCCCCCATTGAGCATGTTTGGGACTGGATGAAGCGTCGTCTCACGCGGTCTGCACGTCCAGCACGAACGCTGGTCCAACTGAGGCGCCAGGTGGAAATGGCATGGCAAGCCATTCCACAGGACTACATCCAGCATCTCTACGATCGTCTCCATGGGAGAATAGCAGCCTGCATTGCTGCGAAAGGTGGATATACACTGTACTAGTGCCGACATTGTGCATGCTCTGTTGCCTGTGTCTATGTGCCTGTGGTTCTGTCAGTGTGATCATGTGATGTATCTGACCCCAGGAATGTGTCAATAAAGTTTCCCCTTCCTGGGACAATGAATTCACGGTGTTCTTATTTCAATTTCCAGGAGTGTATATAAGAAACAAGAGGGTATAATAAGAGTGGACTACCTGGAACGAAGTGCTCGAATTAAAAAGGGTGTAAGACAGGGATGTAGTTTTTTGCCCCTACTATTCAATCTGTATATCGAAGAAGGCAATGATGGAAATAAAAGGAAGGCTAAGGAGTGGGATTAAAATTGAAGGTGAAAGTATACCAATGATACGATTCGCTGATGACTTTCCTATCTTGAGTGAAAGTGAAGAAGAATTACTTGATCTGCTGAATCGAATGAACAGTCTCCTGAGTACAGAATATGAGTTGAACTGAAAAAATGCAATTGTGTTAGATTCGGCCTTCTTTGGGCAGATGAGTGTAAGTACAATGTCAACAGTTTAACAGGAGGTACTTACATGTCAATACAACCAACATGTAATGTAGTACAGATAGCTGAAAAGTATATTACGTCAGAGTTGGGATTTTTGAATATTTATTTGAAGCTGTGGTAAATTCACTGTTCTTTGGGCACAGGAGTGAAGTCTAATATCTGCAGTTTAACAGGAGACACTTGTATCCTTCTACCTGAAGTATATTTAAAGCCAAGGAAACCTCCCTGATTAAAATAATAAAAAGGGACTTACATCGTTTTGCTCAAGTCTAGTTGTCACTGTTCCCTGTAAGGGAGTCATACCACCTAATTTTTTTTCTGTTTCTGGACATACATACTTTTGCTGAAGAAGTGATCTTGCACTAATGAATCATGTAAATGTGTTGTTCATGAGAAGTTTGGGGCATTTATTCCGCGTTTTGGTTCAAATGGCTCTGAGCACTATGGGACTCAACTGCTGTGGTCATAAGTCCCCTAGAACTTAGAACTACTTAAACCTAACTAACCTAAGGACAGCACACAACACCCAGCCATCACGAGGCAGAGAAAATCCCTGACCCCGCCGGGAATCGAACCCGGGAACCCGGGCGTGGGAAGCGAGAACGCTACCGCACTATTCCGCGTTTTAGCCCACGCTTTATCATATAGTATATGAACATTTACGCTACTGTAAGTTGACGTGCAGGCAAGAACAGTATACCACCCCAACCCACAAGTAACAGATGTAATGGCTTAGACTTCCGTGGCCAGAGTTAGCCGACATAAAAGTTTTCTGGGTATGGTACCGCGTCGTATTGTATAAAACTACTGCTGGAGAAAACCAACGTTTTGGCCACGGTTGCAGCGGCCTTCTTCTGGGTGTACTCAGCAGTAGTTTTATACAATATGACGCGGTACCATACCCAGAAAACTTTTATGGCCAGGAAGCCTGAGAATGATGCCATGTTGTTCTGGAGCGTTATGGAGAACAGTGACTCACTTTTTGGGCTTGGCACTTTGATGAATAACTTTTTTGTCTATATTTAATGCTTAAGTTTCCACATGGTTCTAACAATACTGAAAACTCTAATGCCACTGAAAGTTTTGCAACAACACTTTCAGTCATCCTATATCCACATGCAAAGACTAATTATAGAATTCATTTAATGTTGTAAATGATTGGTGGAATAGACCGTCCAGTCACAAGAGTGCCCTGAGCGGACAGACTTGAAACAGTTAGCTCAACTCGCTAACTTACAGCAGCATGAGCCTTCATAAAGAGCACGATAAAACGTGGGTTTAAATGTGGCATAAACGCCACGTACCCCACAAACCAAAAGGTGTTTTAAGAGTTCCTCCTGTTCAGGTCAGAAGGAAACGGGAGGGATATTGCTACAGAAACTACTCGCGAAGTGTTCAGTGTAGCCCCCCACTTGCAACCTTTCGTAAGGAATAACTTGTTTTGTTAGTGTGACCGACACAGAAATGTGTTATGGCAGGAACATTCCATCTCTCAACTTATTAAATAACTAGACAGGGGATGAAAGCGTTACGCTTGGCATCCCTTACAGAAATAAGCCATTAGACGGTGATAAATTGGAGTGGTAAGCATCGTTTAGAACAACGAAAACTTAGTGCGAACTATAGAAATAGCTGGTAGACAAGAAATAATTGGTATGGTTGTAAACATTCTGACCGATGTATGCTAAGTGTGAACTTGGGGAAACAGCCATTAGATGATGATTAACTCGAGCGGGAGGAATCAGTTTCAATACTTAATGTTATGTGTAGCAATGTTTATTACACTGACATTAGGCTAAAACTTTGATTTTGAACTATTGTACTGGATCACGTTATTATGATGGTGAGGATTCGTGTGTGATATTTGATATTATATGTAGCAAAGTTTATGATGAACAGTGAACGTTAGCACAGAATGCTGACTCTGGAAACTTGTTGTTGAACATTTATTACGAACAGTGAACACGTTGACTTACTGTTGTTGAGGAACATTTTTTTGAACAGTGACTGTAAGCACTTGTACGAACAATGCATGTAAAGGCTATTTTGCAAATCGAGCAATAATCGTATGTGGGATCTGTGATGAACTGATGTACCATATTACGTAAATGTTTATGAGACATCATATGTATTCAAGTAGTATTTGTGGAACATTGGGACTTGTTGTGAACTGTGAGTGGAAGTCAGTTAGGACGCTGTCGATGTAGTGATGGCATATAAAGTGGACCTGGAGCAGTGCAGCTGGTACACAAGTGAAAATCAGTGCGGCTATTGCACTTGGCACTGTTCTGGCATATGTCAGGAGTTGGCTGACAACTGATCTTGGTCTAAATGGCTTCAAAATCAGTGGCAGCTGTGGTGTATGTGGTGAATGGTGTGAGCGACTCTGTGTGAGGCGATTGGCAGACACATGTTTCTCAGTAACTGGCAGGGGTCTGGCCAGTTGAGGAACTTGACATGATTGGCTTCAGCTTCATGAGACAATGGAGGTGGAGCCTGGCTTCACAGTGATTAATGTAAGTCACACCTACAAAAATATTAAGAAAAACATTTTTGTTTGTAATTTTGTTAGATTTCATCTTGCCATTTAGGACTTGTGATTTATTTTATTGGTGAATAATGACTATAACAAATAATGCAAGATGAGTTCTACTAGTGAAAATATTGGTAATTAAATCACCACTCAGGGAAGTAATGTTAATGACAATATTAATGAGTTAATTAGCAATGAGAACAATTTTTATTCCATTGAGTTAATATTTAAACGTAGAGTGTGATGAGATTGTTGAGGCACATAAGTGACATAATATTGTAAAAAAAAGGAGTTTGACATAATTTTATCGTAAATGATCTTGCCATTTTAGTGCTGATGATTTATTTGGCTTATGGATTGTAGTAATAGTAACTAATGTAAGATGAGTTCTCTTAATGAGAATATGGGTGATGGGATGTCCACACAGGGAAGATGGTTAACATGGATGGTATATTTAATGTTTTATTTAGTAATGAATGTGATAAGATTCTAGAAGCTAGTGTCTCTAGAATACGTCAAAGTAATGATAACTGAGAAACAGAATGTAAGTAATGTCTTAAGTAAAACAGTAATATTCGGTAATAAGAAGAACTGTGATGTTGATGTTATAAAATCTGAATACTAATTAACAGAAGTTTGAAAACGTATAGGTGGGAAGAATGAGGTTAGAGTTAGGGATTTCTCTATGTGGAATGAACAACACAGGACAAAACTTAAGGATAATTTATTGAAAGAACTTCATTGCGAATTAAAACAAACTAATAAGAATTTGGGTAGGAAGACAGAACAAAATAACAAACAAATTAGTAAACAACCTGTGAAAAATGTATCAGATAAAACTGAAGAATTGAGTAAACAATGTACAGAAGATCTAAGGAAAGATTCATAGGAGGAAGACGAGGATTTGCATAGAGATTTGAAACAAAAGATGAATAAAACCTTAGGTGGTTTATTGATTAAAGTGATGAACATAAGAAACATTTAACCAATGATCTGATTGGCAGATGAAATCTCTGGAAGAGCATGCACAAGGAAATTGTGGATGAGTTAATAGGACTGAAGTCTGATTTTACGAATTGGAAAAACATGTTAATGGCTAGGAATGAAAATACTGAAAATGGTCAGAAGAAACAAGGGATAGAAAGTAATGAAAAGAAGACATTAAGAGAGGTTATTGAGGATAAAACTAAAGTAAGGGAGTATGACGATAAAAAGGGGTAGAATAGATGAAAGTATTAGGAAAAAGATGAATGAAGGAGAAACACAGATGAAATTGTGAAAAAAAAACGATTAATCGGAATAATGTTAATACTGAAATAGTGAAGAATGAATTTAATTGTTGTATAGATGGGAGTGATAAAAGAATAATGGCAAGTGCAGATAAGGTATACGAGGACTATATAAATAAATCGATTTGTAAAAAAAGCATAAAACTTTTTGTGTCATGGTAAACAAAAATAATGACTGTAAGATTTGCAGAATAAAGTGGAACTCTTTTTGATTAAATAAAAATACTGATGATGTAGCTACTCATAACACGTACTATAAAGCAGTCTATGATGAAAAAGAAGTGTTCAGAAAACTACTGAGAAAGCATCAGAAAAATTCTTCTGAAATATGTGTTCTTCAGGAAGACTGTGCTTACTGGTCTGAGGTAAAAGAGGATAGCCATGTCAAACGACAAGTTCGGGTGATGCCACAGTAACATGGAAAGTCATAGGTAGTAATAATCAGTACTTGTTCATATTATTAGATAGGTAAATATTAATATGGTGTTCATTGTTAAGGGTTTTGAGCGTTTTGATAATGTTGTGTGCCGTTGGCCACGAAAGTTGTGTATTCCTTACATATAAATTGAGCTAAGAATAAAGCAGAATACACTAACAGCCAGAGAAATGTCAGATCAGCTGAGCGCTTAATGGCATCTCTGGGCATGTGGTGTGTACTAATGGCTCGTACCGCATGGGACGGTGAGCTTGCCAACATTAGCTATTTGGACAAGAAAGCAACAGCAGCCCAGCTGACACATAGCCACCCTGCGTGTACCACATCAACGTGAGAGTTCATGTTATGTTTATCAAAAACAGGACGACTACTTGCTCACTGAATAAGAAAGTAAATAATATATGACACATATCATAACAAGCTTGTTTATACGATTAGGTGTTAAAGTGAATAACATTAATGTGACTTTGTTTTAGGAAGACTGCTTTATTAAGTGCATCTAATATGTATCTCGTTTAACGTATGTTTCATGTATCACGATCTATGCGTGAAGTAAAGAGAGAGTGCTACATACACCTGAATCCAATGATCAGCCTGTGGACTACTAGCTGATTCGGCAAAAGCGACAAAAATGTACACATGGACAAATGAAATGACTGTGGCTGTTCATATTTAATGCATTATGTATGTAGAAATCAAATGAGTGTTGAAAAATAGAAGATAAATACTGATTATGATACAAAGTAGTTATGAATCTTATCCGACAATAGGAGTGAGCACCTAACGGTTTAAAATAAAAAAGCCATTTTGAAACTTGATAAGTAAAAGGAATAAGGAACCTTCACTGTGACAGTGTGGATGAAAACCCAATGGGATTGGAATCTGCATTACTTTTAAAATTTGCAATTTTTTATAGAAAAATCTTAATGTTGTAAATGACTGACGGACTAGACCGAGAATTCCAAGAGCGACCTCAGCAGACAATTTACCAGTCACATTATTAGCGACAAGTTGTTGCTGTGAGTGATTGTTTTGTATTATCAAAACTGTACTAAAGTGTAATTCTGTCTGGGGGAAACGTTTGTAAAACCGGTGTATGACTAGCTTTCTGGCGGGCAAAACGTTTGCGCTGGATGTAGTTATTACGTTCGCATAAAAGTGAGTTAACGTTAAACTTGCCGCGGAAAACGTTTATGTACAGTCTCATAGTGCCATCTTAATCATGTAGAGACAGTTTTGAGAATTTTCATGCTGCTCGTTAAGTTGTAATTAGATTCAGAGGTTATTAATGAGACAAAAAAATGGTTCAAATGGCTCTGAGCACTATGGGACTTAACTGCTGTGGTCATCAGTCCCCTAGAACTTAGAACTACTTAAACCTAACTAACCTAAGGACATCACACACATCCATGCCCGAGGCAGGATTCGAACCTGCGACCGTAGCAGCCGCGCGGTTTCGGACTGAGCGTCTAGAACCGCTAGACCACCGCGGCCGGCATTAATGAGACACCGATTCAATTATACCGTCTTCTGATATTCTTACGTGATCCTGAGACTCACACAATAAATCAGATGGCGTTTCAGTATTTTAAAACTTTCATTTCTGTAGCGTCGAAATACTCCAGAAAGCTGTTCCAAAATTCATTGTCCATTAAACGCATATTAGAATCTCCAGCTGACGGAGGAGAGATCCAACGGGAACATCGAAACAACATTAGAAGAAAGAAGGTAAGCAAACCTCCTCCTGTTGAGTAGGGAAGAAACAGGGGAAAATTGCTAGAGCGCTTTACTGCGAAGCGTTCGACGTAGCCCTCCACATGCAACCATTCACAAAGAACAAGTTGTGCTGTTAGCATGTCCAACACGGTAGTGTGTTACGGCAGCAACATTCCGTCTCTCGCCTTAAATAATTAGTTAGGAAGGTTGTGGGACTGCTACAACTTCGTAACATTGATGACGTTTCTTAACACACACCAGTCATCCACTATACCGCCTTCTGAAATGTTTACCATTATTTTTGATACTTTTCTTGGTACTGTTGAAAGAATTTTCTCAGGCACTTGTTATAGGGTCCTGATAGAGGTCTTTCCTGATTTTGGCCTGTCGGTTTGCGATATTATTTCTCATGTTCCTTTAGTAATTCGATATGCATTAAATCAGATAGCCTTGAATATGTGTTTTTCAACTTAATAAAGAAACACATAATAAGTCAGTATAAACAAGAGCAGAGACAATCCATGTCGGCTGAAATGGTTTGGCTTGCTGAAGTTTGGAAATCAGCTAATACGCCTTTGCAGCCACTGAAGATTACGTATGAAATGTTGTGGGCTGAAACAAGTCTTATCCAGGCCTAAAACTAGGACTTCCTACACCCATGAAACATCACTAGGAATCAGACAAGCGGTAACCAGAGCAACGTGTAAATCTTCGTAAATATGATCCAGCCAGTACATGATGGAGAGCAGCATTTTGGCAATAAACACAAACAAGTTACTTGGTGCTTGTAGCACTCCGTGTGTTACTTGTAGAGTGATAACACTACCGTAGGCTACTGTAGACTACCGTAAGTAAGTGTAGATTACGGAAGTTTTCCTAGCTCTGGTCAGTTAAGGCTGTAAGAGCGCTACGTGAACGTTAAATGTGTTGCATATCTATCGGACTTTACCTCATAAGGATCTCTTTCTTTACGTATACAATCAGTGTCTTACCAGAGTCCCCTAAAAATGGGAAACAGTTCTCTAGCGAGAGAACTGTTGGTTAAAAATAAACAGTCTTTATAGCAAAATTGAAATCGTCAACGTTTAATTCAGGTTTTGAGAAAAGTGTAACTTGAAATTTAGCGACGTTGTAGCAAAAACAAAGGACAGAATACAGATTTATCACATAGCGCTCCAATACGCAACTCCTCAACAAAAACTTGAAATAAAAAACTGCAAAACAGCACTATATCAAACATCGCTTAAATACTTCATCGAACGTATAGAAAACATGTTTCTGTTATTCGTAAAGAAGTTTCGCATAATAACAGGAAACTCTTGCCTTTGATAACGATCAAGCACGTCATATTGAGTACAAAATAACGAGAGTAATAGAATACTTTTTATGTTTGTGATGTAAACTGTACTTGAATCAAAAGTAATAGGTTAGGTTACATAAAAAGCTCTGAAGTTACGCGATAAACTAATTTTTATTACTTATAAAATGTAATTTACATTTTGCAAGGATGTAAAATACACAAAGAGCTAATATTGAATAATGTGTGGCTCTAAATATGGGCAAATAAACAAACAAAAAACAAAGAG
The DNA here is from genome assembly GCF_023864275.1 of Schistocerca cancellata. Lineage (NCBI taxonomy): Eukaryota > Metazoa > Arthropoda > Insecta > Orthoptera > Acrididae > Schistocerca > Schistocerca cancellata. The sequence continues at coordinate 507,176,502 of NC_064631.1, forward strand.
AAGTCTTCGGTTCCCAGTTTCTCTCTTGAACGTTCGTTTATGTTTCTTTTCCTACCAGTGTTACTGACACTAGCGGTAATCCTACCATTTACGACGTCGTTAGTGTAGTGCAACAAAACTACTGAAGCGCAAAGTTGGTAAAGCGCAGCTCTAATTAATCGGCAAGCCGAACCATGGACCCACCCGTAGCGGAAACTAACTTGATCACGTTGTGACGTCCCAACTGGCTCCACGCCAATTACTCTTTGCAAATCGGACTTTATTTAATGCAAACAGAGGTCAGCCGAGGGATCGACGCTCTGTCCAATTCGATCGCGTAATCTGTCTGGCGAACGCTATGAACAGTTTCGATCAAGTAACCAATTTGGGCTCACTTGAGTTAATTCTGTTTCCTGCTCCGCATACGCCGACGATGCATCTGCAACCCACTGGGCGGTTCCGTTCCCGGGCTTGGCGTGTACCCCTTTGTGACTTCACAGTTGACATTAGCACCCACTCTCGGCGAGCGAACACCTGACTACCCCATGGTACCGTGGGATTACGCCGTAATTCTTTTCCATACACAGCGCCCAACACTCAGTCTGGGGAATAGCTTCGTCCTTTAAACTTTAACTACCCACTGCACTTGAACGACAATATCATCAATCTGTCCCATGTGCACTCACTTTAGAACCCACAAAGCCGGAAAATCGATTCCAAACGCTGAGAATCCGAATCCACATGTGTACAACTATATAATAGTACTTACGCTAAAACTAACTGCAAAATGTCTGAGTGGTCAAGTGTTTTCAAAAGTATCTGTTTTAGTAACGAATGGCGTGTATATTACGTACTATACGAAAGTCATTGAACTACTGGTCTGTTAAAGTGTATGTTTTTGAAGTAACTTGAAAAGCAGTTGTGAAAGTTACGTCGACTAGTGTTTACTATTTCTCCTCCAGAAACTGACCTACGGTATGCTCTCACTGGGCACTGAGCATATATTTATTGGGTACTCACATCTCGAAGATGTCATTCCCGGCGTCTTCTCAGTGTCGGCAGCAACAGAAGGGAGCAGCACGAGGATTTCTTACCTTTCGTTGTCGATCTGAGTGTCCTTAGCGGTTTCGTAGATTGAAAAACACTAGATGTTCTTGGACGACACAGCAGTATTGTTCCTGGCAAATAACAAACACCTTCAGCTTCTTGATTCAGTAATACTGAGGCCTTTGTGTAGTTTATCGACAATGTACAAGCAATTGCTGTTGAGTGATGCGACGAAGTGAGTTGCACGTTGTCTTCAACGAATATGCTCGAATGTATGATAGCTACAAAACGAGGCCACGATGCCGGCTCCGTTTAAAACAGAACTCATTGAAATCGCTATCGGTCAGGATAGTCATTGTTTTCACTTTTGTCACACCACATGTGCGTGGACCTTACCGACTTACCACTGTTACTCATACTTCGCGGCTTACTGTGTTTTCATAAGTTTAACTGTGTTTTTTTGCTCACATTTTTAAGACATACTGCACTCTTAAAACTTCGATTATTGATTTACGGTAGAATTTACTAAAGTTTATGCCACAAACTATTTGTCACATTCGCGAGGCAACAGATCTCACACCGCGTACTGTCCCTGTCTCCCAAGACACCTTATGGGCACTACTGTCTGTGGCGTTGCATAACACCCGTCTGTTGGTAATTCTTTCTAGTCTCCGTGGTCCTTTCCTTCGATAGATTTTATTCTGTACTGCTCGAAATAATTTTGAAACGTGCACACTTTGCCTCATTCTATCACCTGTTTCTAAGTGGCTTTCTAGTTTCATTCTTTTACGCCCTTTTTATAATCTCTGTAAAGTTTACTTTTAAATTTTGAATTGTCACCCTCGCTGCTTCCACCTGTCAGTGGATTTCCTTTACATGTTCTGTCATTTGTGCCTCACATAAAGGCCACAACAAAGACTGGCCTCTGTGCCACCAAACGAGGCAATCATTCGTCATTCACATAAAATTCAGAGCAATTTCCATAACCTCTCAAATGAATTGTGTTTGTTACATACGTCTCCCACATTTATTCACATAATTCTTATCTTAAAGATGGGAAGAAAAGGTTAAGTAGTAGATCTGCTCAGTCCATTTCCTACAAAACAGTAAATATAAAACAATCAAACTGCTTTACTTGAGGCACTCTTTCAAAATAATTAATGTTTCTTTCAAAGTTAATTACTTTCCAGCTCTAATAATCTTGATTTTCAAGTCACTTCAAAATTCTGAACTTCTTCATTAACATGTAAAATCTGAAAGTACATACAAACACAAACTATCTGGAAAACAGGTATTAAATGAAACCAAAAAGATCTAGGTACAAATTGGTTGAAAAACATGTTATTAATTAAACCCAAAAGCATAAAACACTAATTATTTGAAAGACTGGGTAGTAATGAAATTTCTTTTTCCTCTCATTACATCATCTATATTACTTAAGTTCCTCTGTCATTCCCCAGAGCGTACTTCTTTTTATCACTGCATTTTCAGCTTTACTTCCTTCATTATGAAGGTACTTCATCTCATTCATCCTTTCATAACAAATTGCAGTACCATTTCCTTTGCTTATCCATGTTTGCTTTCCCCTTTTCTCACTTGAATCCATTGTGCCATTCTGTGACATTCCTCTCACAATTTTCCGCCTTCTGTCTAGATCTTGTCGACTTTATCCCTTTCACGAAAACCATCTCCTTTGAAGTTTTCTTCCTGTTGTAGGTCCCAATGTTTCAGTGTAGCGACGAACAAACGGATACATTTCACCATGTTAAGTTTTCAGGCATAATTTAAGAACATCGGATTAACTTCACTTACTTCCGATGGACTACCTTGGGCTGATAGTAGGATTTACAAAACCATATCAAGAACGTTTCCTTCGAATTGAACAGTCTGCACGTAGTGTTGTCGGCCAGTGCCAATTCTGTTTACAACAAAACTTCTGGTCTCCCTCAACTATCTATCAACCGCTACAAACATATTGAAACTTCTTTATTTAAAATTTTCTGCTTTTATGGACTGAAATAACTCAGAAGGTGAAACTTCTTTATTAAGTTTTTACTTATATCGCTGAGTGGTAATAGACTATACTGTCTATTTGCTATTCTTTATCATATCAGCACTCACCTACAGAATTTGCCCCGACAAACAGAACTCAAACTTATTCTACTCATTAATTACGATATTCAAGAATAACGCGATCTGACTGCTTTAAAATTGATGACCTGACTTCAAATAATTAATACAAAAAATGGTCGTGAATTAGTAGAAATCCTAACAGTAACCTGTACATTTCATAAGTCACTTACCTCACAAATATCTTCATCACACGAACTACTGTAACAGAGCAACCGCCAATACAGCCAACTAAATAAAAGATTTTAACTACTGAAGGCTCTAACTACTAATACGCATGTGGTTAGCAAATGAAAGATTTTGTTGCAAAGCAAACAACGTATTTTTACCTTAATAATATGACATCCACTTCAAAAAAATATATAATCGACCGTGACATCCAGTTCCAAAAATTATATAATCATGAATAATAATCAATCTCCAAGTCGGACACGTACAGATCGTCTGCTTTCGCTAACACTTCAAACCTCTAACCTCCATCACTGCTGGCTGTTCACCTCCAACTGCTATAAATGCTTACTGTTTACTTACAACTGCTAGTGCGACCAGCCATAGAGTCTCTTACAGAGTGCGCACAGTGCAGTCAGAAATTTAATACAGAGCGCTACATGGCGCTACCAACATACAAACACATAAACAGGCTACTTACAGTATTCGCACATGGAACAACGCGGTTCACAGATATCTTGTGTTGTAAATTGTGTGGTCCCCCAATGCATTTTGACCCCACAGCGCTATATCCTGAATGCATGTGGGGTATTCATGGAAAGAATACCAATGACACGCCATGGTGTAACTACATTCAACACAACAAACAGAAGATTTGGTAACTTGAATTTCTCCAAGCATAAGAAAACTCGTGACAAATAATACAGCAAGAAATAGAGTCCAGATGCCAACAAGAATGAGACAGACTGTACTAAAGCACCAATGCTGGTGTCATAGCCACGATTAGGTGGCGTCCTCATAGCATCACATTTCGAAGAGGCTCCAAGTGCCAGCTGCCATGTAGCTGCTGTCGGCCATCCTATATCGAGGTGGCAGTGGGTTCTCGTGGTACAGAGCAACTGGAGGCTTGGCTCAGTGGGCACACACCCTTGGGTCCACCAGGTCGCACATGATCGCTATCGGCGTCTGGTGGAAAATTGGATTCTGTTGCCAACATTGATACCTGTGGGGTGGTATCAATATGAGATACCACCTCTCTCCTCCCCAAACCACCTTACCTTCATCATGTAGTGTATATGAGTAAACATGATAGCGGGGGGAGGATGGGGGGAGGATGGGGGGAGGGGGGAGGCCTGGATGTAGGTAGGCCATTGTCGAGCTCTTGCCCACAGCTCGGCATACACCCTGAGCCCGCCTGGGAACACCAACTGAAAAACCAGGCGGAGGATGCACACCCACATCCAGAGGCAGACCAACAACTGAAGGTGGAAGCCTCTTGACGACTGAAGAGTTACCCTATGTGGTACGTGGGGACAGCTGCTGGGATGCAGGGCTCATCCCCAGATGACAATGGCTGTCAAGTCATTGACGACCATGAAAGGGAATCAACTTCCATTGGCTCCAACACTAGTGCCGATGGCATGGGGCCTACAGTAGCCGAATGTGGCGAGGGCTGCTGCGCCCAAGTAGGCATAGAATCTGAAATCATAAAACTTCTAGCAGGATCACGCAGTTCAGAGTCTGGTAGCATTGCAGCAATCCTCTTAGTCCCTGCAAGAGAGACATAGAGCATCCAAGTATACGTACAATGGTGCCTCGCTCCCAGCACCTCTGTCCGCCATACAATCTGTAAAAGTACGAATCGTTAGCGTGATACTTTGCCTGTCGGGGCAGTGTGGGCGCCCCCTGTCGTGGCGGGTGCAGCAACTGAAGCAAGATGAAGTGGCGCGGTCCATGTAACAACTTTGACGGCGATGGTCTCTCACGGGGCTGAGAGCAGTAGAAAGAAAGAAGAGTAACAGAGCTTGACCACATGTGTGGGAGGCATGAAGTTTGTCCATCTGTTGCTTAACTGTCCATACAGATGTGCTGGTTTTTAGAAACGAAAATGGTAGTTTGGGCCACTCAGTATACCGCAAACCCACGCACACGGACCGTTATTTGCACCGGGATTCGAACCACCACCCGCAGCAGAAGCGGGGTGTTATCAAGACGTTACCGGACAGGGCTAGAAATATTTGTGAACCTGAGTTGCTCGACGCGGAGATGGAACATCTCCACAATGCTCTAATGAAGAACGGATATTCGTGCGCCGAAATAAAACGTGCGTTGAGACAGCCACGCAGAAATCATAGTGACGTACAGGATACTGCAAAATCTAAGGTCTTCCTGCCGTTTGTTAAAAATGTAACGGAAAGAATAGGGAGGATCTTGCAGAAGCGGAATATTACCGTACTTTACAAGCCCACCAGGAAGATACAGGAATACCTTAAGCCTGCCAAGGACGCTCGCAAACCATTGGAAAAAGCTGGAGTGTATAGGATCCTATGCAGCTGTGGAGATGTTTATGTGGGTACCACTAAAAGAACTGTTTCAAAACGTTTGGAAGAGCACAAGGGCAATTGTAGAAGAGGAGAAACGGAACGATCAGCTGTTGCGGAGCATGCTTTCCAGCCAGGGAACCACCATATTCGTTTCGAGGAGACCCAAGTACTAGCGGCCACAAGCGAATATTACGAAAGGCTCTACAGGGAGGCAATCGAAATCGCGAAACACCCTAATAATTTCAATCGCAAGGAGGAGGGCGTGAAATTAAACGGTATATGGATGTCGGTGTTAAAGAAGATGTGTACCACCCGTCCACTACTGGGTGATGGCAACGGCGATCGACGGCAGCGGACAGCGGCCAATTGCACGGACTTTTTCAAGACACGTGACGTCACGCCGCGGCGCGGGAGCGTGCGAACACGGAATTTAGCGGCATTCAGTAGCGAGCCAGCGGGAGTGTTGGACCTTACATCGAGCTACAGACCCCCTTGAAGATGTCTCCCGCAGACTGGCAAACGTTGGGAATTGACACAGAATTCATCAACCGACCACGACATAACAGCCCGCATAATCATAATGGACATGACATTTCCGGCCGTGAAAGTCTACATTTGTGTCCATACAAAGCGTTCAGCTTCGCCGTTGGATTACAGGTGGAACGGTAAATTGGTCATGTAGCAGATGCCGGAGCCAGTGAAAAACTCTTCGAACTCGGTGGCAACAAATTGAGGTCCATTACCAGGCACAATCATTTCAGGCAACCTCTTGAGTCAAAAGATCGACGACAAAGCCTGGATTGTGGGACGAACCATACGGAACCACAGAGGGAAATTTGCTGAAAGCAACAAATGATGAGTCAACTTGTATTCCAGTAAGGACCCGTGAAATCTAAGTGCAAACGTCGCCAAGATGCCGTTCAAAGAACTGCTGAGGCGGGGTGACTGATGTTCAGCACAGGCTCGGCACTGAGGAGCCAACCTTTCAGTTTGATCATCGAGAACGAGCCAAATGCAAAGACGTCGCACCAACTGCTTGGCGCGAACGACGCCCCAGTGACCTTGGTGTAGCAAACGAAGCACGTCAGGCTGGAGAGCTTGGCGTACCACCATGTGTCACTGGTCCTTATTGCAGCGAAGCAAAATGTTACTATAGTGAACTGAAAGTGTGGAGCACTGCCCACTCGTCTCGTATAGGGTGCCTAAAGGATGCTGCTTCCTCAGAATACCATACAACACTTCAAGCAAATAACATAGATAGCTTTATATCAATAAAACATGCCGGCCGGAGTGGCCGAGCGGCTCTAGGTGGTACAGTCTGGGACCACGCGATCGCAACGGTCGCAGGTTCGAATCCTGCCTCGGGCATGGATGTGTGTGATGTCCTTAGGTTAGTTAGGTTTAAGCAGTTCTAAGTTCTAGGGGACTGATGACCTCAGAAGTTAAGTCCTATAGTGCTCAGAGCCATTTGAACCAATAAAGCATATTTGACACTACTCAACTTGAATGTACAAAAAGTGTCGCAAGCGATAGGCGACATGCAAACAGTAATGTTCTTCGCTTTAGGCAATGTCCAAACAAGCAAGGGATGGGGGTCACTAATAACTGTTTTGCGAGTGCCAGTCTACAACTGTCCAATACTGTGCGAATACTGAGCAGATACTGAGCGGCTTAGGCTGTTTTTTTTCTCTTTGTTGTCATTTTAATACCTTATACAGGGTAGGCCGGCAGCGGCAAAACTACGCCACTCTTCACCACAGACATTACAATGAATGCAGATGAAGACAGAGAAAAACAGAAACAAAACGATGGATAAAAAACAGTAGACACACAAAGTAAAACACGCCCTTCACAGGCGTAGTGAAAAAAAAAAAAACGTTCAGCACTGATACACGAACAGAGATGACAGAAAAGACATACATGAACGTGGAGCACGGACGGTGAAACTCTAAGGCACTAACACGATGGCACACAAGAAAACCGATGGCGATGATCTCCAGCATGCGAATGTTCACTGATCCTGTACGAGTCCGGCAACCTGCCAGAGGGGAAAAGGTGTGCGAGGAGGGAGAGCGGGAGGGTGTAGATACCAGTGGCAAAGGAGAGGGGAGGGGGGGAAGAAGATAGGGGGTTAGGGGAAGCCTGGGGGGAGTGAAGGGAGGGAGGAGGGAAAGAAGGGAGAGAGGGTGCCCTTGGGAAAAACACCCGGGGCTGAAGGGGAGGATCAAAGTTGGTAGGAGGAGTAGGTGGAGGGGATGAGGGCATCATTAGGGAGGGGGAGTTGGCGAAAGCCACCTTGGGCGAGGGTAGGGAGAGTGGAGAGATGGAGAGAAGGTGGGCCGTGGGAATATAGGCGCAGCAGCTGACGGAGTTGGGAGAGGATGGGAGAGACAAGCAGGTGAGGGGGATCAAGTTTGTGGGAGGTGTAGAGGATCTGTATCGATTCGAGGAAAAGGATGAGGTGTGAGAACAGAATGAGGTCATACAGGATACGTGTGGGGGAGGGGAGGCGGATGCGATAGGCGAGGCGGAGTGCATGGCGTTCTAGGATTTGAAGAGATTTGTAAAAGGTAGGAGGGGGGGGGGGAGATTCAAGCGGGATGGGCGTAGCTGAGGATAGGGCGGATGATGGATTTATAGGTGTGGAGAATGGTGGAGGGGTCCAGGCCCCATGTGCGGTCAGAAAGGAGTTTGAGGAGACGGAGTCGGGAGCGTGCCTTGGCTCGGATTGTCCAGAGATGGGGGGGTCCAGGAGAGGCGACGGTCAAGGGTGACGCCAAGGTACTTGAGGAAGGGGGTGAGGGTGATAGGACGGCCATAAATGGTGATATAGAAGTCGAGGAGACGGAAGGAAGGGGTAGTTTTGCCTACAATGACCGAGGCTGGCAGGAGCAGCGCTTATGTTCTTCTCTTGCAGAGGCCGCTCCTGCCATTGTTGTTGTTGTGGTCTTCAGTCCTGAGACTGGTTTGATGCAGCTCTCCATGCTACTCTATCCTGTGCAAGCTTCTTCATCTCCCAGTATCTACTGCAACCTACATCCTTCTGAATCTGCTTAGTGTATTCATCTCTTGGTCTCCCTCTACGATTTTTACCCTCCACACTGCCCTCCAATGCTAAATTTGTGATCCCTTGTTGCCTCAAAACATGTCCTACCAACCGATCCCTTCTTCTGGTCAAGTTGTGCCACAAACTTCTCTTCTCCCCAATCCTATTCAATACCTCCTCATTAGTTACGTGATCTACCCACCTTATCTTCAGCATTCTTCTGTAGCACCACATTTCGAAAGCTTCTATTCTCTTCTTGTCCAAACTAGTTATCGTCCATGTTTCACTTCCATACGTGGCTACACTCCATACAAATACTTTCAGAAACGACTTCCTGACACTTAAATCTATACCCGATGTTAACAAATTCCTCTTCTTGAGAAACGCTTCCTTGCCATTGCCAGTCTACATTTTATATCATCTCTACTTCGACCATCATCCGTTATTTTACTCCCTAAATAGCAAAACTCCTTTACTACTTTAAGTGTCTCATTTCCTAATCTAATTCCCTCAGCATCACCCGACTTAATTTGACTACATTCCATTATCCCCGTTTTGCTTTTGTTGATGTTCATCTTATATCCTCCTTTCAAGACACTGTCCATTCCGTTCAACTGCTCTTCCAAGTCCTTTGCTGTCTCTGACAGAATTACAATGTCATCGGCGAACCTCAAAGTTTTTACTTCTTCTCCATGAATTTTAATGCCTACTCCGAATTGTTCTTTTGTTTCCTTTACTGCTTGCTCAATATACAGATTGAATAACATCGGGGAGAGGCTACAACCCTGTCTTACTCCCTTCCCAACCACTGCTTCCCTTTCATGCCCCTCGACTCTTATAACTGCCATCTGGTTTCTGTACAAACTGTAAATAGCCTTTCGCTCCCTGTATTTTACCCCTGCCACCTTCAGAATTTGAAAGAGAGTATTCCAGTTAACATTGTCAAAAGCTTTCTCTAAGTCTACAAATGCTAGAAACGTAGGTTTTCCTTTCCTTAATCTTTCTCCTAAGATAAGTCGTAAGGTCAGTATTGCCTCACGTGTTCCAACATTTCTACGGAATCCAAACTGATCTTCCCCGAGGTCGGCTTCTACCAGTTTTTCCATTCGTCTGTAAAGAATTCGCGTTAGTATTTTGCAGCTGTGACTTATTAAACTGATAGTTCGGTAATTTTCACATCTGTCAACACCTGCTTTCTTTGGGATTGGAATTATTATATTCTTCTTGAAGTCTGAGGGTATTTCGCCTGTCTCATACATCGTGCTCACCAGATGGTTGAGTTTTGTCATGACTGGCTCTCCCGAGGCCATCAGTAGTTCAAATGGAATGTTGTCTACTCCCGGGGCCTTGTTTCGACTTAGGTCTTTCAGTGCTCTGTCAAACTCTTCACGCAGTAGCTTATCTCCCATTTCGTCTTCATCTACACCCTCTTCCGTTTCCATAATATTGTCCTCAAGTACATCGCCCTTGTATAAAGCCTCTATATACTCCTTCCACCTTTCTGCTTTCCCTTCTTTGCTTAGAACTGGGTTGCCATCTGAGCTCATGATATTCATACAAGTGGTTCTCTTCTCTCCAAAAGTCTCTTTAATTTTCCTGTAGGCAGTATCTATCTTACCCCTAGTGAGACAAGCCTCTACATCCTTACATTTGTCCTCTAGCCATCCCTGCTTAGCCATTTTGCACTTCCTGTCGATATCATTTTTGAGACGTTTGTATTCCTTTTTGCCTGCTTCATTTACTGCATTTTTATATTTTCTCCTTTCATCAATTAAATTCAATATTTCTTCTGTTACCCAAGGATTTCTATTAGCCCTCGTCTTTTTACCTACTTGATCCTCTGCTGCCTTCACTACTTCATCCCTCAGAGCTACCCATTCTTCTTCTACTGTATTTCTTTCCCCCATTCCTGTCAATTGTTCCCTTATGCTCTCCCTGAAACTCTGTACAACCTCTGGTTCTTTCAGTTTATCCAGGTCCCATCTCCTTAAATTCCCACCTTTTTGCAGTTTCTTCAGTTTCAATCTGCAGTTCATAACCAATAGATTGTGGTCAGAATCCACATCTGCCCCAGGAAATGTCTTACAATTTAAAACCTGGTTCCTAAATCTCTGTCTTACCATTATATAATCTATCTGATACCTTTTAGTATCTCCAGGAGTCTTCCAGGTATACAACCTTCTTTTATGATTCTTGAACCAAGTGTTGGCTATGATTAAGTTATGCTCTTTGCAAAATTCTACAAGGCGGCTTCCTCTTTCATTCCTTCCCCCCAATCCATATTCACCTACTATGTTTCCTTCTCTCCCTTTTCCTACTGACGAATTCCAGTCACCCATGACTATTAAATTTTCGTCTCCCTTCACTACCTGAATAATTTCTTTTATCTCATACATTTCATCTATTTCTTCATCATCTGCAGAGGTAGTTGGCATAATAACTTGTACTACTGTAATAGGCATGGGCTTTGTGTCTATCTTGGCCACAATAATGCGTTCACTATGCTGTTTGTAGTAGCTAACCCGCACTCCTATTTTTTTATTCATTATTAAACCTTCTCCTGCATTACCCCTATTTGATTTTGTATTTATAACCCTGTAATCACCTGACCAAAAGTCTTGTTCCTCCTGCCAACGAACTTCACTAATTCCCACTATATCTAACTTTAACCTATCCATTTCCCTTTTTAAATTTTCTAACCTACCTGCCCGATTAAGGGATCTGACATTCCACGCTCCGATCCGTAGAACGCCAGTTTTCTTTCTCCTGATAACGACGTCCTCCTGAGTAGTCCCCGCCCGGAGATCCGAATGGGGGACTATTTTACCTCCGGAATATTTTACCCAAGAGGACGCCATCATCATTTAATCATACAGTAGAGCTGCATGTCCTCGGGAAAAATTACGGCTGTAGTTTCCCCTTGCTTTCAGCCGTTCGCAGTACCAGCACAGCAAGGCCGTTTTGGTTAATGTTACAAGGCCAGATCAGTCAATCATCCAGACTGTTGCCCCTGCAACTATTGAAAAGGCTGCTGCCCCTCTTCAGGAACCAAATGTTTGTCTGGCCTCTCAACAGATACCCCTCCGTTGTGGTTGCACCTATGGTACGGCCATCTGTATCGCTGAGGCACGCAAGCCTCCCCACTAACGGCAAGGTCCATGGTTCATGCCTCCTGCCATGGTGCGGTCCTAATCAGGGCACCATTGACCGACGTCGTTTCACCGCCTTCTTTTCTCTTGCGTTCTTCATCTTCGTTCCGGCGCTTGTGATTATGCCAGAACAGAAAGGGCGGTCCGATGGGCTAAATATTGGCGAACTGCAGAGTTACGAATCTCTCTCGCTAACGTGGCCAACCAGTATTGATGTAGTGGAAAAGGATGTGCAAATCAGGCTCCACTGTTACGGCCTGAGCAATCTTCTTGTGCTTGAGCGGAAAGCTATGGAAAGAATCTGTGTCTTGCGCATCAACTTAGCATTAAAAAGCAGAGGACTTATTAAATGTGGAATCTGGGTCAACAGGGAGGCGAGAAAGAGCACGTGCGTCGCCATGCTTAGAAATTGCCCAAACACCGTCTCATATTGGTAATTTGAGAAAAGAAGAGCCCACCGTTGCAGCCTCTGTGCTATGTGATTTGCACCGACTGTTTGATTGGGTGGTTGGTTTGGTGGAGGGGACCAAACAGCGAAGTCAGCGGTCCCATTGGATTAGGGTAGGATGGGGAAGGAAATCAGCCGTGCCATTTCAAAGGAACCATCCCGGCATTTGCTTCGAGTGATTTAGGGAAATCACGGAAAATCTAAATTTGGATGGCCGGACGCGGGTTTGAACCGTCGTCCTCCAGAATGCGAGTCCAGGGTGCTAACCACTGCTCCACCTCACTCGCACTGACTGAAAAGGGCTAAACAAAGATTGCAGAGATTTACGGTCTGTCAACAATTAAAATTTTCTGCCTGAAATAGTGACAATTATGGCCTATTAATTCAGACAGGAAGGAAAACCGTGAAGCGCTGGACCAGTGGGTATTTTACACGTTTCATTCACTGGTAGAACAAAAATTTATTTTAAATTTTCAGTCATATAGCAGTCAATTAAGCTAATTTTAACACATTTTCCAATAACAGAAGAATAATTAAGGGGGGTAGGACGTCAAGCGGGCCGACTTCGAGCAGGAGAGGCATCACAAGACATTTTAATTTCCAGTGTCTATACTTTTACAAATAAAGTCATAAAACTTTGTCAGCATCACCAGGAAGGATTCAGGATTCACACTCATTTCAGTGGAAGTTCGAAAACATAACAAAATAATTTTTTTTCACATGCGAAATTTCATAATTTTTTCACTTACTTATGGCTGCATTTGTTGCTATAGGTACACTTTTCTTCATAAGTTAGAGAGATTCTTCGATGAATTTTACACAGCATACATACCATACTTATAGGTGTATGAAACCCTACAATTTATTTAATTTATGAAACAACAAATGAGCCGTTATATTTTAAACTTCATGTTTAGAAAAAACACAAATTTTATAGTTAATTACCTCAATTTTTACCACAGTTTTTAATAGATTTGGAAAAATCTAGAGTTTTATACGCCTTTAAGTATGGTTTGTATGCTGTGCAAAATTCATCGAAGAATCTCTCTTACTTATGAAGAAAAGTGTACCTATAGCAACAAATGCTGCCATTAATAAGTGAAAAAAATGATGAAATTTCACATGTAAAGAAAATTATTTCGTTATGTTTTCGAACTTCCACTGCTATGAGTGTGAATTGTGAATCCTTCCTGGTCATGCTGACAAAGTTTTATGAATTTATTTGTAAAAGTATAAACAGTGGAAATTAAAATGTCCTGTGGTGCCTCTACTGTTCCAAGTCGGCCCGTTTGACGTCAAACCTCCTTAAGTTACAACAGATCAAGCTATATGTTGGGATCCCAACGCACATCAAAATTTGCTTAAGGTGACGGCCACAAACTAACGGCTACAAATTCAAAATTATTCCCAGTATAAACTTTACCTGAACAGGAACATTAAGTAGTGTGGCCGCAGTTGGAGGAAACGGCGCGAAAGACGGACAGCCGCGAGCGTATGCACGCCAAATGACGTAAACAGCCGGCTGAGCAAGCCGATGCGGCTTCATGTCACCCCAACAAAACATCATCATTAAATATAGAAAGACAAACAAAAAACTATATAAAAGGAAAATGTTAAGCTCTATAGGGTCTTCCCGTCCTAAAGAAGAATTTAAGCCTTTTGACTCAAAAGTTAAATTCAAAAATTTATTAAGAGACAGTTGATTTCTCGTCAAGCCATTCATTCCAGCCACTAATTAAGAGACTAATGATTATGCTACCTTTGCACGGTCAAAATACCGCGGCTCTTTAAAAATCCGCTCAGTGAGCAGGCCAGACCTCAAAATATTTTCAAGAGGACATGTTTTTGATAAACAGGCGGAAATCAATTTTGCCTAGTTCCTTATAATAAGTTTACAAGGTAAAAATTTTATACAAATAAATATACTAATTCTATCATTATTACAAAAATTTTAAAATTAAATTAATAATCTTAATAAAAAACCTAAAATATTTTTAAAATCAAAATAAAAAATAATGAGGCTTCCCGATCACAGACTTACAAAAAGAATAGTAAGATACGTAGCATCCCTTGTTAATGGAGGAGAATGGATCAAAAATGTAAAGAAAGATCTGGAATTAGCCAACATTACTACTGAAGACATGAACAAAAGAAACAATTTCAAACTTAAAGTTGACAAATGGGAGGTCAAACCAGAGACAAAAGCGCCGAGAACTGGAACAAAATGGAGCGAAGAAAGAAAAGCTGAATTCTCGCAAAGAATGAAGACCTGGTGGGCAAACAAGAAGAATAAGAAGCCCCAGAAGTGAACCATCTTTACTTAGCGTCTTCCATGTTGGGAGCTTTACGACTAATAATAATAATAATAATAATAATAATAATAATGAACTAAAACGTACTCTTAAAGATAGCTGGTTTAAAGCTTACTATTATATTTTATAAAACAAATTATAGGTTATTAACTTCAAAGCTTATCGCTTAAAGAATAAATAAGTTAATATTTATACTTAAAAAATTAAATAAAAACAATTAACTTTGAAAACTTAAATTCTTTCTTAAGACAAAATGTAACATGTAACATGTACCAGCAGTGGAGTACGAGAGACTGTTGGCGGTTGTTTCCTACAGGACAAATAATTTTAATCACGCAGATTCCCAACACACAAGCGTGCATCAAATAAATAACACTTAGGGTAGAATTAATTAATCTGAGCTCTTACCAAAAACCATGATAATTTAACCAAAAGATTTAAGAAACCAGCTACAAATATTTTTAAAAAATAATTTCAGCTGTAAAATAGTAATATCATATTTTTTTTCTTTTTAGCAAACCGTTAAAGGAGCCACAAGGACACTCGCATGACATTCCAAGTTCAAGCGTATACGCATTACTCGACAGCGGTTCGGAGAGAAAAATTACGTCCGGAAACAGACGAAAATTTATCTGAGCCATGTAAGTAGAAAAGCCACATTATAAAATTTTTTAGACAGCATAAGCCTTTAGCATTAGCTTCAAGGAAATCGGAACAACAAAAGCAAATTATAAAGAGGCCAATAAAATAGCAAAACCGACACACATTCTGGGATGAACGATTAAACATCCGTGGTAACTGGTCATACCAAGCACTTCTCTGCGCCTCGAATAGAAAAATGACATGACTAATCATTTACTTTAAAAATCAGGAGAGTTCATGAGAGGCAGAGAATAGCAGGTAACGCATACACTAATGTACACCACCAACCTTCCAAATAAGCTTTCTTCTGGAGCACGGTTCTTTACACTGGCAAAAGGTTCACAACCACTACGGACACATAAGATTAACACATAAAACATCCACCAGATCTTGGAATCACATTGCCCTTCGAATACCATGGAGACATGGGCGCCCGTACCCAACAAAGAGAAGGTTCAAATGGTTCAAATGGCTCTGAGCACTATGGGACTCAACATCTTAGGTCATAAGTCCCCTAGAACTTAGAACTACTTAAACCTAACTAACCTAAAGAACACCACACACACCCATGCCCGAGGCAGGATTCGAACGTGCGACCGTAGCAGTCCCGCGGTTCCGGACTGCAGCGCCAGAACCGCTAGACCACCGCGGCCGACAACAAAGAGAAGGAAGACAGACCAAAATGACAGTGAACACTGGCACCCTTCTGGTAAATCAAAACACAAGCCACATCGGTACTGAATAACTTACATGGGGTAACACGACCCCAATGTTGGTCGCCCGCCAACAGCTAACACGGCAAAGAGGGCCCATGGAAAGATGGTTACAGTTTCGTTCCTCGGATCACACTGCTGACCACATTGGCCACCACGCCCTGAGCCGCCACCTCACAGGGCGCTGCGGTCCAAATGCAGCACGTTAGTCTGAGAGCATAAGAACAGTGATATCGGTTCGAATCCTGCCTCGGGCATGAATGTGTGTGATGTCCTTATGTTAGTTAGGTTTAAGTAGTTCTAAGTTCTGGGGGACCGATGAGCTCAGATGTTAAGTCCCATAGTGCTCAGAGCCATTTGAACCAGCAATATTAGTACATTGCGAGAAAGCCGCCACGGCTCACTGCCAAAAAGATACTGGTGAAACTTAGGACACCATGGGTTGAAATGGCTCTGAGCACTATGGGACTTAACATCTGAGGTCATCAGTCCCCTAGAACTTAGAACTACTTAAACATAACTAACCTAAGGACATCACACACATCCATGCTTGAGGTAGGATTCAAACCTGCGACCGTAGCGGTCGCGCGTTTCCAGACTGAAGCGCCTAGAACCACTCGGCCACACCGGCCGGCACACCATAGGTTATGGCGAGCCACTCCTTTTCAGTGTGCTAGTAATTATATTGAGCTTTGTTCAACAACTTCGAAGTTAAAGCGTTCTGCCTGTCAACAGCTCCAAATTTATGCAACGAAACTACACATCCACAGCCAAGACCACAGGTTTGGTAGGATAAAAATGAACAAGGTGTCAATCACTAAGCAAAGCATCTTTAAACTTGTGGAAAGCAGACTGACACTCTTGCGACCAAACAAAAGGAATATTATTCCTGTGCAAGCGATGCAAAGAAGCC
The DNA here is from genome assembly GCF_023864275.1 of Schistocerca cancellata. Lineage (NCBI taxonomy): Eukaryota > Metazoa > Arthropoda > Insecta > Orthoptera > Acrididae > Schistocerca > Schistocerca cancellata. The sequence continues at coordinate 507,193,373 of NC_064631.1, forward strand.
ACGATTTGAGTGGCGTTAGCAATAAATCGGATGTAATACGAGCACTTCCCTAACACAGAGAGCAATTCCCACACATTGTTTGGTGGTGGAAGGTCATGGATAGCAACCAAATAGTGATTGCAATGGGTCAACATCCTGGCTATTAATGACATGTCCAAAGTACTCAAGTTCACTCTGAAACAAAGACACATTTTTCTCTGCTACATTTGAGACCAGTTGCAGACAGCACTTGAAACAGAGTGCAAAGATTGGTAATTTGTTCATCAAGAGTGCGACCTGTCTAGAAAGTGCTGAAAAACTGGGTGCAGAAGCACTGCCAAAAGGTAATTTCAAACATTTGATGAGAACGAAATGAATGTTAATGAGAAAGGCCTCTTTCGACTGCTCATCCAGATGGATTTGGAAGTAAGCATCGCGCAAATCAATTTTGAAAATGTAACGACCGGCACCCAATCTACTTATCAATTCGTCTGGGCACTGCAAAGGATAACCGACAATGACTGTTTGAGGATTCACAGCATTTTTAAAATTGGCGCACAACTGGAGTCTGCCGGACGTCTTTTTCAGAATAACGAGATGGGATGCCCACTGACTGGCAGTAATGGGTGCTAGGACCCCACTATTTCGCCAAGCAAAAGATCCTGAGCCATCTGTTCATGAACAGCCTGAGAGACAGGACTTGCTCTATCAAAACAAGGCTGTGCGTCGTCCTTCAAAATATGTCACGGGCAACAAGTTCATTGGCTTTACCTAAACTTTAAGAAAACGAATCCTGAAATTCTGCACATAACTTAGCAACACTGTCCTGAGGATCAAAGGAAGCGACAGAAAGTACGTTGTCCTGAATGCTAGACCAAATATTTTAGCTCTGTCTCGGGAGGAAAGCACTGTCAGTTTCGCTGTCTTCGTCAAATTTCGGAAAGTTGCAGGAAGGCTACAAGTGCCTAAGACAGCAGTGTCTTGACCATTATACGCCGTCAGGTATGGCACGATGGGCAAAACTTTGGTTTGCCAAGCAATTCTTAAGTGCTGCAGTGGAGCAGAGTCATGGAAGCTCCAGCGTTAAGTTGCAGATAGATTGACTGTCCAGCAACAGTACGAGACACAACAAGTTTGTTGTCTTCACGTAGCACTGCGGATGAGTTGGGAGCATTTCCTAAATTGCTATTACGCTGACATTCTGCACTAACGACAAGTTGGATTTTGAAAACAAACTACACACCGTTTGTGACCGATTTACGTGATGGAGTAGCGAAAGTGGGTGCCTTACGTTTCTGTAAGCACACACACTGTATGCGTCCCCGTTTACCGCAAAAAAAAGCAAGTCGCTTCACACGAGGGGCAAGATCGACGAGGATGTGCCGCATTACAAGCGAGGGCACGATGTCACACGTTGAGCTGGACGCGACACATGTTTACGTGAGTGCTGTGGCTGCGGTCGGCCAGGCCGCTGTTTGCGAGCCGGCTCGAGGCCTGTTTGTCGCAGCTATCTACAGAACAGGCGCTACCACAGAACTGTCTGCTGCGCTTTTGCCGGAATCTTGATAGTAAATAATCCGCAGAACCTGTTGTCCTGAAGGGTCCGAGTATTTAAGAACCTGTTACTGAATTTGAGATTCAGCTACATAGTACGTGATGGCATTACGAACCATTGTACCACTGTAACATTTTGCGGCAGTCACATTTGAACTTGGCCTCCTAGCAAAAAATAAATCTGAGTTAATAACGAGCATCGAAACCGATTCAGGGATTAATGAACACAGGGTTGTCGTAGCGAGATTGAATATTATAATCCCGAAATCCTCGAAAAATAAGCGAAAAATATACCTTTTCAAAAAAGCAGATAAAAATTAACTTGACGCCTTCCTGAGAGACAATCTCCACTCATTCCAAATGAATAATATAAGTGTAGACCAGATGTGGCTTAAATTCAAAGAAATAGTATCGGCAGCAACTGAGAGATTTATACCAAATAAATTAACAAACGACGGAGCTGATTCTCTTTGGTACACAAATCGGGTTAAAACACTGTTGCAGAAAGAACGAAACAAACACGCCAAATTTAAACAGACGCAAAATCCCAAAGATTGGCGATCTTTTACAGAAGCTCGAAATTTAACGCGGACTTCAATGCGAGATGCTTATAACAGTTGCCACAACGAAACTTTTTCTCGAAACCTGCCAGAAAATCCAAAGAGATTCTGGTCGTATGTGAATTATGTTAGCGGCAAGAAACAAGCAATGCCTTCTCTGCGCGATAGCAATTGAGATTCCATTGAAGACATTGCCGCCAAAGCAGAGTTACTAAACACTGCCTTCAGAAATACCTTCACTAAAGAAGACGAAGTAAATACTCCAGAATTCGAATCAAGAACAGCTGCCAACACGAGTAACGTAGAAGTAAATATCCTCGGAGTAGTGAAGCAACTTAAATCACATAATAAAAGCAAGTCTTCTGGTCCAGACTGTATACCAGTTAGGTTCCTTTCGGAGTATGCTGATGCATTAGTTCCACACGTAACAATCGTATACAACCGTTCGCTCGACGAAAGATCCGTACCTAAAGACTGGAAAGTTGCACAAGCCACACCGATATTCAAGAAAGGTAGTAGAAGTAATCCACATAATTACAGGCCCGTATCGTTAACGTCGATATGCAGCAGGATTTTGGGACATATATTGTGTTCGAACATTATGAATTACCTAGAAGAAAACGGTCTATTGACACACAGTCAACTTGGGTCTAGAAAACATCGTTCCGGTGAAACACAACTAGCTCTTTATTACATGAAGTGTTGAGTGCTATTGACAAGGGATTTGAGATCGATTTCGTATTTCTGGATTTCCGGAAGGCTTTTGACACTGTACCACGCAAGCGGCTCGTAGTGAAGTTGCGTGCTTATGGAATATCGTCTCAGTTATGTGACTGGATTTGTGATTTTCTGTCAGAGAGGTCACAGTTCGTAGTAAATGAAGGAAAGTCATCGAGTAAAACAGAAGTGATTTCTGCTGTTCCCCAAGGTCGTGTTGCAGGCCCTTTTCTATTCCTTATCTAAATAAACGATTGGGGAGGCAATCTGAGCAGCCGCCTTCGGTTGTTTGCAGATGACGCTGTCGTTTATCGACTAATAAAGAGATCAGAACATCAAAACAAACTGCGAAACGATTTAGAAAAGATATCTGAATGGTGCGAAAAGTGGCAGTTGACCCTAAATAACGAAAAGTGTGAGGTCACCCACATGAGTGCTAAAAGAAACTCAAACTTTGGTTACACCTTAAATAAGTCTAATCTAAAAGCCGTAAATTCAACTAAATACCTAGGTATTACAGTTACGAACAACTTAAATTGGAAGGACCACATAGAAAATGTTGTGGGGAAGGCTAACCAATGACTGCGTTTTATTGGCAGGACACTTAGAAAATGTAACAGACCTGCTAAGGAGACTACTGTTGGGCAGCTGGATGTGAACAGCGCGTAGCGTTGCGCAGTTGGAGGTGAGCCGCCAGCAGTGGTGGATGTGGGGAGATAGATGGCGGAGTTTTGAAATTTGTAACACTGGATGTCATGAACTACTATATATATTATGACTGTTAAGGTAAATACATTGTTTGTTCTCTATTAACATCTTTCAATTGCTTACTATGCCTATCAGTAGTTAGTGCCTTCTGTAGTTTGAATCTTTGCTCGCTGCATTGCAGTAGCTTGAGTAACAAAGATTTTTGTGAGGTAAGTGATTTGTGAAAGGTACAGGTTAATGTTAGTCAGGGCCATTCCTTTGTAGGGATTTTTGAAAGTCAGATTGCGATGCGCTAAAAATATTGTGTGTCAGATTAAGCACAGTCTTGTATAATTGTAGAAAGGGGACGTTTCACTACCTACACTACGCTTTTCCGTCCTCTTTTAGAATACTGCTGCGCGGTGTGGGATCCTTACCAGATAGGGCTGACGGAGTACATTGAAAAAGTTCAAAGAAAGGCAGTACGTTTTGTATTATCGTGAAATATGGGAGAGAGTTTCACAGAAATGATACAGCATTTGGGCTGGATATCATTAAAAGAAAGGCGTTTTTGGTTGCGACGGAATCTTCTCACGAAATTCCAATCACCATCTTTCTCCTCTGAATGCGAAAATATTTTGTTGACACCGGCCTACATAGGGAGGAACGATCACCACGATAAAATAAGTGAAACCAGAGCTCGTACGGAAAAAATAGGTGTTCATTCTTTCCGCGCGCTATACGAGACTGGAATAATAGAGAATTGTGAAGGTGGTTCGATGAACCCTCTTCCAGGCACTTAAATGTGATTTGCAGAGTATCCATGTAGATGTAAGGTAGATGAATCTACCCTGCCTAGTAAGGTCTTGCAATTCTGTCCCCCACTGATGGTACGTCTGTCCTTGTTGCTTATGCAACCTAAAGAATTTGTAAAGGGCAGCAGCCACTTGTACCCTAGCTTCTTAATACTTTGTAAGCGCCTACAGTAGTCCGCACATTATATTAGCTCAGGGCAGGACGTTGGAAAAAGTTTGGCGCGAAGCTTGTAAGTAGTCACTGTCGCTGTGGCCAAGAAATAAGATGTTTGTCAGTAACCCCGTAGGTCACGCGCTGCGCTGTGCAAGTGAAATTGTAAGAGGTACTCCGTCCAGCCTTCTCCCGTCTCGTCAAACCCTCAAAGAAGCGGCATATACGCAGGTGGTGCAGCTGTTGGCTCTGTCGTTGAGTCCGGCGTCTTGTGTGAAGTCATCTACACCGTCATGAAGCGATTCAACGCTTCAAGCAGTCGAGCCATTTCTTGACTCTGAAACTGAATTAGATCATTGTAAAACAATAAACTGGTAGCCAAGCTCGCAGGAATTCTTTTTATTCCATGATTAACGCTTTCGGCGAAACTAAAGCCGCCTTCAGAAGACAGGACAGAGGACAGAAAACACTATAAAAGTGGGCTTGGATTACACTATATGACATGTATACATACAAAGTGAACCACGGCAACGCAGTCAGCTCTTTTATGAATGTGGGGAGAATGTCCTATTTTAGGGCGATAGGCACGACCCCCCCTCCCCTCCCCACCTATTTTTACGTTTTCTTGGTTTTGGTCCGGTGATCGCCGCGTGCACCACAGAACAGGGTATTTTACGATAACATAAGTATATAGTCGACATAAGGCGGCATAATTTTTTGATATTGGTTTTGTTAAATGACTGTGGTTCATTTACATGAGGCTGCCACATAGTTGTACTTCTTATATTAAGTGGTTCTTAAGACCAAAACCCCTAAGGTATACGCAATGTGTATTTTATCGGTATGTTTTTTAATATAAGACCATACAGATATGCATTTGTGTAACCGTGCAGTGTTCTTAAATTTGTATATAACTTTTGGTAGGTTTTATATACGACCAGACAGATGTGCACTTGTGTAACTCGGCAGTCCTAGAAAATTGGCAGGGAATTAAGATACGGTGTAAGAGGAAGAGGGAAATATATGGACAGGCCAGAATAAGTCAGGATCCGACGTTACTTGCTTACTACAAAAGATTCTGTAATATTTTAAGGAAAGTTGTTAAGAAGTCGAGAAGCTTATGTGTTCTGACAGAAATTAATAAAGCGGATAGTAAGACTAAAGCTATATGGAATACTATCAAGCAGGAGACGGGGCAGCCTGACAGTGCACAGCATACCATGGCGATAAAGCTAAATGATGATGTGAGTGATATTTTACAAGATGCAAGTATGTTTAACAATCACTTTCTGAATGTAGCAGCAAAAATAGGATTAAAGAGTTCAGTTGAATAAGCAAAAAAAGAAAAAAATGTTAAAAACGTCATTCCCCAGGACTTTAGGCCTTTAGAAATAGCACCAACATCCCCCACTGATATTAAGGGAATTATAAATATACTGAAGAACAAGAGCTCATGTGGTGTTGATAGAGTCTCTAACAGAATTTTGAAGTGTTGTTCTAATTCAATAAGTGGAATCCTCAGTGATATATGTAATGCTTCACTGGCACAGGGAATTTTTCCAGACACATTGAAATACAGCCGGCCGATGTGGCCGTGCGGTTAAAGGCGCTTCAGTCGGGAACCGCGTGACCGCTACGGTCGCAGGTTCGAATCCTGCCTCGGGCATGGATGTGTGTGATGTCCTTAGGTTAGTTAGGTTTAATTAGTTCTAAGTTCTAGGCGACTGATGACCTCAGAAGTTGAGTCGCATAGTGCTCAGAGCCATTTGAACCACATTGAAATACACAATTGTCAAACCTCTTCAGAAGAAGGGGGACAAGAGTGACTTAAATAATTATAGACCAGTCTCATTGCTGACTTCATTTTCTAAAATATTCGAAAAAGTAATCTCACATTTAAGTGAAAATAATTTACTCAGCATGTCACAGTTCGGATTCTGGAAGGGTTACTCGACTGAGAATGCTATCTACACATTTACCCATCAAACAGTACAAGCCCTAAATAGCAAATTATCGCCAATTGGTATTTTTTGTGATCTTTCCAAGGCATGTGACTGTGTGGATAATGTCACACTCTTAGAAAAACTCAGGTTTTAGGAATTAACGGCTATATGCACAGCTGGTTTGAATCATATTCAACGAACAGAAAGCAAAAATTTGTGCTGAATAACACAAATAATGTTGGGAGAGTGGTAAATTTTACTGTATAGGGAGTTATAACAAAGGGCGTCCCACAGGATTCAATTTTGGGTCCTCTGCTGTTCCTTATTCATGTGAATGACCTCTCACTTAACATTCAGCAAGCAGAACTAGTAATTTTTGCAGATGACACGAGTGTGACAGTAAATCCCATTCCAGAAAAAACAGCTGAAAATATTGTTAAGGATGTCTTTCAAAGAATTATTAATTGGTTCTGAGGAAATGGACTCTCCCTTAATTTTGAAAAAAAAATAACGCACTATATCCAGTTCTGTACACCGAATAGTCATACCGACAATTAATGTAGCATATGAACGGAGCTCAGTTAACAGGGTAGATTTCTCAAAAATTTTGGGTGTTCACAACTTGAACTAGAAGAAGCATATTACTAAGCTTCTCAAACAATTAAGTTCAGCTTCTTTCGCTCTTCGTATAGTCGCTAGTCTTGGGAATAAACAGATCAGCCTCCTAACGTACTTTGCATATTTCCACTCAATAATGTCTTACGAAATGTTTCCTGGGGTAACTCACCACTTAGACATAAAGTATTGATTGCACAAAAGAGAGCAGTGAAAATAATTAGTGGTGTTCACCCAAGGACGACATGTAGGCACCTATTCAAGGAGTTAAGTATTTTAACTTCACCATCAGAGTACATATATTCGCTAATGAAGTTCGTTATAAATAATCCATCTCGATTCGCGAAGAACAGTGATGTTCATACGTACAACACTAGAGGGAAAAAGACGTTTACTATCCGTTATTGAAGCTGTCAGTTGCTCAAAAAGGAGTACATTATTCAGCAACAATCTTTGATCATTTGCCCAACAACATAAAGTGTCTGGCAGGTGGCATATCAAGTTTGAAATCTAGCTTAAAATCATTTCTTTTGGACAACTCCTTCTATTCCATCGACGAGTTTCTGTTTCAGAACAGGTAAAAAATTGTACCTCTAAATGTAGTTGCAAGTGTAGAACTAAAACTTTCAGTAGTATTAATATTAGCACTATTCATGTGTGTATACAGGGTGAGTCACCTAACATTACCGCTGGATATACACTCCTGGAAATTGAAATAAGAACACCGTGAATTCATTGTCCCAGGAAGGGGAAACTTTATTGACACATTCCTGGGGTCAGATACATCACATGATCACACTGACAGAACCACAGGCACATAGACACAGGCAACAGAGCATGCACAATGTCGGCACTAGTACAGTGTATATCTACCTTTCGCAGCAATGCAGGCTGCTATTCTCCCATGGAGACGATCGTAGAGATGCTGAATGTAGTCCTGTGGAACGGCTTGCCATGCCATTTCCACCTGGCGCCTCAGTTGGACCAGCGTTCGTGCTGGACGTGCAGACCGCGTGAGACGACGCTTCATCCAGTCCCAAACATGCTCAATGGGGGACAGATCCGGAGATCTTGCTGGCCAGGGTAGTTGACTTACACCTTCTAGAGCACGTTGGGTGGCACGGGATACATGCGGACGTGCATTGTCCTGTTGGAACAGCAAGTTCCCTTGCCGGTCTAGGAATGGTAGAACGATGGGTTCGATGACGGTTTGGATGTACCGTGCACTATTCAGTGTCCCCTCGACGATCACCAGTGGTGTACGGCCAGTGTAGGAGATCGCTCCCCACACCATGATGCCGGGTGTTGGCCCTGTGTGCCTCGGTCGTATGCAGTCCTGATTGTGACACTCACCTGCACGGCGCCAAACACGCGTACGACCATCATTGGCACCAAGGCAGAAGCGACTCTCATCGCTGAAGACGACACGTCTCCATTCGTCCCTCCATTCACGCCTGTCGCGACACCACTGGAGGCGGGCTGCACGATGTTGGGGCGTGAGCGGAAGACGGCCTAACGGTGTGCGGGACCGTAGCCCAACTTCATGGAGACGGTTGCGAATGGTCCTCGCCGATACCCCAGGAGCAACAGTGTCCCTAATTTGCTGGGAAGTGTCGGTGCGGTCCCCTACGGCACTGCGTAGGATCCTACGGTCTTGGCGTGCATCCGTGCGTCGCTGCGGTCCAGTACGAGGTCGACGGGCACATGCACCTTCCGCCGACAACTGGCGACAACATCGATGTACTGTGGAGACCTCATGCCCCACGTGTTGAGCAATTCGGCGGTACATCCACCCGGCCTCCCGCATGCCCACTATACTCCCTCGCTCAAAGTCCGTCAACTGCACATACGGTTCACGTCCACGCTGTCGCGGCATGCTACCAGTGTTAAAGACTGCGATGGAGCTCCGTATGCCACGGCAAACTGGCTGACACTGACGGCGGCGGTGCACAAATGCTGCGCAGCTAGCGCCATTCGACGGCCAACACCACGGTTCCTGGTGTCTCCGCTGTGCCGTGCGTGTGATCATTACTTGTACAGCCCTCTCGCAGTGTCCGGAGCAAGTATGGTGGGTCTGACACACCGGTGTCAATGTGTTCTTTTTTCCATTTCCAGGAGTGTATTTCGTAAACCACATCAAATACTGACGAATCGATTCCACAGACCGAACGTGAGGAGAGGGGCTAGTGTAATTGGTTAATACAAACCATAAAAAAATGCACGGGAGTATGTTTTTTAACACAAACCTACGTTTTTTTAAATGGAACCCAGTTAGTTTTATTAGCACATCTGAACATATAAACAAATACGTAATCAGTGCCGTTTGTTGCATTGTAAAATGTTAATTACATCCGGAGATATTGTAACCTAAAGTTGACGCTTGAGTACCACTCCTCTGCTGTTCGATCGTGTGTATCGGAGAGCACCGAATTACGTAGGGATCCAAAGGGAACGGTGATGGACCTTAGGTACAGAAGAGACTGGAACAGCACATTACGTCCACATGCTAACACCTTTTTATTGGTCTTTTTCACTAACGCACATGTACATTACCATGAGGGGTGAGGTACACATTCGACGGGCGTTTCATAGGGCGTGGAGGACGCATAAATTGGCCAGCCCGTTCTCCTGATCTTACACCTCTGGACTTCTTTCTGTGGGGTACGTTAAAGGAGAATGTGTACCGTGATGTGCCTACAACCCCAGAGGATATGAAACAACGTATTGTGGCAGCCTGCGGCGACATTACACCAGATGTACTGCAGCGTGTACGACATTCATTACGCCAGAGATTGCAATTGTATGCAGCAAATGATGGCCACCACATTGAACATCTATTGGCATGACATGTCGGGACACACTCTATTCCACTCCGTAATTGAAAACGGAAACCGCGTGTGTACGTGTACCTCACCCCTCATGGTAATGTACATGTGCGTCAGTGGAAAAGACCAATAAAAAGGTGTTACCATTTGGACGTAATGTGCTGTTCCAGTCTCTTCTGTACCTAAGGTCCATCACCGTTCCCTTTGGATCCTTACGTAATTCTGTGCTCTCCGATACACACGATCGAACAGCGGAGGAATGGTACTCAAGCGTCAACTTTAGGTTACAATATCTCCGGATGTAACTAACATTTTACAATGCGACAAACGGAACTGATTACGTATTTGTTTATATGTTCAGATGTGCTAACAAAACTAACGGGGTTCCATTTAAAAAAACGTAGGTTTGTGTTAAAAAACATATTTCCGTGCATTGTTTTATGGTTTGTATTAACCAATTACACTAGCCCCTCTCCTCACGTTCGGTCTGTGGAATCGATTCGTCAGTATTTGATGTGGTTTACGAAATATATCCAGCGGTAACTTTAGGTGACTCACCCTGTATACAGGGTGTTACAAAAAGGTACGGCCAAACTTTCAGGAAACATTCCTCACACACAAATAAAGAAAAGATGTTATGTGGACACGTGTCCGGAAACGCTTAATTTCCATGTTAGAGCTCATTTTAGTTTCGTCAGTATGTACAGTACTCCCTCGATTCACCGCCAATTGGCCCAATTGAAGGAAGGTAATGTTGACTTCGGTGCTTGTGTTGACATACGACTCATTGCTCTACAGTACTAGCATCAAGCACATCAGTACGTAGCATCAACACGTTAGTGTTCATCACGAACGTGGTTTTGCAGTCAGTGCAATGTTTACAAATGCGGAGTTGGCAGATGCCCATTTGATGTATGGATTAGCACGGGGCAATAGCCGTGGTGCGGTACGTTTGTATCGAGACAGATTTCCAGAACGAAGCTGTCCCGACAGGAAGACGTTCGAAGCAATTAATCGGCGTCTTAGGGAGCACGGAACATTCCAGCCTATTACTCGCGACTGGGGAAGACCTAGAACGACGAGGACACCTGCAATGGGCGAGGCAATTCTTCGTGCACTTGACGATAAACCTAATGTCAGTGTCAGAGAAGTTGCGGCTGTACAAGGTAACGTTGACCACTCTATGGAGAGTGCTACGGGAGAACCAGTTCTTTCCGTATCAGCCGGCCGCGGTGGTCTAGCGATTCTGGCGCTGCAGTCCGGAACCGCGGGACTGCTACGGTCGCAGGTTCGAATCCTGCCTCGGGCATGGGTGTGTGTGATGTCCTTAGGTTAGTTAGGTTTAAGTAGTTCTAAGTTCTAGGGGATTTATGACCTAAGATGTTGAGTCCCATAGTGCTCAGAGCCATTTGAACCATTTTTTCCATACCATGTACAGCGTGTGCAGGCACTATCAGCAGCTGATTGGCCTCCACGGGTACACTTCTGCGAATGGTTCATCCAACAATGTGTCAATCCTCATTTCAGTGCAAATGTTCTCTTTACGGATGAGGCTTCATTCCAACGTGGTCAAATTGTAAATTTTCACAATCAACATGTGTGGGCTGACGAGAATCCGCACGCAATTGTCCAATCACGTCATCAACACAGATTTTCTGTGAACGTTTGGGCAGGCGTTTTTGGTGATGTCTTGATTGGGCCCCATGTTCTTCCACCTACGCTCAATGGAGCACGTTATCATGATTTCATACGGGATACTCTACCTGTGCTGCTAGAACATCTGCCTTTACAAGTACGACACAACATGTGGTTCCTGCACGATGGAGCTCCTGCACATTTCAGTTCAAGTGTTCGTACGCTTCTCAACAACAGATTCGGTGACCGATGGATTGGTAGAGGCGGACCAATTCCATGGCCTCCACGCTCTCCTGACCTCAACCCTCTTGACTTTCATTTATGGGGGCATTTGAAAGCTCTTGTCTACGCAACCCCGGTACCAAATGTAGACTCTTCGTGCTCGTGTTGTGGACGGCTGTGATACAACACGCCATTCTCCAGGGCTGCATCAGCGCATCAGGGATTCCATGTGACGGAGGGTGGATGCATGTATCCTCGCTAACGGAGGACATTTTGAACATTTCCTGTAACAAAGTGTTTGAAGTCACGCTGGTACGTTCCGTTGGTGTGTGTTTCCATTCCATGATTAATGTGATTTGAAAAGAAGTAATAAAATGAGCTCTAACATGGAAAGTAAGCGTTTCCGGACACATGTCCACATAACATATTTTCTTTCTTTGTGTGTGAGGAATGTTTCCTGAAAGTTTGGCCGTACCTTTTTGTAACACCCTGTATACCTTGTAATCTGACTTGCTCCACATCATATCGATAAAATAATCGTAAAAGTAGTCTACGGAACATGACATAACTAAACTAAACTACCACGGACACGTGAATGAGGCACACACCAGGTGAAAGAAGTACGACAGACGTCAAATGACATCGACCGATCCGACGAAAGCACCCCTCACGTTGCAGATGTCGCATAATTACCTAGCAAACATGTTTTCGAACGTCCGCAGATGGATTCAAATTCAAAATATTGTCTACTCAGTCTCCTCTACAAGTCCTAGAAGTTTGTAAGTGGAATTTTAGAGCACCCTGTATATGGCTTCGTAGGAATCACCCAAAATCGTTCTTCGTGAGGATGGTCATTATTCTTGAATTTTCCACATCACATGTGCGGGGGCCTTCATTACCGTTTGTTATTCATACTTCGCTGCTTTCCGAATTTTCATAACTTGAAGAACGTTTGTTGCGTTTATTTCGCGCATCATTATTCGGCAAAATATACTACAGTTTATCTCTTAACACTATTTTGTGTACTCGCGAGGCAACACATCTGACATTCACCGCGTGCTCCCCCCCTGTCTCTCAAAGCCCTTGACGGCACCACATTTCGTGAAACCACACAGCGTCCTACTGATGGCTGTTGTTCCCTTGAGCAGATTTCGTTCTGTATTTTTCTGAATAACTTTTTGCACATACGAGGAAAATGTCTTCGGGGACAGCTGGGCTCCTGCGACAATTTGCTACTAAAGTTATTAATGTTATGGTCAATGTGAAGGAGGAAGGTATTTTAGTGCCGACAGAAAAGGCGGTGGAACGTACGAACAAATGTTGACAAGTTAAGTAAGTAAATGGTGTGCAAATTACGAAAGGAGGGATACGATAGCCCAAAGCAGAAGAAATAGAAAGCATGCAATGAATCTTTACATGCTCACATAGATCAAAAGTGTTATCAGGTACCAATTTCTGCGATATTATGAACAACAAGGGGAAATACCGTTCTTGTACACACTTCAGAGCTTTTACAGAAATTAGGCAATTGCCTTAGAAAATCACTGTGATATAAATGTATTTTTTTTTTTTTAAATTATAACGTGTGACTATAATTAAAGTGCAGATGGTCACGGAAGTGCAGTGTAGGCTGTAACTGTCGTGTGGCAGCGAATATGACATCCAAGTTGTCATTTGACAAGCAACAATGTGAGTGGACAGTATGGCTACGGAGAAGAGAGACCGTGCATTGTTAGTGGAACTGTTTTATGCGAACGGAACCAGTCACAGTGCTGTATTGAGATAGTATCACCGTCTGAAAAGGTCTGAGGAGAGACCCGATGCCATTAAATGGCTTCAAAATATTATAATGAAATTCGAAAACACAGGTGAGCTTGGTGTGGCACCTGGAACAGAAGGGCGCCCCATCCCTGTGTAAGTTACTGACAAGGTTACTGTTGCTGTATCTGATGATGCAGCACATGCCCGGGTAATCATGCTGCTTGTGCAGTGTCACGAGGATTGTCCATCCCACAGTCAACAGTATGGGAAGTTTTGAGGTCTATTTTACGCTGGTGCCCGTACAAGGTCCAGACGGTGCAGCAACTGAAACCTCACGATCCGTAGCAACGTTCTGAATTTGCTCTTCGATTTCAGGCTGATGACATATGGCCGGGCAACATTCTATGGAATCTACTACAGGGTGCAGGGAATACACAGAATTGCCGCATTTGGGGTACAGTTAAACCGCGTGTTGTGCACGAAGAGCCACTGCACTCTCCGTATGTGGCTGTGTGGTGTGGATTCACAAGCATCTTTATTCTCGTCCCGTTCTTCTTTGAAGAGAATAAACCGAGAAGGCCTTTCTGTTGTACCGTACTTGACGTCTGTACGTTATCGAGAACTCCTCGTACACCATGTCATTCCTAGTTTGGAAGAACGCAATTGTGTGGAAACCACTTTTTACACGCAAGATGGAGTAACACATCATGTCGTTCGCCCATTGAAAGATCTGCTTAATGAAACCTTCCGAGAAAGTGTAGTCTCCAGAGATTTCCAGACCTGACCTGACCTGAATACATATGACTTTTAGCTGTGGATATATCTAGAAGGCCAGTATACAGGAACGCGTTGCTCACATTCCACCCAGCAACTGTAATGTCATTTTACAATGCAACATCTCGTCGGCGACTCTGTTGCTCATTAGGAACAAATTGTGTAAGCGGCTGTTAACAATGAAATGAACATCATGCCTTTACCATCTGTTTGACCTTTTCTGTCCATGTCCCGTTCCTAACCTATGACATATGGAAGCATTTCTATACATTTTTCTTGCACTCACACCGCCAGATTCGCAACTGGTGGCCAAAATTGGAACTAATTTTTTTCCAGCATAAATCGGTTCCGCGTTAATGCGCCTAGAATCTCTACCAAGTTTCACAGCCATACGATAATTACGGCCCACTCCGTGAGTAGCTCGGTATCGTAAACTGACATACGGCCGCGAGAGCGGAATGCTGACCACGTGCCCCTCCATATCAACATGCAGTGGCGCTTGTGGGCTGAGGATGACACGGCGGCTGCTCGGTACCCTTGGGCTTTATTGGCCTGTTCAGGTGGAGTTTAGTTTTTTTTGTGTGAGTAGCTGCAGTTTGATTATGACCACCAAGTATATTTCAGCCTGAATCTCAATTATATAATTAAAAAGAAGATCACAACTTTTGTCGCACACAACTCGATTTCCAGACTAGCAAAGAAGGTCTGAGAAAAACTGTTTCATCTATGAATTTTGCTTTCAAAAGTTATTATGTGCGAATTGGATATCATATTCTCAAAAAAGCATAAGACGTTGCAAGAAAAAATGAAGCACCAGAACTAAAGTGAACAATAGTTTATTTAGACGAATCATGGATTTATACACACCACCCTGTGAGTGAATGTTGACAAAGTGACAGCGCGCTAAGAGTATCGCCAAACAGCAGCACCAGTCAATGTTTCATTTTTATGAACAGAGACAGTGCTATGCGTTCCCTTTTGTGTTTATATCACCAGTACGATTATAACAACAGAACTTAATACTGTCATAAAAATGTTGACAAAAAAAATTCGCACATACAAGGAAAGTCGAATTTACGGTACTAATTAAAGATCACCAACCTTCACTTGTTTAGTCCACTGACAAAATTTTGGAAGACAATGGTTCCCCTGCTACTGCTGCCATACCAGCAAGATATACATAAATTAAAACTCCTCCCGAACAGGCCACGAAGGCCCAACGGTACTGACCGGCCTCCGTGTCATCCTCAGCTCATACGCGTCAGTGGATGCGGATATGGAGGGGCATGTGGTTAGCACACCGCTCTTCCGTCTTCTCAATCAAGTAGCTCCTCAGTTTGCCTCACAAGGGCTGAGTGCACCCCGCTTGCGAACAGCGCTCGGTAGACTGGATGGTCACCCATCCAAGTCCTAGCCCAGCCCGACAGCGCTTAACTTCGGTGATCTGACGGGAACCGGTGTTACCACTGCCGCAAGACCGTTGGCCTATCAAGATATACAGGGTGATTATAATTAAAGTTAAACTTTCAAACCGCTGTAGTAATAACACCACTGGTCAGAATGACGTCAAATTGTAACGGAATATTATCGGAGAAGAAAAATAAATAGTTACGAAATGGCGCTGTAGGTATCATAATTTAATAGTGGTCGACTACAAATGACAAATGAATCATACAACAATGCCTAAGGTTTACGTTTGATGATAAACAAATTGTTCTACTCAATGTGCAAGGGTGTACAGGTGCGATATTGTAAGTTATGTAAGCCCATCCACCGCGGCAAGGTCATATCACATCAGATGGAACAACCGGTTTTTAAATGTCCTGAGCCCAAAACACACATAAAAAGCATCAATAAGAATCAAATCGGATTATTAACTTCCGTATGACTGACGCAAAACATGTTCAATATGTTGTCCACCGTTTTCTGCAACGAGTTGAAATCGAGAAACAGCATGTTCCACAACTGATCGAAGTGTTTACGGGGTCACGTTCAGAATGTGTTGCGCAATGCGTGCCTTCGATGCACCTAAGTTTGCAATCGTAACACTGAAAACTACATCTTTCAGATATCCCCACAGCCGGAAGTCACACGGATTAAGATCAGGTTATCAGGACGGCCAGGCTGTAGGGGAATGATGGCTGATAATTCTAGCATTTCCGAAATAGGCGCTTCAGCAGCTGCTTAACTAGATTTGCAAAGTGCGGAGGTGCGCCATCTTGCATAAAAATGATCCCATCCACACATCTACGCTGTTGGACAGCTGGAATGACGTGGTTGCGCAAGACCCTCATAGCGCTTACCAGAGACGGTAAGCCCTGTGGTAAATGACGCTGTAAACCCGCACCACACAGTGACCTTTTCAGGATGAAGTGGTACTGGTTGATTTGCGTCTTGATTTTCCGTTGCCTATACTCGACAATTCAGTGTATTGACATGTTCTGTCAGATGGAAGTGGGCTTCGTCTGTCCACAAAATCTTCCACGGCCAATCATTGTCCAGCCCGCATCTCGTGGTCGTGCGGTAGCGTTCTCGCTTCCCACGCCCGGGTTCCCGGGTTCGATTCCCGGCGGGGTCAGGGATTTTCTCTGCCTCGTGATGGCTGGGTGTTGTGTGCCGTCCTTAGGTCAGTTAGGTTTAAGTAGTTCTACGTTCTAGGGGACTGATGACCATAGCTGTCAAGTCCCATAGTGCTCAGAGCCATTTGACCCCAGCCAATCATTGTCCACTGCCATGCGAGCAAGGAATTCTAAAGCAGAGGCCTCTCTTGCTGGCAGGTCAACAGGAAGCCGCTCGTGCGCATGGGTAATTTCCGATGGATAGCAAAGAAGAATGACTCGTAGGATTTTACGCACCGTGCTTACGGGTATGTCCAATTTTTGGACAGTTCTTCGTGCACTACACCTTTGGACACCAGCACTCGTCTCCTCCTGCATTGCTGTGGCCACTGCTTCCAATGACGTCGAATCAATTCGTTTCCTCCTTCTACCACGTTGCACACTAAAAGAACCCGTCTTCCCGAATTTCCGAATCATTTTCTCCAGACCCACGGCAGTCATCGAACTAGTGCCTTTTTTCAAACCCTTCAGTGTCCGAAACTTCTACAGAGCGACGTGTGCACACTCGTCATTCTTCTAATCCAACTTTAGGAGCAGAGCGCGATCCTGCATTGAGACAGTCATAGCGAACGTCGCAGACATGAAGGGAGGAAAAGCCTTTTTTTTTTTCTTTATTCAGATTTTACACCTTACACAGAAGGTGGACTGGCAGCGGCAACATTACGCCGCTCTTCATCCACAGGCATTACAAAGAGAAACAATGAAGACACAGAGTAACATAACATAACTGTGGACAAAAAACAGTAGACACAGTAATTAAAAAACACGAAGCCGTTCACAGGCGTAGAAAAACAAAAAACTGTCAGCACTGTAAGCGAACACTGATGATGGAGATGACACACGTGAACGATGGAGCGTGGGCGGTGAAAACACTGAAGCACACACACGACGGCACATGACGTGTGCGAGTCCGGGGACCTGTCAAAAGGGGAAAAAGGTGGGGGAGGAGGGAAAGGGGAGAGTGGAGATGCCAATGGCAGATGAGATGGGGGAAGGAAACAAGGTATGGGGGGTAGGGGAAGCCTGGGGGGAGGAGGGGGGAGGAAGGGAGGAGGGAGAGAAGGGAGAGAGGGTGCCCTAAGGAAAAAAACAGAGAAAGTGGAAGAGGAGGATCAAAGTCGACAGGAGGGGTAGATGGAGGGGATGTGGGCATCATCAGGGAGGGGGAGCTGGTGGAAGCCACCTTGGGAGAGGGTATGGAGAGTGGAGAGATGGAGAGCAGGTGGGACATGGGAATACAGGCGCGGCAGCGGATGGGGTTGGGAGAGGATGGGAAAGACAAGTGGGCGAGGGGGATCAAGTTTACGTGAGGTGTAGAGGATCCGTATCCATTCGAGGAAAAGGAGGAGGTGTGGGAACGGAATAAGGTCATACAGGATCCGCGTGATGGAGGGGAGACGGATGCGATAGGTGAGGCGGAGAGCATGGCGTACTAGGATTTGAAGGGATTTGTAAAAGGAAGGAGGGGTGGAGATCCAGGCAGGATGGGCGTGGCAGAGGATAGGGCGGATGAGGGATTTATAGGTGTGGAGGATGGTGGAGGGGTCCAGACCCCATGTGCAGCCAGAAAGGAGCTTGAGGAGATGGAATCGGGAGCGTGCCTTGGCTTGGATTGTCTGGAGATGGGGGGTCCAGGAGAGGCGGCGGTCAAGGGTGACGCCAAGGTACTTAAGGGTGGGGGTGAGGGCGATAGGACGGCCATAAATGGTGACACAGAAGTCGAGGAGACGGAAGGAAGGGGTGGTTTTGTCTACAATGATCGGCTGGGTCTTAGATGGATTGACCTTGAGCAACCACTGGTTGCACCAAGCGGTGAACCAGTCAAGATGGGATTGGAGAAGGTGTTGGGAGCATTGCAGGGTGGTGTCGAGGGAGAGGAAGATAGCAGAGCGACGGGAGTTGAGCTGTTTGGAGAGGAGATGAGTGAGGTGAAGGAGAAGGTCATTGGTAGAGAAGGACGGCCGAAAGCCACACTGGGTAACGGGAAGAAGGCGGTGCTGGCAGAGGTGCTGGTGGATGCGTCAGGTAAGGATGGATTCCAGGACCTTGCTGAAGACCGAGGTAAGGCTGATGGGGCGGTAGGAGGAGACAGCGGATGGCGGTTTGTCGGGTTCAAGGAACATCAGGATATGGGAGGTTTTCCACAGGTCGGGGTAGTAGCCGGTGGACAGGACCACATTTTAGAGGCTAGCCAGGGTGGAGAGGAAGGAGGCAGGAGCTTCACAAAGGTGGCAATAGGTGACATGATCGGGACTAGGAGCGGTGTTGTGTTTCGTGCGGAGTGTAATGATGATATCCTGAGTAGTGATGGGGGCAGTGAGTTCGTTGTGTGAGGAAAAGCCGTGTACCCAGCTTATTTATACCAACTTCAATGGGTGGTGCACATGGCAGATGTTTTCATTTATGTATTCTGACACATACAGCGACATCTGTTCATCAGTTTTCACACTATTTTTTCTTCTGCCATACGTTTTCCCCCTTCTCCGATGATATTCCGTTGCAATTTGACGTCATTATGAGCAGTGGTGTTATTTATACAGCGTTTTGAAAGTTCAATTATAATCACTCCGTAAATCACACAGAACAGGTGTGGAATCTTACAAAGAATAAGAATTGTAGTCGTAATATCGACCTCTAACCTGAAAAAAGAACTTCTGATTATTTTACTAATTATAACTAAATGGTGTGTGTCGTCTAGTTTTCCCGTCCCCCATGCGGATCCTCTATGACCTGATTCCTTTCCCTCACTTGCTCCTTGTCCTTGAACAAGTCCGCTTCCTCTATACCTCCCGCCGACTTGATCCCCCTCATCCCCTAGTTGCTCCTCTCCTCTCCAACCACCACCCTCTGTTGCTCCTTCACTGTTGTGTCCCCCCTACCCTCCATCAACAATGATCTTCACCTTCCCCTCCCTCCCTCTGTCCTTTGCCCGGGCTCCCTCTCCCCCCCTTCCATCCTGTTTTTTCTGCACCTACCCACTCCTTGACTGCATTCTCTCCCCCCGTGTATATTTTCTTTCCCTTCCATTGCCTTCCCCACTCCTTTCTCATGTCTGCCCTGCTCCTCCCTTTTTCAGTGCCCTCTCCCTCCATCAGCTCCCCCCCTTACCCTCCCTCTCTTATCAGTCTGGGTCCTCCCCCCCCCCATGCCCATATGCCTAGTGCAGTGTTCTCCGTAAGTGTTCAGTGTTGTGCTCCCCGTTTTTAAAGTGATGCAAACAGAAACCAGACTGTTGCTGTGTTTTTTAATTCTGCCTATTTCCTAAGTGTTTTTAATCAGCATCACTGACCTCTTTCTTTCTTATGATTCCTTCACAACTTTTTCGCCATGTACCAGTTTTAAACAGTCACCGTTTTATCACCTCTTTTTATTGTTACATCTCCTCATTATGTTTTTTAACTTTATCTGTAGACTGCAGAGCGGCGTATTATGCTGCTGCCAGCCCGCCCGCTCTCCGGGAGGGAATCGAAATACAAGAAAGGAAGAAAATCTAGCTTTTTGACTCAGCATTATTATTTTGTTTTCTCTTTAATTTCTGGTAACGATTGTTTTTCCGGTAACAAACACATTGCTTCATGACCAGCTGTTCTCACTTATATTAGTCGGACCTGATGTATTTTACATTCGATATGAAAACTGCTGTCGTCGCACCTACTGGTCAATGCTTGCGCGTGTCAATCAATGTCTGTAGCATTCTCCTCTGATATTTTCGTTTGGTGCGTGAGTCACACTATCGCGCTCTACACTTCTCTCTCGCTCTTCAAGTTTTAACGACAGTTTTTGCAACCTAGATTCTTCTCCTTCACTTTTCCTCTTTTGAATTTGTTTAATTACCGAGATTTTTATTGATAATTTCACAAATAATATTTTCGTACTATTTTCGTTATCTTCCCATTCTTCATTTATTAATATAAATCAAACCATCCAAACATCTGCTCGACATGTAATTACATTGTACGCGTGGGAGCTGCAATTTGGGGCTCCCAAATAGGAGAAGTACTCGTCACTGGGGTTTCCTATTAATAAAGAAACACTTTCGCCGCTGATCCTCAATTTTTCATCGATCTTGCTCTGTAGTGTTTAATCTTTCTTTTAAACCAACAGTTGTTGCTCCTTTTCCTGGTCTCCATCGAAATGACGTTTCGAGAAGTTGATGTAATAATTTTTGGTAATGGCTGCTACATAGAATTATATCTCTCGTTGCCACGTGTAATAAACCGTTCAGTAGGAAAATGAAACATGTGCCAACACAGCAGAAAAGTGTTAGCTATATATCAATGAAAAACCGAATTAGAAACAGCCGCTGCGACGATAAAAGAAAGCGCTTTTATCACAAAATATTCGTGAGAATCACGAGACTGGAACGTCATCAGGTATTGCACCGGCCGTCAGTGTGGCAGTGGGCCGCACGATGGTCAAACGGCCGTATTTCATCTAAAAAAAATGGCTCTAAGCCCTATGGGACTTAACATCTGAGGTCATCAGTCCCCTAGACTTAGAACTACTTAAACCTAACTAACCTACGGACATCACACGCATCCATGCCCAAGGCAGGATTCGAACCTGCGACTGTAGTGGTCACGCGGTTCCAGACTGAAGCGCCTAGAACCCCCTCGGTCACAGGGGCTGGCTACATTTCATCTCCGAGACCGTCCGGGCATTAGGTTTTCATGGGTCACCGTGTCAAAGGCACCTACATCTGAGTCGCCTGCGGTGGATCACAACGTTTTGATGACCACTGAGCAGTCAGATGATCCAGAAACACCATGGAGCACACAACCCACGGCCTCACAAGAGTAACTGTGCTCACCGAACATACGGTACAAAACCTGGCACATATGCTGAATCACCGTCATTGGTCACCCGAATAGTGAAAAAACATGCACTAGTTCATTGTAGTACTTATCGGTAATGTGAGGCGTGCGAGTACTTCGAGAACGACATGAGACGGCATATCCTGTTTGCCAACAGCGCACCATTCGAGCAGGTGGTCTATTCTTACCTGGAAAACGTTTACACTGGGATTACATAGATCCCCTGCTACTGCTATCATAGTCTCTCTCCGGTGAAGAACTAATGTATGCATCTCTGTACCTTCAGCAAGACTGGGTCCGCAACTCGTAGTCGTGCGGTAGCATTCTCGCTTCCCGCGCCCGGGTTCCCGGGTTCGATTCCCGGCAGGGTCAGGGGTTTTCTCTGCCTCGTGATGACTGGGTATTATGTGATGTCCTTAGGTTAGTTAGGTTTAAGTAGTTCTAAGTTCTAGGGGACTGATGACCATAGATGTTAAGTCCCATAGTGCTCAGAGCCATTTGAACCATTAGCAAGATTGGGAACTGTGTCAGATTAGTTTGAGGAAAACTCCGCGGTCACGGGAGTGCTGACAGGGCCCCTGGGTCACATAACCTCAAACCTATAGCGCTCACCTGGGACACTATGCAAAGACATGTAGGAACATTGGAACCTATACTGACCAATCTCCATGAAGTGTTGGCTACCTTCAGTGATCAGAATGTCTTCTTAACGTTTTGGCTTCTTGTGGAGTCGGTGCCACAACGCGCCGCCGCTGTGTTCAGAATGAAGCTGATGTACTAGGTAGCTGGGTCTAACTCCGTTCTTGATGAACGTTACACAGAGTAGCGTACAAATCATACGTTCACATAATGTTTTGTACAATACAAGCACAGGCTCTGAAATTTAAAATGGTTCAAATGGCTCTGAGGACTATGGGACTCAACATCTGAGGTCATCATTCCCCTAGAATTTAGAACAACTTAAACCTAACTAACCAAAGGACATCACACACATCCATGCCCGAGGCAGGATTCGAACCTGCGACCGTAGCAGTCGCGCGGTTTCAGACTGAAGTGCCTAGAACCGCTCGGCTCTGAAATTTAAACAGAATGTGTTACTTTCCTTTACTGAAATGAAATTACAACTATAATCATGTCGGATTCCCTCGACAGGAAAACAAATGTTCAAATGTATGTGAAATATTATCGGACTTAACTGCTAAGGTCATCAGTCCTTAAGCTTACACACTACTTAACGTAAATTATCCTAAGGACAAACACACACACCCATGCCCGAGGGAGGACTCGAACCTCCGCCGGGTCCAGCCGCACAGTCCATGACTGCAGCGCCCTAGACCGCTCGGCTAATTCCGCCCGGCACTCGACAGGAAAACAGCACTCAGCCATAGGCGGCTGTACGCACAAACACAAGCGGCTATCCAGATGACGTTCCTCATCTCAGTCCCAAGACGCCGATTCCTATGTTCCATACAGTAGGTGTGGACGAAGCGATAGAATGGACGACTCGTGAAAACAACAATCAGGAAAAATACAACGAAACGCTGTTAACCAAGGGTCTATGTATGAAGCAGTCGTGTGGGGGTGGCCTCACTGTCAGGGTGTACGATCTGATCTGCAGCAGGGGTGGCAAGACGTGGAAGAAGTCTACACAATAAGGTGTTTTGTCTCCTGTTGCATGATCTGAATGAGTCTTGGAATGCCGGGCTCCTGCTACAGGGATGTCATATCTGGCTACGGGAGTGGCGGAAGTCATGGATAAGATAGTGGTCAGAACCTGCGGTGGGTTATACCGCTTATACTACATTTGCAGGCGCCTCTGTGATCCTTCCGTGGCTATCTTAACGCGCTTGTTACCTCGGCGGACGAATATCCGTTTTTGAACAACGCATTGGTGATGAGATACTTCAATTCCGAATCGAGCATCTCCGGTCCACAGATGTTCCTCGCTCTAGACGCTAACGTTTTTTTTTTTTATAAAAAATCATCTTTGTCGGGGTTGGTGATTTGAATCCCGGTATACATACGAGTCCGTGTGTGTGGATTTCCAGTATAAGCTACCATCTTCTTTCTTGAAGACATCAGGGAAACGTAATCTGTCTACCTGCTCCTGCGTAGTGAACTGAATCTTTTTGCATTAATCTCATTGAGTTGCTCGTGAAAGTAAGCTAATTTCTCTTTGCCATGTCTCTACTACGCAAACGTATAATCTCAGTAACGGAACTACATATTCTGTTTTTTGTTGGCCGTTCCTAATTTCTGTTCTTCGAATTTATCCATGTGGAAATTTGCTGTCACCGAGTGTAAGGGGCTTCCGACAGACACACCATGCGTCTTTTCATAGAATTCATCGTGCTATCGAAGTATGTGGTCGTGAAACAATTCTGTAACATGTTTTTGCGAACAGATGGATGGCGTGTCTAGGTGGAGCCCCTTAAGCGCAGTTATACATGTTCTTTTTCATGTAAAAACGACTAGAAAAACTCAAGGGCAACTGTAGAAGAGCAGAAATAGCCACGCCAGCTGTTGCGGAACACTCTTTACATTGTATGCGATTTAAGACTTAGGCACTAGCAGCCAAAGGCGCATATTATATAAGGTTATACAAAGAGGACACAGATGTTACTATACACCTCAATGATTTTTATCAGAAGCAGGAGAACGTGAAACTGGAGGATATCTGGATTCTGGTGCTGTAGAAGATATGTACCAGTCTTGCACCATGGGGTGATAGTAGTAGTGGACAACGGCCGTTTGCGCTCTAGTTTTCAAGACATGTGACGTCATGGCACTGCGCGGTAGAACGCGAAAATGGAAATTTACTTTAATCAATACCGGGCCAGAGAGTGCATCGGACCTTTGAAAAAGCTACAACGCCCTTAAAGATGTTCTTCGTAGACGCAGACGAAACGTTGGTTTTAAACAAGAAATTCACCCGACCACGACGTAATAGCCCGGAATATTTTAATGAGTGCTAATACCGATGTCACAAAAGAACCGGGCTACCATGTACAACACAGTTTCAAACGTTTTATTACATTTCAAATGAGTTACAATGTTAAGTACACTTTAAGACAAAAGAAAAGAAAAAAAGGACGCACCAAATGGGACGGAAACTGGTAGATGTGATATACATGCACAAACAAAAAAATGATTGTAATTTCAGAAAAATTGAATGATTTATTCAAGAGAAAGAGATACACAATCTGTGAAAGGCGTTAACACCTTTGTCCACTTCTGGCAATTATGCAAGCCGACATTGATTGACAGAGTTGTTGAACACCCTCCTGAGGGGTATCGTGCCAAACTAAGCCCATTTCGCGTGCTGTATCGTTAAAATCCAGAGCTGGTTGGAGATCCATGCCCATGACGCTCTAGACGTTCTCAGTTACAGCCTCAGGATAGTTTCCCGAAGACAACAAAACGGGATGTGTGTTATTGTCGACGAACAGCTGTGCTGTGCTGTGCTGTAAGGGCGGCGCCGGTGACAACGAAAGGAGCTCTATCATGATGTGAAGCGACACATCAGGCCACCACTCCCGATTCTCTGGTCTCGTACGGCGGGCAACGGTCAGGTGGGTATCCCACCGCTGTACGGGGCTTCTCCGGTAATCGGGGCTCATTTCGAAGCGCGACTCATCACTGACGACACCTGCGCTCCACTCAATGTGATTCCAGTCTGGAAACGTGGCTGGAGGCACCCCGAACAGTAGTGGGTTACCAAACCGATTGTCCCTTACCATATGGCCTGACCACAAGGAGCAATGGTTTGGAGTGCCATTTCTTTTCATAACAGGACTCCTTTTGTTGTCGTCCGTGGTACCTTTACAACACAACGGTATACTGACGATATTCGTCGCACCGTTTTTTGCCCTTCATGGGAAGTCATCCTGGGACTACATTTCTGCAATATACTGACCATTCACACACAGCGAGAGTTTCTACTACTTGTCTTCGTACTTGCCAAACCCTACCTCGGCCACCAAGGTCCCCAGGTCTCTCCGTAATTGAGACTTTTGAAGCACTATGGGGAGGACCCTCCAACCAGCTCGGGATTTTGACGATCTAAAGCTCCAGTTGGACATAATTTGGCACAGTATCCCCAGTAGGACCTCCGACAGCTCTTATCAATCAATGCCAAGCCGAATAACTGTTTGCATAAGGGCCAGAGATGGACTAACGCATTATTGACTCGCTCAGTTTGTGAAGCTCTTTCTCTTGAATAAGTCATCCAATTTTTCTGAAATTGTAATCATTTGTTTATCGGTACATGTACATCACGTCTACCGATTCCCATCCCATTCTTCGTGGTGCGTTTTTTTACGTTAAGCATCTAAGCGAGAAAAAGTTGAGAGAAGGTTTAAAATTATACTTGAAGTTTGTTGGAAGTCGTTACATGTCAGTGCTCTCAGTATCTATTTATTTATTATTCATTTACACATCAAGTTCCGTAGGGCCAAATTGAGGAGCAACTTCTCCAGGTCATGGAACGTGTCAGTACATGAACACTCGATTACCGTAGACTTAGTAATGTGCACTCCGTATTAAACAAAACTAGTTTTTCACTCATTTCTCTGTTTATGACGTCATATCCCACGAACTACGTGTTATATATACAACGATATAATTTTCCAGGCATTGTCAGGTAGATATTGATTGTGAAAAATGGTGTGAATATTTTTACTAATAAAGAAATAATAAATTAAAATGTCATTGCATGTGCTGAACCCTTACAGTAAAGCGACAATGTAGTAAGCGATAAATTAATTGCCTTTCTTTATTTTGGGGGATGGAGTGTGTCTGCGAGAAAAAGTTTCGTAAAGAGTTGGAAAGCCGTTACGATTCTGGATCAAAAACAGTCACAGTGTGTGCTATTCTTCTTTGTACATGAAATCACATCCTTATGGATGACGTCATCACACTTAGCAATGCCATCATCATCATCATCACATGACAGGCCACGCCATCGCCTCCCTCTCCCCCTTTCACGCCATCACAGCGTATTATATGGTGGGCATTAAAAAGAGGCAGAGAATCGTAATATAACTGTGAAATTACTTAAGCTTCATTGGAATTGGGCAAAAATGGCGCCAAATTCAAATATGTATTTCATAAATAATTAAGTAAGCTTCACTTGAAATTCTTGTAAATAATGTCATGATCAAAGTTATTTGGCTGTGAATTGTGCAAAATGGCGCTATGTTTAAAGATATAGAATATTTCCATGTCGAAAAAGATTAGCCTCACTTGAAATGACATATGGTGCCATCACACACACACACACATACACACACTCACTCGCTGCATAATGATCCACCTATGTAAATACTGTACCGCCTCATTATTAAATTTCATCTCACATTTGTGGAAGCAACATCAAAAAATTATGTACAATATTTCCACAGCTGCCCTACAATCATACTCGTAATCAGTAAATCCCCCTCTCACTCTCTCTCACTTCCTCTATAAAGCTTACTTCAATGAGGCAACAACATTATAATAAATTACAGAGGGAATGGAAGGGAAAAGAACCAAACAAAATGGTACCATAGACATACATCTTATTATAATCTTTTTTATATTTTTAGTTTTTTATAGTTTTAAATTTTTTTACATTTTCATATGATAAAGCACGGGTAACTTTTAATGTAGCAAGATCGTTTGTGTTTTTATGTTTTCACACAGTGGAAACGTAGGAATTTAATCATCTTCTTCAACTCTTCTTATAATATCATCTACTGTAAACGGTTGCTTATTACAGTTGAGGAAGTATTTAAGACAACCCCATTAGATAACAAAGTTTTGACACCTATGTTTGCCTTAATAAAGCCGGGGCAGCAACAATGACGACCTACTCGCAGTGGATCTTCTGCTTTTATAACGCTTGCTGAGTCAGCTCGTGTAAACCAGTTCCAATTGGAAAAAAATGTATTAGTCAGCAAGTCATATCTTATCGACACAAGCATCATATTTCGTTTTGCACATGATCTCAGAAGTCCGCATTTTCCTAGATATGCATGGTCAAGAAAACTCAATATGAAATATGAGTGTTGTATCTCTACATTTCAAAGAACAGGGACCAGATACGCATATGCAAGGAACTCCAATGCCGGTGTTGTTACTTCTCTGTATCTATGTGCTGCATGGATTAAATTGGCTGACTACTATTTGGGGGCAACAGGTTTTTCAACTACCGCTGTTCAGGTCTTGCTTGATAAGTTAAGCCACCGCATCTCACATGTAAAAACTTTTGCCAGCTGTCTCCGGGAGAATGAAATGAGATAGACACCTGGCTGAGAGCTAAATTACATTCTCCATTCTGTTAAACATCAAGGTGGACACGTAATATTGACACTGCAGCTGTCCATATGTTACGAATGGTTCAAATGGCTCTGAGCACTATGGGACTTAACATCTGAGGTCAGTCCCGGCGGAGGTTCGAGTCCTCGCTCGGGCATGGGTGTGTGTGTTTGTCCTTAGGATAATTTAGGTTAAGTAGTGTGTAAATTTAGGGACTGATGACCTTAGCAGTTAAGTCCCATAAGATTTCACACACATTTGAACATTTGAACATCTGAGGCCATCAGTCCCCTAGAACTTAGAACTACTTAAACCTAACTAACCTAAGGACATCACACACATCCATGCCTGAGACAGAATTCGAACCTGCGACCGTAGCGGTCGCGAGGTTCCAGACTGAAGCGCCTAGAACCTCTCGGCCACAAAGGCTGGCTCCATATGTTACAACTCTCCATTGAAATCGAATACGGTACCTCAGTATTTTTTCCCAAGATACAATGCATGTTACGGAATCCCATACAATAACTGCGTGAACTGTTTCCAAATTGGTGAAACACACTATTTGTGGGGTTCTTTCAGCTGATGGAATATTCTCATACGCAACTTCTCATACTGCAGTTGAGTCTTTCCCTTTATTATCATGTGAATAAATGTCTTTCGCTTTCGATTAGCTCATGTTGCAGAAAAACTATAATACTGACGTAACACGACAGCTTGTTGAAAGGGAAGAGAGACTTTATTCAGCCACAAAGATGCGACGGCGGACCCACAGGCGGCGGCTAAGATGGAGTAACATTCGTGTTGACAGCTGAAACCAGCTTGACAGGAGCACGTGCAGGGACAGTCTCACACTATGCTTCACAGATGGGGCGCCTCTGGACCAACACCGCCGCTAATGTGACCACGTGAACAGGGAAACCCACCCGGTGGGCAGCACAGTGGCTGCTCCTTTCTCATGGCAGCTTTTCGCGTCCGGTGGAAAATTAAATTTTATCCCAAAATTAATAAATATTGAACAATATATATGTCACTGAAGAGCCAGTATGCGCATTTGAAGCAGAAAAGATGGACCATTACGCTTGTGGAGACAAGCATTATGCGATTGCAACAAACGAGGTGTGTACCGAAACACCTCGTACAACTCTATCGGACTGTGATGGTAGATTTACTGAAATTATTCACATATTTAAATGAGAGGCCGAAAAGTGAATTTCGCGCAATTAAAACAGCTTTTCTTACTAAATAAACAGAAAACTTAAAAATAGCATCATTACTGTAAATTTTGGGTATATAGGAAATTATTTAAGGTATTATTTAAATAGTTTGTTAATATTTACACTTATAAATCCTAAAACAGAGGAAAATCATAGATATTATAGTTTATAAATAAACTATGGCAGATAAAAGAAAATTGACAACAGCATAATATTTCTCGGAAAATTCCCTTGTGATATGATGTATCATATCTGTATAAAAGGTTGAAATTAAGATTTCAGCAATTTTCATGTTCAGTAGTTTAACTGTCTTCAGTGGTGCGACCGAGGTTTCCTCGGTTAACAGCTGCATTTCTGCTGGGGAGTCTGTGTTCGGACGCCGTCGGAGGCGGTCAGGTTGTGTTAGTCTGTGTTTCGGGAAAGTTTTATCGGATGAGCGCTGAAACAGCCGGTAGTTGGCTTGTGTGAATTATTCAGATTTTCTTCTTTCAGACATAGAAATTTTTCGGCCTCTGATGGACATGTTATTTTTCGGGTTGCTGTGATACAAGCCGCACTTAGAAGGTTTCAGTATGTAGGCATTGTGGAATTTATGGTTTGAGATTGAAACTCCAACGGTTTTCTGAAGATAATTCGCGCAATTAATCGTGGTTTATTCAGCCACCTCCGAGGTCTTTAAGAAACTCGGTCAGACTCTGAAATTAATTTCTTGTGAACTGTGACTTTCAATTTTTCCATGTTGGAAATAAACTCGAATCTGTGAAACTTTGGAAAATATGTAAATGCTTACGTGATTTTTGCATAGCATATCCTGCCTGTATTTATATTAAATACTTTTGTAGGAAACTGGATACATTGCGATGAATGTGGGTTGGCGACCCACAGACGAAACGTGGCCAAACTTTAAGCCCAACCACGTTTACGTGAGCCTGTTGAAGTGTGTGTGCTGTGTAGTGTATGGGTAAATTTTTTCGTACAGTAGCACAGGGGGGTTCTGAGCTGATATAGAACTTGTGAACGGTTTAGAACTTTGATTTTCGGCGAGTTGATGAGCGTGAATGTATGATAATTAAATGAAACTCTCAGCTGCCGACAGGTGTTGTTGACATACCTCGATGGAGACAGCTGAAAATGTGTGCCCCGACCGGGACTCGAATGCGGGATTTCCTGCTTAGATGGCAGACGCTCTATCCATCTGAGCCACCAACGACACTGATGAATAGCGCGGCTGCAGGGACTTATCCCTCGCACGCTTCCCTTGAGACGCACATTCCAAACTGTCCACAATTCTACATATGTAGTGTACCTAATATCTATTAGGTACACTACATATCTAATAGCTATTAGGTACATTACATATGTAGAATTGTGGACAGTTGGGAATATAGGTCTCACGGGAAGAGTGCGAGGTGTAAGTCCCTCTAGTCGCGCTATTCATCTGAGTCCTCGGTGGTTGCCGGCACGGTAGCTCAGCGTGTTCGGTCAGAGGGTTAGCTGCCCTCTGTAATTAAAAAAAAAAAAAGAGAGTGTTAATCGATCAACAACGAACTTAAACTGATGTCTTAAGACGTCCACCCCGAGCAGATGCAACGAACGAAAACGAACAAAATGAGATTTTTTTTTTTAAATAAAAGTGGCTCAGATGGATAGAGCGTCTGCCATGTAAGCAGGAGATCCCGGGTTCGAGTCCCGGTCGGGGAACACATTTATAGCTGTCCCCATCGAGGTATATCAACAACACCTGTCGGCAGCTGAGGGTTTCAATTAATTATAATTTATTCTAGAGAAGCTGCACGATCATCAACGGTACCTGTTCTTTCGAGAACAGTTACTATCTTCATATATAGAGTGTGACTGTATTTTAATTCGTCATTTACACCAAATGCAGGTTCCCATGTAAGCCGTATGGATCCGGCCGTTGTGGCCGAGCGGTTCTAGGCGCTTCAGTCCGAACCGCTCTGCTGCTACGGTCGCAGGTTCGAATCCTGCCTCGGGCATGGATGTGTGTGATGTCCTTAGGTTAGTCAGGTTTAAGTAGTTCTAAGTCTAGGGGACTGATGACCTCAGATGTTAAGTCCCTTAGTGCTCAGAGCCATTTGAACCAAGCCGTATGGTCGCGCTGAACATTAGTATGGGGCGTCCTGTCGCTTTATGACTGCTTGAACTCAGCTAGGGAGAATTTCAGTGAGGTGTCTGAATCTCTGTGAAAGAATGGCAGCCCATTCCTCCTCACAATCCAAAAGTCCAGTTGGGTCTTGAGCGAAGGCTACATTCTAACTCATTCGAAAGGTGTTCCATTCTGTTCAGGTCGGGACTATGGACAGGCTAGTCCGCTTTAGAAATGTCATTACCTACAAGCCATTGCCCCACTGACACTGTTTTATGACAGGGTACATTGTTATGCTGATACAGACTGTCATCACCGCCAAACTGTACCTCTAATGCATACAGCACACAATACCGTAAAATGTTGAAACGTCCCATTAGAAAAATTATACACGACTGTACTTAAACTGACACACAATATTTTTAGCGCAACGCAATCTGACTTTTAATAATCCCTACAAAAGAATGGCCCTGACTAACATTAACCTATGCGTTTCACAAATCGCTTACCTCACAAAAATCTTGGTTACTCGAACTACTGCAATACAGCGAGCGCCACAACTGCCAGCTAAATAAAAGATTCAAACTACGGAAGGCACTAACTACTGATAGGCATAGTCAGCAAATGAAAGATTTTAATAGAGAACAAACAATGTATTTACCTTAATAGCGTTCAAAAGTCATAATGTATATAGCAGTTCATTATATCCAGTATTGCAAATTTCAAAACTCCGCCATCTCTCTCCTCACATCCACCACTGCTGGCGGCTCACCTCCAACTGCGCAATGCTACGCGCTGTTCACATCCAGCTGCCGCTGCCCAACACTACAATGGCAGACAACAATACAAACTAGCCACAGACTGCACACAGCACAGCCAGTGATTTTCATACAGAGAGCGCTACGTGGTGTTGCCAATAAGAAAACATAAAAAAATGTTTGTCTCTCAGTTAAATGATCAGCTAGCTGTGTAATTTATGTGTTAGAGAAATATGGTACCGATGTGTAAAGTTGTATAAGCAAATACCATATTAGCTAGGGCTCCTTGTGCTTGCCACACACATGGTACACAAAGTAAGCGTGCACCCCCCTGAGGATTAATGTCATTATACCCTCAGGTGTTACAGATTACAGCAATGGAATGAAATGTATCACGGAAAACCTTTGTATCATTGTAATTCAAAAATCTTTAAAAATAAATGTTTTAAGTACAAAATTAATCACTCAAATGCGTGCCCTGTAGCGCTAAATTGTGCGTCTTGTTGTAACATAATCTCTGTCATTACTTAAGGGTAAAAAATGTGCCAAGTGTCGTAATTATCGTCGTCCTTAAGCAAAGTTCTGTGGAAGTCAATGTACTTACCTCATGATAAACAGAAGTGAAATGCTTTGCGTATAGATATCTTACTTATTACGCTTATTGCCGTGATGAACAAAGTACTGTACTGTAACGTATTGTTGTACTACGGAAAAGGCTGTCTCATTGTAGCTATACCACAAAAGTTACTACTAAAACATGTTTTACTTTCCAGAATAATACAGAAAAACTGTGCAGATATAAAACAGAAACACCGCAGAAGCAACATTGTAAATTGTCACTCATTAGTAGTGTCGTGATAAAATCGTGTAGCTGTCACATAAACTAACCACTGTGTCATCTGGTATCTCACAGAAAGTACTTTAAATCCAGAATGTATTTTCAAGTAAACCAAAATGTTGCATTAAAATCTCATTAGCAGTACTGGTAAATGTTCTAAGTATGTGAGCCTTATAGTCATTACGCAATCGTGCAACTAACAAGGAAGAATGCACACACACAATAACACTGTGACATCTGTTCACTATAACAATGCATTCGTAATTTCTGTTTAAATAAGTTCTCTTGGTTCTTGACTGGATAGTTAACTTTAAAACATAGTTGCATGTTAACTGTTTCTAAGATTGAAAAAGAGTACTAGTAACGTGAAGTGATTTTATAGCAAAGACTAAGTTAAAAAGCAGATTATCTCCCAATAAATGGTTTTACATGTGAAATGTGGTGTAACCCTTTGCTCTTCCTAGTATGCAGAGTTTCAACTTTAACGCAATTATCATGTTGTATACGTCGGTAAGGAATTTGCTCAAGGTTAGCGTCTATGTTATATTTCTCTGAGCCAGCCGGCGCACATGGCTGCCTGCGGTGCGAGTCATTTTCTGTTTCTTTGTTGACGCGCATCGTTATTGGGATTTGGAGGTCTAACTTCTACAAATTCACCTTGCCCAATGGGCCCAGCCCTGTTTAAATCCCGCCAGTTCTGATGAAATTCAGGTCTGTCGTTATGATGATATCGTCTGTCGTCATGTCGGTAGATTCCATAGTTTCTTTCTTGTCGGTTAAGTGGTGGAGAATTTCTCCCTGAATTATCACTGCACAGTGGACCGTTGTGTCTGAAGTTATTCTGTCTCCCGTGATAATAATTGTTTTTGTTCCCATATTGTCTGTTTCTATGGTAATCTCTGTCATATTCATTACTACGGAAATGCGATTTTTCTCTGTAACTATTACTCTGCCAGTGGTTGTCATATGGGTGGTGTCTGTTTTGTTCACGATTTGCGTTGTAAGAATAGCCTTGTCGTGTCCAGTTATTATTTCTGTCGTCACGGAATTGTGACGGATGTGACCTGTAGTGATTGTTTTCCTGTTTTCGCATCCCACGACTGTCTGTGTCAATTTCTAATTCTTGTAAGAGTCCCTGAAAAGCTTCAATGTCGTCTTTGCAACGCCCTGCCAAAATAATTTGTCGTAAATGTTCAGGTAATTTGATTAAGTAAATGCGGATGAGTTCTGAGGGGCTGTATGGGTTTGACAGGTACGGATTCTTGTGCAACATGTCTTCAAAATATTTGACAAGACTGGAAAATTCAGATTGTTCAAAGTGTTTCATCATCATGATGCTATGTTTTACTCGGTCTTGTGTAGCTTGAGACCAATATGCTGAGAGGAACGCATGGTAAAATTCTCCTTCACTGTGACAATCGTGAATGACCAATCGCATTCTTACAGCTGGTTCATTCTCCAAGTAGCCACACATAAATTCTAACCTGTGTTCCAATGACTAGTTGAGAGGAAAACAACGAGAGAATTGATGAAGCCATGCTTGTGGATGAATGTCGTTGCCAGAATTCTTAAATGTTTTGAATTTACGTGTAGTAATAAACAGCTTATAGTCAAATTCATCATGTCGGCGAGTCGCACATCGCTCATTGTTACTTCGTTTCGGCAGTTCCATCTCAAAATCCAATGCGCCTTGCCAATTTCTTTAATAATTTCCGAAGTGTCCTGTGTTATTATTTTGTGGTTGTTCCATATTTCTATGTCCCTCTTCCCGTATTGGAGCGCGAGTGGCCTCTGAACTACGTAATTATTGTATTACCTGTGTCAGCTGAACTTGTACTTCCCGGATTTCTCTTTGGTGTTGCGTATTAATTTGATTCTGATTTTGTTCGAATTTCCTAATTTGTTCGCACTTTCCTGTGTCATTAAAGACTACCGGTTTTGTGTCATTCAGATTATCATCTACCTTCGTAGATAAATTATTTAGCTGATCCGAAAGTTCAACTACTTTCTCTGATAATGAACTAATTTTCAGAGTATCTACTGTGTCCTTTAAGTTTTCTTGAGTTTTTGCAAGTTGCATAACCAAATCGGTAGATGCAACTGAGTCAATTTTAGCTTGCAAGGTCTCATGATTTTCATGAACAATAGTTTGCAGTTCTTTTATGGCTGCTTCGTGATTCTGTAATGCATTTTCATGCCACGAAAAAATAGGTTGAAAATGCTCACAAATTTGTGTTTTTACGTCATTACAGACTTTTTGACATTTCGATTCAATGTTATGTAACTCAGCAGTTAAATCTTCACGTGTCTGTTCGAGAGTTTGTTCCAATGAGTCTAACTTTTGAAGCTTTTGCTGTGTTTGTCTCTGATTTTGTTCCATTGTGTGTAACTGTTGCTGTGTTTGTCTCTGGTGTTGTTCCATTGTGTCTAACTTTTAAAGATTTTGCTCCATTGTGTCTAACTTTTGAAGATTTTGTCCCATTTGTCTCTGATTTTGTTCCATTTCTTGCATTAATTGCAATAATAATGTATTAGCGTCTGGAATCTGTTTCTTTATGCTTTTTGGCAGTGCATTTTCACCGGCAACATTCACATTTTGACAAGCAGAAAATGTGTCTTGACTCATTTGAGAAAACGGTGAGGACCCAAAACCTGAATCTACAGTATTTGCAATATTGTGTTCTGTCATTTCGGATTCCTGAGGCGAGCTGTAGCCGACCGATCGATCGATAATGCTTCCTTGTTCACTACCTGTTACACTGTCTACACCATTATTTGCCGCCCGCTCCATTTCCCTATGCACAATTACCAAATTACTACTTCGAATGTATGTTAATTCACTACACAGTGGTGCTGATAAGCTACGCTCGTCGTCACTATTATTTCTCAGTTTACATTGAAGCCTAGTGTTACGTTTTTCACACGCCATTATTGTCACAATATTTCACACAATAACACACAAAAGCACAATTTGAAGAGCAAAAATAAGAGAACACATTAACATATCACTGAAAATAATATGTAGTTAATTGCAAGCACAGCTGCGAAATACTTGGTGCAAATCTACATGCATGCCACAACTGTTTTACTGAACAACAATGAAACACTGCAACTACAAAGGACATTCTCTCTACAATTATGCACTAGCAATAAACAATAGCTACACTAATTACACAAACTACAAGAAAAAATCAGAAGATTCCACTGAGGTATCCTGGCAGGGTCGCCATATGAAACGTCCCATTAGAAAAATTATACACGACTGTGCTTAAACTGACACACAATATTTTTAGCGCAATGCAATCTGACTTTTAATAATCCCTACAAAAGAATGGCCCTGACTAACATTAACCTATGCATTTCACAAATCGCTTACCTCACAAAAATCTTGGTTACTCGAACTACTGCAATACAGCGAGCGCCACAACTGCCAGCTAAATAAAAGATTCAAACTACGGAAGGCACTAACTACTGATAGGCATAGTTAGCAAATGAAAGATTTTAATGGAGAACAAACAATGTATTTACCTTAATAGCATTCAAAAGTCATAATGTATATAGCAGTTCATGATATCCAGTATTGCAAATTTCAAAACTCCGCCATCTCTCTCCTCTCATCCACCACTGCTGGCGGCTCACCTCCAACTGCGCAATGCTACGCGCTGTTCACATCCAGCTGCCGCTGCCCAACACTACAATGGCAGACAACAATGCAAACTAGCCACAGACTGCACACAGCACAGCCAGTGATTTTCATACAGAGAGCGCTACGTGGCGTTGCCAATAAGAAAACATAAACAGCCTACTTACAATGTGTTAGTATCCTTCTACATCTAGCATTTTCTTAAGCGCAATAAGGGGCCACACCCTAACCACATAAAGCACCACCACACTGTAAGACCACCTCCTCCTCCATATTTCACCTGCCTCTAGATGACTGGGTGTTTGTGTTGTCCTCATAATTTCATCATCATTCATGAAAGTGGCGAGAGAAAAGGTTGAGACATTGTACGGGCGCTGATAACCACGCAGTTGAGTGCCCAAAAAACCAAACCGAACATCATCGTCATCATCATCCTCCATATTTAACTGTTGACAGACAACGCTCTTCATCAGACTGCCACAGGGTGTATCGTGGTTCACCACTCCAAATCACAAGTTTCCAGTCATAATCGTCTCAGTGGCGTCACTCTTTACATAACCTCAAGCGTCACTTGGAATGAACTACAGAAACGTGTGGCTTATGATGAGGTGCACGGTCATTATAACCCATTCTTTTAACTTCCTACGCACAGTCATAGTGCTATTTGAACTGTCGGTAGCACTGTGGAGCTCACAAATGATTCCTGCTTCTGATTTCATGCGATTGTCTACAAGCAGCCTCCACATTTCTTAACGATATCGTCTGTCAGTACATAAGGTCGGCTTGGTGCTGGCTCGGCTGTGGTCGTTGCTTTGCATTTCCACTTGACATCACCAGCAGTCGATGTGGGCAGGTATAGAAGTGTTGAAATGTCCCTGACGAATTTATTACTCAGGTGATGTCCAATGGCGGGTCCAACTTCAGTGTCACTGAGGTCTCCTGACAGACCCATGCCGCTGTTACAGCTTCTGTACTGATAACACAACACTCCCCACCTCCTTTTTGTACTGGGAGGTCCACAACGGAATTTCATTTACACAAACCGTTAAAAGAAGTTGCCAAGATGCATGCATCCCCTCAGACCGTAAGAAAAAGACACTGGATCACCATGTCAAAAGGTTTTGCAAGACTCATTTCGTTGACAGGGTATTAGTTTCTTGGGAGCATAGTTTTATGTTGATGACATATTCTTTCTTTACTCACGTTCTAGTAAAGTATTTTATGTTCTCGTGACAAATTGCTGTTTGTATGTAACACATTTACTCTAACAAATAAATATCGATTTTTTGATCTTTCGGCCTCTAACTGGTTTGATCCGGTATGCCATGATTTCCTCTGCATTAGTTTTCCGTAACAGGAAATCTACTGCACACGCCCTCCTCCTCCTCCTCATCGCCCGGGCGGAGATAGCGGTTGATGGCTGACGGATGGTGGTGGCCTGACGAGCACCTGTGCGAGATATGACGCTGTTGTCAGAGCTTAGAAGATTCGCTCACACACTGACGAGAATTAGGCAGCTGGAAAGAATTTAACTGTAAAATTATAACTATTAATAAAAGGAAATAGGCAGTGTAACCATGCAGAGAGGCAACACGCACATTTTAGTTTCTCGAATCCACATATCTGTTTTCGGTTACTTCAAATGTGGAAGCGAAAGATGATGGCAGTATACGATGAGGTGATAAAAGTCATGGGATAAAGATATGCACATATAAAGATTGCGGTAGTACCATGTACACAAGGAACAAAAAGGCACTGCACTGTACTCAGGTGATTATGTCTGCACGATGGGAATTAACAGACTCTGAACGCAGAATGGTAGTTGGATCAAGAACCGTCAGGCATTGAATTTCGGAAATCGGTAGGGAAAGCAATAGTCCGAGATCCATGTGTCATGAGTGTGCCGAGAATACCACATCTTAGGCGTTACCTCTCACCACGGACAACGCAGTCGCCGACAGCTTCACTTAACGACCAAGAGCAGCGGCATTGGGTCGAGTTGTCAACGACGCAGCCATGAACCCCACTTGGCAACAAAGCACTGTGCAAGCTGGTGGTAGCTTCATAATGGTGTGGGCTGTGTTTACATGAAATGGACTCAGTGCTCTAGTCCAACTGCATCGATCATTGACGAAATGGTTATGTCTGGCTACCTGGACACCTTGAACAGTCATTCAGGGACTTCATGTTCCCAAACAACGATGGAATTTTTATGGATGACCATGTGCCATGTCACCAGGTCATAATTGTTTGCGACTGGTCTGAAGAACATTCTGGACAGTTCGAGTGAATGATTTGACCACCCTTATCGCTCTACATTAATACCATCAAATATTTGTGGTACGTAATCGAGAGGTCAGTTTCGAGAGGTGCACAAAATCCTGCACTGGAAACACTTCCACAATTATGGACCACTGTAGAGGTAGCATGACTCAATTTTTCTGCAGATGACTTCCAAAGACTTGTTGAGTCCACACCACATCGAGATGCTGCACTACACAGGGCAAAAGGAGGTCCGACACGATATTAGGAGATAAACCATGACTTTCCTCATCTCAGTGTAGAGATGGAAAGATTATAAAACGTATCATGAAGTATGCGTTCCTCTGGGATCATGTTTCTTGAAATGTGGAAGAGAGATATGATGCATATGTTGGCAAGACAGGACTTAACCGCTTTTTTACCTGTTGGAACAGTTCAGGACTTGCCTGGAAAAGCTGGGAAACTGTTGAGTAGGCATGTCACACAAGGCACACAATTCCATGATGCAGACTATTTCCCTTCCTGCCACTTGCTGATTCGGCAGGAAGGGTCAGAACTACTTGGAAGTATTCAGATCGATTCGACTGACTCAGCGGGGAGGCTGGCTATAAAAGTGGCGCTTCCACTCGAGACAAAGTATTGATGTCATGTCATCATAGTTGTCATTGCCGTTAAACTCTTTTTCTTTCAAGGATATATGTATAACCAAAAAAATGTAAGTCTGTTAGGGGTTTATGTA
The DNA here is from genome assembly GCF_023864275.1 of Schistocerca cancellata. Taxonomy (NCBI): domain Eukaryota; kingdom Metazoa; phylum Arthropoda; class Insecta; order Orthoptera; family Acrididae; genus Schistocerca; species Schistocerca cancellata. The sequence goes on from NC_064631.1 coordinate 507,232,901, forward strand.
CATGTATGACAATCATTGGTATCTCGACATGTATTCAGCTCAGCGTGTTAGTGGTTTTTTGTCTGTGTGTAACGGTCTTCCAGCAAACACGTCACATAATTTACTACCTGATGTTTTCTGCACAGCCGTAACTGCACCACCAAATGGATTACGCGTGTTACTCCTAATGGATATATATATATATATATATATATATATATATATATATATATATATAACCATTTTGCGTCCATGTGTCCACACTTTAACACCTTACCTGCTGCCTAGGGGAAAATGAGCATTGATAGCTTACCCTTACCACATCTATGTATTTGGAAGTACTAACCAAACTAGAAGCATGCTATTCCTAATGGATGGATATATATATATATATATATATATATATCACTAACTGCTTATTTGCTGCAACTCATGCAAGCTTTTTTCTCATTCTATGATGTAGTTTCTGCAAGCAGCTGGAGAGAGCTCAGCAGTGACTGAGGACTCCTGGAAAAACACAATCATGACGAAATTCCACATACATGACAACTCTCTAAAAAAATATTTAAATGTTATATCTTTCACCTAATGGTTGATCTTCTTCTTTTTGTTCTTCTTATCCTTGAAACGTTTCTGCTGATGCGCGTTATTCACAGTATATGGTTCAGGAGTTCGTCGTATATTCCTTTGGACAGTTTCCAGTCTATTTGGGCCATGCCATATATATGACTGGAACCAAATTTACCCTCTTGCTATGTTTCAGGGATGCTTTTCATTCAATACTGCAGAATCTGCAAGCATCTGTCTTCTAGTTCGCAGCCGAGCAGTAGTCGATGGATTGCAGCGGCTATCATCTGTTACCCGACTGGAGCAACAGAGAATCTGCAAGCAACTGCCGTCCGATATCCGCGATAGAGCAGCTATCAAAGGACTCCTGTGGCTAGTACCCAACTGAAGGAGATCGACAAAGACGATTAAAGGGGGCGTCTCTCGGTAGGCTGAAATCTGAACATTGGCGTCACTGATTTTGAGAATAACTACTCGTAAAGACTGGCTTTATATAATAATAAATAGTGGGTGAGCTACCTAAAAAGCGTGTTGAAATTAGTGATAGTCTAGAACGGGTTTTCGTGGATTCAGCTTTTAAAAATCAAACATGTACGGGTGTAACTCCCGATCATGGCGTGTTTAAAAATCCAAAATGATTTATTGCTGATTTTCAGCAACAGAGGCTATTTAAGATAAATTTTCATTAGTCTGTAAATTATTATTGATCAAGTCAGTGAGGTTAAGGAAATACAGCCGGCCGCGGTGGTCTAGCGGTTCTGGCGCTGCAGTCCGGAACCGCGGGACTGCTACGGTCGCAGGTTCGAATCCTGTCTCGGGCATGGGTGTGTGTGATGTCCTTAGGTTAGTTAGGTTTAAGTAGTTCTAAGTTCTAGGGGACTTATGACCTAAGATGTTGAGTCCCATAGTGCTCAGAGCCATTTGAACCATTTGAACCATTTTTTGAAATGTGGACGAACTGCTATAGCACGCCTCTATCACTGTCTGATGACATCAGCGAAAGGTATTCAACCAGTGTCACAGACTGACTTTAAAAAAAATGTAAAGTCTCCATATTCATGATTCTGGTTGGACATTAAAGGAGATCATGAAACTTTGCCTAAACGTTAATATAAACAAAGGATTGTAAAAAAATCTAGATAAACATTCAGTCAGATGACAATAATTATTGCTTCATATCAATTTTAGCTTGTTTGTATCCAGAAAATAACAGTGTGAACCATATAACTAACCATCCTACAAATTCAAATTCATCAACCTTCGCCAACTTTCATTTCCTACTAAAATGAATCATGTAGCAGTGTTTGAGAAAAACAATGAAAATCTGTCTGTTAGTAGGTACCGTATTCAGTACTGTGAGCATGAGTGGATGGTTGTAGGAGGGACAGAAAAATACAATGTAAAAGAGTTTAAAGTGGTTCCATTACACGTTTCTAAACATATAATTGCGACAAGCGTGTGAATGTGTTATTGGTACATCTCGCAAACACAGCACTTTACCATTTCTGTTACATTAAAAACCTTTTGAGACTAGTACATACTAGCACATAGTATATGCACTGCAGTTACAGTAACGAATGTTCAGTTTCAGCGTACAGAGGAGTACAATGTATCGAATGGTTGGTTAAACAGTTGTATCTGACTGTAGAGTTCATTAAAAAACAGCAGATGATTATTATAGCAGAAGAAGAAGAGGCGTTTCGAACACCAGAAACTAGCCACATCTACAAGGAATACCTCGAACAGACTAATGTGAAACACAGAGATCACTGCCATTTTACAGGCAGACTTGGTGGTGTCGCACGTATGGATAAATATATTTGAAATTGCTCGTATGGATCTAATTTCATGGTCCCCGTTGTGTTTCATAATGTATTGAATTGTGATGTACATTTTATAGACAGAAATATATGCAAACGAGTGGAGAAAAGGCTGTTGTAAAATTCTGGCCATATTTCTGTGACTGTGAAAAACATGGAAAAATATAAAACATCCACTAAATCTATCGCAGAGGGCTATTGTAGCGACACAAAATTTCAGTTTATAAATTCCTTCGACTTTCTGGCATGCTCACTAGAAAAATGTCTCTCATACTTAAAGCTTGAAAAGTTGAAAACAACAAGATCATATTTCCCCAACAGTTAGCAATTTAATTTGATCAATAACAAAGGCATCGTTCGTGGTGAGCATGTAACTAACATATCTGTTTTATTGGAAGAAGAGTTACCTCCGATTGAAGCATTTAAAACCTCGTTACCGGTGAAATAACAATCATAGAACTGGACTACTAAAGAGCTTGTAAAGTGAAGAATGTATCTGAATGCAGGGCACAAGGATGATACTCTGGATTTCATTTGAAAACTGACGTACTGCTTCTCGATGATGCGTTTGAAAACTTCGGCATACTCAATCTTGAAAAGTACGAACTGGATCTGATCTACTATGTGACCTCAACTGGCTTCTCAGGGGATGCAATTGTTGAAAACTACTAATGTAAAATTGCAACTTATTACGAACGTAGAACAAGTACAAGTTGTTGAGAATGCATCAACGGAGGTGGTATTGTTCACTGCTCACGTAGACATGCACTAACAAACAATATGTTCTTGACTGTCTATGACGAAAATAACGATGAGTCGTATAACTTGATGTTACCAGTCTCTACAGCTGAGCTGTGTTAAAATTCTCCTATTTTGCGACGATACCTGTCTATGGTAATCCTAAAAGTAAGGTCTCCTATCTTTTTATAAGTGCATAGACCTGTTTATTTCTATAATGGTTTACATCAGTTAAGCTAGTTTTCGTAATCACCATTTCTGTCGATGCATTTTTGTTGACGCTGTGGCAGTTTTTGTATGCCTATGTCATACCAGCTCGCCGCCATGCTGTTCAGAAAGTTATGAGCTGGCGTGATTGTTGCTTGGTCTCAGGTGCAAAGTGGTATGCCCAGTTTTCGTCACCCGTGACAACTGAATCCAGAGAGTTGTCAAATGGTTCAAATGGCTCTGAGCACTATGGGACTCAACATCTTAGGTCATAAGTCCCCTAGAACTTAGAACTACTTAAACCTAACTAACCTAAGGACATCACACACACCCATGCCCGAGGCATTCGAACCTGCGACCGTAGCAGTCCCGCGGTTCCGGACTGCAGCGCCAGAACCGCTAGACCACCGCGGCCGGCAGAGAGTTGTCCTGTTCAGCTGCAAGGCGGTGAAGAAATGCGCGGGAAGCATCAACTGTTTGTCGCATGTGTGGCACCCATCTTGCGCACACCTTCCGGTAGTTCAATGTTTCCTTTAAAATTTTGCGAGCGGTGCTTCGGGAAACCTCAGGAACCAACGTGCTGAGATCATGCAGGGTGATCCGCCGATCTTCTCACATGCTTTGCTCAACCTTCAACACTATCTCCTTAGAAACTGACGGTCTCTCGCTCCTTTGTTCGTCGTGAATTTCGGTCGGACCAGCTGCAAACTCTCTACACCACTTCCGAACATTTTTGACATCCATGCACGACTTACCATACACTTCCGTCAATTGGCGATTGGTGATAAAATGTAAAAAAAAATTAAATGTGATTTTATTCTGTATGTGTCAAAATCTGTAAAAATATTAAGTGCGAAGAATGTAAAAATACTAAATGTAACAACATTGTACAATTTAAACTCTGTACATCCGTTTCTATAGTTAGAATTATTTAACATCCTATTCTGAACGATGTATGTAATGTGCATAGTCCTTCAAGCGTTCGTCTAACTTTCTTTGGAACATAATCTTCTTAATAATAAATTTTATATCTAGAGTATTTTTGTTTCTTTTTTCTTCCCATTACTTCTGTAATATATTATACTATTTGTGATTCATGCAAGTAAACATTACAGAGAGAGAGAGAGAGAGAGAGAGAGAGAGAGAGACTGAATTTTACATAACGTAGGCGGAGTTGACATGCTAGTTGCCGGCTGGGAGCGCTATCAGACATCTCCAGCACTGACGTGAGGAAGTCGCTCCTTCGCATTAGTCCCAAGGTCTCTTTCTCTATAGGCCATCCCGCAAGAAGAGCATTAAGTGTTTCTCAGATGTGTGTGTGTGTGTGTGTGCGTGTGTGAGATTAAGAGAGAGAGAGAGAGAGAGAGAGAGAGAGAGGGAGATGGGACCAGTTCCCGCAATTCAGACAAAATATCTTTGAACATATGGCCAAGTCAGGTGAAGCTTACGTGTTTTTCAACACGAAAATGCTCTATATCTTTGATCATGATGCTAGTTTACGAACTGCGAGACAAATATCTTTGAAAATTACGCCATTTTTACGCAATTCAAGTACAGTTCACTTAATACGACACCTACATTGTGATTGATTGCGTCATTTTAATGCCTACCAAAGTACTATGCTGAGATTGGTTGGAATGGGTAGGAGGAGGCGGAAAGGGGGAGGGGAAGGTGATGATGTCACTGATAAGGGTGATGAAGTCATCATTGAGGGAGATGACGTTATGTGCAAAGATGGACTGCACACACTGCAACTATTTTTTTATCCAAAGTTATAATAGCATTCCCACTGCAAAGGTTTGAAATTATGTGCAAAGTTCGTTGGGAGTCGTTAACTGCCCTCATTCTCAAATTCTGAATGAATGTGGTCTGAGCGATTTGCGCGCTGTGATTTACACTCTCTCGAGACTTGTACACAATTTATAACCGTAATACTTTCCTTACTGTGTTCAACCTTTAACATAAGATTATACCTCCTAATGAGTAGATCAAGAAAACACTTAAAATTTTTAAATTCAGTGAATAACTGTATAAAATACTGATACTCAAAGTTTTGCTGCCCCTGAAAGCCATTAGATAGGCAACTTACAAACGTAATGGTGCACCGAGGTAGCCGATTAGTGATAAGAGATACCAGATTCGAAACACCGGTCATTATCCATACAGTCCGTAAATAATTCTTGTCGGATGACTGCGTCAAAGCATGTTAACAGTCAATTCCTTTGAGGCTGTTATCAGAGTATGAACCTAATAGATGACTCAAAGTATTACTAACTTCACGAAAATGTTGACTACTGACACGTTGTAAGGCTGTCATCGGTCAAAAAGTACGCTCAGGAACATTGAAAATAGCGCACCAAGAGGGGAGCATTGGATCGAAATGAAGTTTATTAGACGTAGTGATACAAATGAGAAATTCACTTGATCCCAAAATCAAGACATTTAAACAAATACGGTGAGTACAAGTAGACAAATAACAGAACAATATCAGAAGTACTTTGGAGCACATTTTGCTGCAACACATCCCGCAACACGGTCCGGCATCGAGTTGATGAGATGTCTGATGTTGTCCTGAAGCAGACTGGCCCGTCAGTCATAGAGTGACATGGCGGCACCTGTCGTTTCGGCTGGTCCCACACATGCTCTACACAGGACAAGTCAGCGGAGCAGGAAGGCCGTGGAAGAGTCGCAACATGGCGGAGGAATTCTTGAGCATCTCGAGCTGTATGCGAACGAGCGTTATCTTTCTGGAAAAGTGGTCCTGGTAGACCCTGGGGTTCAAGAATGTCATCAACATAAAGCTGGTCCGTTAAGATGCCACGTATCACAATTAGAGGAGACCGGCTATCGTAGGACATGGCTCTGCGACAGTTCCTAACGGTTACTACTTACAATCAGCAGTCCATTCGAGCAAACCCATTACTCTTTCTGAAAGTACTTGTTGACTACGCACGGTTCTGTTTAAAAAGGATAGCTCGATGCAGTCATAGGGTCGAGCCGCGCAAGTCTGCTTTCAAGCCCTGTAGCTAATTTCCTGGAGGTAATGAACTGTAACTGTGATGCTGCACTCAAACAGTCTATAACGCTACCGCGGAATGTATAATGCCAAATGTGAGCTTAAAATGCAGTAAGTGTTAATGTTCAAATGGCTCTGAGCACTATGGGACTTAACTTCTAAGGTCATCAGTCCCCTAGAACTTAGAACTACTTAAACCTAACTAACCTAAGGACATCACACACATCCATGCACGAGGCAGGATTCTAACCTGCGACCGTAGCGGTCGCTCGGTTCCAGACTGTAGCGCCTAGAACCGCTCGGCCACCCCGGCCGGCTAGTAAGTGTTATCCTCTTGGAGGAATTTTGCTGTCTGACCACGCATTAACCTAAGGGACAGAGTGAATCGAACCTAAATTTCGTAAGGGTGGCTCTTAGTAGAAAGCAGAATGGCTATAATTTAGAAAATAAGACGACAGAGAATTATGCTGAATAATGTTTATTCAAGAAAGGGTATCTCAAGTAAACGGAAAGTGGTCCTACGACACTCAATTAAAATACAGACAGAAAATACCTTTATCAAATGCGCGTTATGAGAATGGTAGCAAAATCTCCAAATTAAATAGTCATCGAAGATACTTGAAAACTAACTTCACCTCGTGATCACAATACACGAAAGATTCACCAGCTCAAAATAGTTCAGAGTTGAACACGGTGATTCACAAGTTAATACACTCGATATAAAGAAAGATAACTCATACTCTCTCTATACGCAGTCCCGTATTACAAGCGGGAAAAGTTGACGTGTCCTACCCTGGAGCACAGTCAGACCTCGCGAATTATAAAGTCCCTTTAGAGGTATGACAGTGGCCGTTCACCGTCCACAATCGGTCACCTACACACTGAATGACGCACGCTACCATAGGCAGATCTGCCTCCTTCCAGCACTCGAAATAAAGCGTCCGGAATCGCTCCCTTAAGTGCTCCATTAGAAAAGCCCAAGTCCCCACTTGACTCCAGCAGTATTTCGCCATTCTCCAGCTCTCATTGTCACACCACCAAAAATACATCGTTCTCGGGTTCTACGTACATGATTTGACTCATGTTGACCACTTTCCAGCACTAAAATAATATATTACAACAATATTTAAATAAAAGAAACATCATAAACATTCAGTTATGTTCAGATCATTTACAAATATAAGTAATAGTTGGTTTGTAAATAAATCAAATACAGGGCTATTACAAATGATTGAAGCGATTTCACAGCTCTACAATAACTTTATTATTTGAGATATTTTCACAATGCTTTGCACACACATACAAAAACTCAAAAAGTTTTTTTAGGCATTCACAAATGTTCGATATGTGCCCCTTTAGTGATTCGGCAGACATCAAGCCGATAATCAAGTTCCTCCCACACTCGGCGCAGCATGTCCCCATCAATGAGTTCGAAACCATCGTTGATGCGAGCTCGCAGTTCTGGCACGTTTCTTGGTAGAGGAGGTTTAAACACTGACTCTTTCATATAACCCCACAGAAAGAAATCGCATGGGGTTAAGTCGGGAGAGCGTGGAGGCCATGACATGAATTGCTGATCATGATCTCCACCACGACCGATCCATCGATTTTCCAATCTCCTGTTTAAGAAATGCCAAACATCATGATGGAAGTGCGGTGGAGCACCATCCTGTGGTACGTTTAGCTCCCTGCTTGCTTTATTCGTCGACTTCCGCGGGCTACGCGTGAAACTTGCCCGCACGCGTTCAACCGTTTCTTCGCTCACTGCAGGCCGACCCGTTGATTTCCCCTTACAGAGGCATCCAGAAGCTTTAAACTGCGCATACCATCGCCGAATGGAGTTAGCAGTTGGTGGATCTTTGTTGAACTTCGTCCTGAAGTGTCGTTGCACTGTTATGACTGACTGATGTGAGTGCATTTCAAGCACGACATACGCTTTCTCGGCTCCTGTCGCCATTTTGTCTCACTGCGCTCTCGAGCGCTCTGGCGGCAGAAACCTGAAGTGCGGCTTCAGCCGAACAAAACTTTATGAGTTTTTCTACGTATCTATAATGTGTCGTGACCATATGTCAATGAATGGAGCTACAGTGAATTTATGAACTCGCTTCAGTTATTTGTAATAGCCCTGTAGTGCTCTCGCGCAAGTGCGCTCGCGTCAAATCACTACAGATTATCGTTAAATATTATTTAAACAATTATTTAGGAGTGCTTGTAACAAGTGTCTTTCGGCATTCTTTTACGAAGATGGTGTCCGCTAATTCATGCGATTGGCCACTTTTAAAGTAGCACTTTCAACCAACATTTAAAAAAAGTTACTGGAACTATAGTAAACTATTCTTTAAATAAAAACACATGAATGACGAAATATGAGGCATTCAGGCTCCATTCACTTGCTGTGTAAATGTGGGGAATACGATGTTATGGCACACATTTACATAATAGGAAAGATGTAAAAGACGTCATAAATCACTAAACAAAATAGATACAGATACGTATCTTTAAGGGATGATATCTATAGTGCAATGCTGTCATCTGAGATAACATTTGTTGCAACCGCACGAAGCGATTAAAATTTGTTAATCGAGAGGGTCATTGTGAAAATGTTTATTCGCTGTGAGATATTAACTTCTGTAGTTTTAAAGATAGTGAGATATTATTTTGTCTTTGGATGTTCCTCATTTTACGGAGTTCGCAGTTATATTCAGATTTGCGTTAATATTTGATGTGAGCTATCGTCAAATCTCAGTGAGTTTCATCTCGGCCATCCTTAAGCCTGTCTGACACTTAGCCAATTCCTGGAACATTTTCTGCACAATGGCAATGCGAGAATCAGCGGTCTAAATACCCAACTTTGGGGTTTACCCTTTTCCGTCGACATGCTCATTACCTGTGCACCTCGCTGGCTCGAAAAGTTCGGCAACCCGAGCTGGCCGCAGAGCTCCCTGTGACCTGGCCCCGCTGTCGTTCAGCCGTACAACATATTCACCTCACCCCGTACCAGTTCTAGGCGGCCGATTATCTCGCCTACTAACGCGTAACGTTACAGCTCCCACAACATTACGCCGGCTGTGCGGGCGGTGCGGCGCGCGACAGCGTGCGTAGGACTGTACCGTTCGCCAGGTTCACTCGAAACACGTAAGCGGTAATTATTTGTTCCAATAACGTATCTGGATTCATCAAGAAACACCACAGGTTGCCGATCTGCAGCACCACCGTAGACGGAGTCGCCGATTTGTCGATGCCAACGGCACTACACGATAAGGGCGCCGGGATTGCAAACTTGCATCCACAAGGCTTCTGGAAATGGTTTGTGGGACGATTGGCACCCTTATACCTCCTTATATTGTGTAGCGAGTCACTGTAGGGTCTACGATCGCTTGCCGCACAATCCCCCGTTCCTCTGGCCGCGTCTTCTTCCTGCTCGCTCCAGACCCAGTACATCGCACGTGGATGCCAACCCCTGTCCACTGTGATGGAACACTCCGCAGAATCGACTTGGCGAGCCATATGGCTTATCGACCAGCCTGTGGTTTTCCATGCTGATGATTAGGTCCTTCTCAGACTGGCTTATCTCTGAGGAATGTCGTCTAGCACGTCTACTTGGCATTCTACATCTACATCTACATGGATACTCTGCAAATCACAATTAAGTGCCTGGCAGAAGAGTCATCGAACGACCTTCACAATTCTCTATTATTCCAATCTTGTATAGTGCGCGGAAAGAATGAACACCTATATCTTTCCGTAAGAGCTCTGATTTCCCTTATTTTATCATGGTGATCGTTCCTCCCTATGTAGGTCGGTGTCAACAAAATATTTTCGCATTCGGGGGAGAAAGTTGGTGATTGGAATTTCGTGAGAAGATTCCGTCGCAACGAAAAACGCCTTTCTTTTAACGATTACCGGCCTAAATCCTGTATCATTTCTGTGACACTCTCTCCCATATTTCGCGATAATACAAAACGTGCTGCCTTTCTTTGAACTTTTTCGATGTACTCCGTCAGTCCTACCTGGAAAGGATCCCACACCGCGCAGCAGTACTCTAAAAGAGGATGGTCAAGCGTAGTGTAGGCAGTCTCCTTAGTAGGTCTGTTACATTTTTCAAGTGGATGACCCCACACGTTTCGTTATTTAGGGTCAACTGCCACTTTTCGCACCATTCAGATATTTTTTGTAAATTGTTTTGCAGTTTGTTTTGATCTTCTGATGACTTTAATAGTCGATAAACGACAGCGTCATCTGCAAAACCGAAGACGGCTGCTCAGATTGTCCCCAAAATCGTGATTTTGTCCTTAACAGCAAATAGCCTATAACACCACCTTGGGGAACGCCAGAAATCACTTCTGTTTTACTCCATGAGTTTCCGTGAGTTACTACGAACTGTAACCTTTGTGACAGGAAATCGCAAATCCAGTCACACAACTAAGATAATATTTCTCAAGCACGCAATTTCACTACGAGCCGCTTGTGTGGTACAGTGTCTGCCCCTACCAATGTCCCCCTCGAGTCGAGATGTGATCGTCAGGGGTATGACTCGTACACAGCGTGCCATTTAAATAGAACCCTCTACTCGATTGCAGCGCCATTGCAAGGTATGTCGGCATGCGCACTCACATCAAACTTCCATCATTTTGCATACTGGATCTCACTGTATTCATTTGCAAAGTTTCGCGTTTGTACTTTTCTTCCCACTGGTTGCGCTATTTTCAATGTTCCTGAGTGTATTGATGGGCTCTTAATGATGACTTGTTTGTAGAAGTCAGAATAGCCTTTAATAAGTGTATGTGGGCATTGATAAAAATAAACTTTCTAGCGAAAAGTAAAGCGCTCACTGACAGTTTCAGCTAATAACAGGGCAAATTTAAACAAATTTTTCTGTTTAATTTTTGTACAGATGTGCATCTGTGTCAGTGACTGTGTTGTATAATATCTCATAACATTTACATGATTTATTGAAAGATATCTCACACAGTTCTGAATCTTTTTTTTATCAGTATTTACGTCATAAATTTAGTTTTCGTAAGTCCGCCTGTGCAAATGGAAAGGAAAATAATCATTTTCTTTGGGCATTTGTCGCGCTTCAACGCGGGGTCGGCCGTGTTACTATAGTTTTGGCGATGTTAGTGTCAGACGGTGGCCGGATGCCCTTCCTGTCGCCACCCTGTAACCCCCCCCCCCCCCAGGATGGAATTAGTGTACCCTAGCTGTCTGTAGCTAGTGTAAGCCATGACATAGTGCGAACGTTTTTCAAATGTCTGTGAGTCGTGTAACTGAGGCGGGACATGGGAACCAGCCCAGTATTTACCTAGCGGGATGTGGAAAACCGCATAAAAACCACTTTACAGGCAGGCTGGCACCCGGCCTCCGCCGGGCGGATTCGATCCCGGGTCGGCGCGTCTATCCGAGTCCAGGAAGCAGCGCGTTAGCGCTCTCGTATAACCTGGCGGGTGCAAACGGGAAGGAAAATGTGGTTAAAACAAAACAAAAAAGCAATCAAAGGAGAGCAATAAAATATGCGACTAGAAAATATCAGAATTAAATTAGCGTATAAAATAACAATAACATTGTTTATTAACGTAAGTTAAGATTTTCCGTTCCTTTTACGACTTACCAATGTGCAGGGAAACGGAAGACGTTAGTCGTGGCCAATCACAAGGAATAATCGTGGGATTCACCTGTAATGAATTAGGAAAATGACGAAAAACGCAAATCAGGATATTTGGATCAAGTGAAGGAGTCTACCTCCTCCCTATATAAATATCCTGGTTGTTCGGCCGCCTGAGTAAAGGTGTGGCACGATGCAGAATGCAGCAGTGCTTCCGTTACTCGTTCCCTGATGGCAGTCGCAGATGTGAATGGGGCTACGACGTGCCTGGTGCGCAATATGGCATTCCTCCATTGTGGCAGTCGGACGTTGATCGACTGGAACCTTGACGACTGGTATGTCTGCCCTCACGCTCCCACGTAGTCCAACATCGGGCCAGTCGGGCAGTATGTACTTCAGTATATCGCACACTGTTTTGAACCTACGTTAAATTTGTGCTCACAACAAAAAAATCGTTCCTCTTTATTATGTCCAGTGAATAGTTGCTGTGGTTTCTTTTAAACAAGCTCTTCCGATGTCAAAAAGCAAATTCTATACATAACTGAGACTTCGAATCTTCATGTGGATGATACGGTAAACACTTTAATTTTGATACACTATTACTACTTTCAGATATTAAATTCAAATGAAGAAAGGTAGGTTTGCAGTTGACTGGCGTTCGTGATAATGGGTCAGAAACTGTGGAAACCATCGCACCAAGTAATTAGTTTTCCTAAAACGGCGATAACACGCAGATGTGAAATAACTGTGATAATTAGACCGAAGTACTTTCCGCGTGAGTCTTCACTGCGGAGGCTGGCGTCCATATCTGCGTGACGCTCTAATTAACTGACAGCGAATCTGCTCTGCGTGTTCGCTGTTCATATTTTCAGAATAGTGAGATATTTAGCCGTCCAAATGAGTTTAAGTAATGCTACAAAAAGAGCCAACAGATTTTTTAATGCTATTAGTTGGAATACCGCAATAGAGAGGACGACATGTGAACATTGTAACATCTTGTAATTGTGGTAAAAGTACCTATAATGGATATACGTTGACTAATTTGAGGTGGAATTGAAACCTTACTCTGCAAGTGACAACGCAGCATACATTCTGTAATAATGAAGGAGCCTATCAAAACAAGCAGTAATACCTCGAAATTATCATATTAATTTTCATTAAGTCCAGTGCATTTCGAGAAATTAAAACCATGCAGTTTATGCAACCTTAAGCCCTTGACGCTAAACCAAATTCGTACGACAATCGTAAATGACTTCTTTCGATGTCTGACCCTCTGATTTGCGTCAGTTCATCCACAATCCTCTGCAAGTGTTTATCTAAGGTCAAGCCCCATACAATAGCGCACATCTCTCTTGGCCAACGTGTTTCTGCTCACAGCATCATCGTCATGATGTTGCGTGTTCCCTGGTATCCTGTTTTATCTCCTACTATCTGAAGAATGCAGCAGCCTCTCCAGCATTTGTGGTTAACTTTCCTTGTGCCCCAAGCTGCCACCTCATGCCAGTCGGTGTACGTAGAATTCCAGGCCTTTCGATTTCTTTATCTGCTTCTTGACTTTGATAGATAGATAGATATTCAGCGATCACAGGCCCTGCAGACCACGCGCTGCTTCTACAAACTGCCTCCATTCCTTCCTGTTTTGTGCCCGGTTCCTCCAGGTGTCTTCAATTCCCAGGGCTGCTAGGTCCTTCCCCAGGTCGTCCATCCAGCGCTGTCTTGGTCGTGCAATGGGGCGTTTGGTGTTTGGTTTCCCCGCTAGTGCCATCTTCGCCTGTCTTCCATCTGGCATACGGGCTACATGGCCCACCCATTGTATTCTTTTGCTCTTTATCTTCTGTAGGATAGTTGGTTGTCGCATCAGAAGGTAGATTTCATCGTTTTTCCTCCTCCTCCATTCTCCGTTATCTAAAACTGGTCCCCATATCTTCCTCATTACTCTTCTTTCAGATATTAATAGTTTGTCCCTTTCCCGCTTAGTCATGCTCCATGTTTCTGAACCGTACATTACTGCTGGGCACGAGTGTTCACTGAGATCGATTTAGAACCAAGCGTCTCTCTGAGGGAATGCATGCATTTCGTTCCCACTGCTATTCTTTCCTTGATGTCCATTTTTGTGTTGTTATCCGTGGTAAACCAAGATCCCAAGTATTTGAACTGTCTACTCTCTTGAACCTCTTGCCATCTATCTCAAGAAATTCTACCTGCTCTTGTCTTCTTCCTAATTGTATAAACTCTGTTTTCTCTCGATTCACTTTGAGCCCTACCTTCTGTCCATTATTGTCCGTTTTTTGGTAAATTTCTTTCAACTCGTGCTTTGATTCACTTAATAGTCATCTGCATATGCGAGACAATTGAAGTTACAGTCCATCTCTACTCCAACCCACTCCTGTTGCCTACACTCTCTTATTACTTTCTCTAAGATGACATTGAACAGAACACATGAGAGAGCATCCCCTTGCCTGAGGCCTGTCTCAGTCTTGAATGTTTCTGATGTGGCTCCTCGGAAACGTACTGCTGCCTTTGACCCTTCCATACAAGCTTGCACCATTCTCACTAGCTTCTCGGGGATTCTGAAGTCCCGCATTGCATTATATAGGCTATTCCTGTGGATGCTGTCATATGCACGTTAAAAATCGACGAACAGGCTATAGATGTCTTTATCATATGCCCAATGTTTTCAAACAATTGTCTTAGTGTGAAAATGTGATCTATTGTCGATCGGTTTGGTCGAAAGCCAGCTTGGTACTCATGTGTGTTGTTCTCTATGAATGGTTGCAATTTTCTGAGGATAATGATGGACAGCACCTTTTACATTCCATTTTGTTTCCCTTCTTGTATATTTGGCATATTATAGCCAATTTCCATTCTTCTGGCAGTGTCTCCTTCCTCCATATCAACTGGATCGGTTTATGTATCTCTAAGGGTAAGCTCTCACCTCCCTCCTTGATTAATTCTGATGTTATTCCATCATCTTGACTTTATGTTCTGTATTTCGCAACTGCTCATTTAGTGGCCTCCCTTACTCCACGTTACTATTTCTTTGTATCAAATATGAAAACACGAAGGCGTAGAACCGCAGGAGCGACCACTACGATAGCGTAACTCGAACGGCATTAGCTTGAAAGACTGCAAGGTGAGCCAAGAACTGATCGAATGTGTGGGTCGGTCTGTGCTTATAAGACAATAAATAAATAAATAAAACAGTATACTATCAGTTAATATGGCGACACATAGAGGTTTAGACGATGCGCTGGCAGGTGGCATAAACAATCTCCACTCGTTTTTCCATTAGGATGGCGTCACGGCGAGAGCAATGATGTGTGTCAGACCCATAGAGAAGAGCTAGCTGTCTATTATTAAATATCTGTTATTTTTTGCAGTTATTGTCACTTATCTCTGTGGTAAATGATTGATGGAGAACAGACTGAGGAGACACCGTATTTCACTTCAGTGTGCCGTATTTTGTGTTTTTCGCATTCTAAATTGATTTCAATGGTATACAAAGTTAATACCATTCTATTTCTTGAGCCGCGAAAGCATAGGTCTAAAGTTGAAAATCTTGTTATGTAATAACTCGTGAGTTTAAGATTGGAATGAGAAAATTACGCCCCAAGAAATTTCTAGAAAAACACTTTGATGGAAGGGCTTGACCTCAAGGTTATTCAACAGCATTCGCCGTTTAATTTCGCATAGAGCGTATATTTATTATAACTATTCAGAAAAGAACCAGTTTAATGAAACAATTAATCAACTAATTAATCCAGAATTTGTTTTACCAGTCTCGAAACCATGTAATGTGACTAACTAATAACATCAAACTCAGAAATCACAGAGTTTTGGACAACATGGTTGTGGAGATGAAGCAGAGATTAGTATGATTAATCAATTATTCAAAAACAGTCTTAATCGCATTTATTATTATTATACCGCCAACCGGTTTCAACCCGACGTAGAGGTCATCTTCTGGGCGTTTACACCATTGGTCGACTACTGGTGGTGTCACTCCTGTCTACATAACGACAGGAAACTATCCTATATGCTCAATAATGTTCATGTCTGGGGAGTTTGGTGGCCAGCGGAAGTGTTTATACTCAGAACAGTGTCCCTGGAGCCACCTCTCTAGCAATTCTGGACGTGTGGGATGTCGCATTGTCTTGCTGGAATTGCCCATGTCCGTCGGAATGCACAATGGACATGAAAGGATGCTTAGATACGTGTCACCTGCAGAGTCGTAACAAGGATCCCGTATCACTCCAACTGCACACGCCCCACACCATTACAGAGCCTCCACCACCTTGAACAGTCGCCTGCTGACATGGAGGGTCCATGCATTCATGAGGTTATCACCATACCCGTACACGTCCATCTGCTCGATACAATTTGAAACGAGACTCGTCCGACCAGGTAACATGTTTCCAGTCATCAACAGTCCAATGTCGGTGTTGACGGCCTAGGCGAGGCGTAAAGCTTTGTGTCATGCAGTCATCAAGGTTACACGAGTGGGACTTCGGCTCCGAAAGCCAAAATCGATGAGGTTTCGTTGAATGGTTCGCAAGCTGACACTTGTTGATGGCCCAGCACTGAAAGCTGCTGCAATTTTCTGGAGGGTTGCGCTTCTGTCACGTCGAACAGTTCTCTTCAGTCGTCTTTGGTCCCGTTCTTGCAGGATGTCAGAAATTTGATGTTTTACCGGATTCCTGACATTCACGGTACACTCGTGAAATGGTCTTATGGAAAAATCCCCACCTCATCGCTGCCTCGGAGATACTGTGTCCCATTGCTCGTGCGCCGGCTATAAAACCACGTTCAAACTCACTTAAAACTTGATAATCTACTGTTGTAGCAGCAGTAACCGATCTAACAACTGCGCCAGACACTTGTTGGTCTATATAGGCGTTGCCGACCGCAGTGCCGTCTCATGCCTGTTTACACATCTCTGTATTTGAATACGCATGCCTATACCAGTATCTTAGGAACTTCAGCGTACCTTTCAAATATTAATGTTATTTCATTGAAAAATAGAGATGTCACTTTGAAATAATAATAGCACGAGTGAAATAGCTTCGTTTTATTGTACTTTTAGCACGAACACACTTCCCCAACGATACCTAAACGCATCCAGTCTTGTG
Organism: Schistocerca cancellata; assembly: GCF_023864275.1. Classification (NCBI taxonomy): domain Eukaryota; kingdom Metazoa; phylum Arthropoda; class Insecta; order Orthoptera; family Acrididae; genus Schistocerca; species Schistocerca cancellata. The sequence continues at coordinate 507,249,962 of NC_064631.1, forward strand.
CTAACTGTATCCACTACTACGTTGCAGTATCCACTACTACGTTGCATTTCCACATTAATTAATTACTGATCACGGAAGCCCTTCTCATTCACGTTCTACAGTCAATATGTTCCTCAATGGAAGTTACAGACTGACAAACACGATACTGCTTTAACCATACATCTCGAAACTAATTTCGCGCACCTTCTCTCGAATTAAATGATGAACTCAAAATTTTTTTCCAACGGACCGACTTAACAAGTTCAACTGTTAATCAGAGTTTACAGCTAATTCTTCAAGCCCAACAACGACTCTCCAGCATACTCAAGTAGAAACGATGGGGTGATGTTCTACAGCAAGACAATACTCACTCCAGATGAATGGCCCGCTCAGCTTCGAAAATTCCAAATGCCAGCAATAAGCAAGCAGCACAGTCACTACATCACAACATAAAGGAAGCAGAAGTTCTTAGACAAGAAGCGAACCAGACGGATGGAATGACGAACAAAGCAGACACAGGTGGTAGTGGTGGGCTTTGGAGCGGCCGGCACAGCTCACTTCACGGCGAGGTTCGGCGAACCCCAGACGTTAGGGTCAAACGGGACACCATCAGCAGTAATGTGTCGACTGGGCGGCAGTGGTGGACGCCGTGGAAGCTATCACCTAGAAACAAAGGGGGCTAGGCGGTTATCCTGGCTTCGCCAACACTCTACCCGAAGAGAGATCTCAGGTGTTCTTCTCCAAGTCTACAAACGAGCAGGACTCTGTTGCCAGGTGTTCTCCTGCCCTTGCCGCCCATGGTTTACTCTCGTTGGCTCATCCTTTGTACGTTCTCCAGCCAATGGAGGCGTGGAGTTACAAACTCGTAGCTTGCACAAAGTTATTTACCCATCCGGCAAACAGATTCGCACAGAAACACGATGTGATTAGAATTTTCTTGTTCGGCTGCCTCTTACACCTGGGCACAGGAAAATTGTTTCTACGACAGTTAGCCTGTCCTGCTTTCGTTGTTTCCCAGCAACCTCTTGGGTACAGATGATCCACCCTGTTGCAGTCGTTTTTCGGGGAGGGACTTCCTCCGTGCGCAGGGGCGGGCTACGGCTTAACGACTTGCAGAGGTATGTGAAGCCATCACTCCGACACTAGTTAAACGGGAAGTTTCTAGAAACGACTTCCTTTTGACGTCGCAATATGCCTTCCTCTCCCACAAACTGCAGTTCTGGGCTCAATCGTGTCTAATGCCTACAACGGTGTATGGAATCATATCACGTGTAAATACAATCATTACACTGCTACATTCATCACCAAGTACACGCATTTCTGTCGGTGGAGCGCAAAGTTTCTTAACTGCTCCAGATTTTGGATGATAAGCGACTTTTTTTAATACATTCATATCATGCTTTACCCCGTGCCCTAGAGGTAGTGTCTTTGACTGTTAATCAAAACATCCTGGATCCCAGGGTCAGACATAACCATTGTCTAAATTCTGAATAAAAATCATCAACAGAAGCTACTCTCGCTCTGCCAACGCGTTGTCAAAGAGGCCGGAGGAATGTAGAGAGGTTGAGGCCACTCTCTTGTCTTCGAGGTGGGAAACTACCCCTAAAAGACAGATGAACCCGTAATAATCAACAGCTTGACGATGCAGAAGGCAATGGAAACCACACCATTAAAGACATATTATACGTATCCACAGGTTATGTGGGCTGTAATAGAAAAAGAGTTATGATCGTCTCTCGGTTGACAATTCTAAGAGTCGGAGTGTGGAATATCAGAAGTTTTAATTTAGTAGGAAAACTAGAAAATGAGGAAAGGGAAATGCTAAGATCCGATCTAAATATAAAGAAGTTCAGTGAAGTGAAATAAAAATAAGATAATTATTTTTGTTCGGAAAAATATAGGGTAACATCAACAACAGCAAAAATGGTATAACGGGAGTAGTGTTCGTTATGAATAGGAAGGCAGGGCAGAGAATTAGCTACCGTGAACATTTCATTGATAGGGTTGTACTAGTCAGATTCGATAACACACCAACGCCGACAAACACAGTTCAGGTGTACATGCCGAGGTTGCAAGCAGAAGATGTAGAGAAAGGGAAGGTATACGAGGATATTGAACCGGAAATTCAGTTAGGAAAGATATATGAAAATCTAATAATCATGGGGGATTTGAATGCGGCCATAGGGGAAGGAATAGAAGCGAGAGTTGAGGGAGAATATGGGATTGGCAGCAGGAATATTTCAACAAGTAATAGCGAGTACGCTGTTCAGGAATCATAAGAGGAGAAGGCCTACTTGGAAAAGACACGGGAAGATGCCAACTGGATTACATCAAGGTCAGACAGAGATTCCGAAATCAGGTATTGGATTGCAAGCCACATCCTGGAGCAGATATAGACTCATTACAATTTATTATTAATGAAGAGTAAAATGTAGTTTAAGAAAATCATGAGCAAGAATCAGTGTGAAAGGAAATTTTCTACCGAAATAGTGAGGAATAATGAGACGCATTTGAAGTTCGCTAAGAATGTACTTAGTGCGATAGGGAATACCGTGGGTAGGCAGTTCAGTTGAAGAGGAGTGGATATGTGTAAAAAAGGACAATCACAGATGTTGGACAGTCAAACAAGTATAAGGAAAGTAACTCTGAAGAAACCTTGGGTAACACAATAAATACTTCAATTATAGATCGACAGAGAAAAAAGTACAAGAATGTTAGAGGAATGGCAGGAATACAGCAATATAGACCACTAAGGAATGAAATTAACAGAAAGTGCAGTGCAGTCAAGGCGAAATGGACGTAGGAAAAGTGTGAAGAAATCAAAAAAAGAAATGATCGTCGGAAGCACCGACTCAGCGTATAGAAAAGTCAAAACTAGTTTCGGCGAAATTAAAAGCAAAGGTGTTAAAATGAAGAGCACAATGCAAAGAGCACTGTTTAACGCAGAGGAAGGAACTGATAGGTGGAAAGAGTACACTGACGGTCTCTATAAGGGGGTGGATTTGTCAGATTTGATAGAAGAAGAAACAGGAGTCGATGTAGAAGAAGTAGGGGATCCAGCATTAGAGTCAGAATTTAATAGAGTTCTAGAAGACCTAAGCTCGAATAAGGTAGGCCGGATAGATAGCATACCAACAGAATTTCTAAAATAATTGAGGGAAGTGGCAATCAATCGACTACTCAACTTTGTGTGTAGAATTATGAGTCTTACGACATACTATCTGACTTTCGGAAAAATATCATCCACACAGTTCATAAGATAGCAAGGGTAGATAAGGGCGAAAACTATTGAAGGATCAAAATGTGATTTGAGACTTTCTCGGCGTATTCCATTCGTGAAATCTTCTCGGGTGATCAGCCGAGTAAAGGCGTCGTCTTCTCGCAACGTTTCGAAGGGTTTCGTACCCATCATCTTCGCTTGAAGATGATGGGTACGAAACCCTTCGAAACGTTGCGAGAAGACGACGCCTTTACTCGGCTGATCACCCGAGAAGATTTCACGTATTGAAGGATCAGCTTAACAGCTCATTCATCCAAGCTACAGACAAGAACAAGACCTAGAAGGAGGTAAAAGAGAACTGAGGATTTGTTAGATGACGATCAATATGGTTTTTGGGGAAGGTAAAGGCAACAGAGGGGCAGTTCTCTCGTTGCGCTTGATAATGGAAGTAAGACTAAAGAAAAATTAAGACACGCTCGTAGGTTCTGTCGATGTAGAGAAAAGTTTGACAGTGTAAAATGGTGTAAGATATTCAAAATACTTAGAAAAATGAGTGAACGCTACGGAGGAAGTCGAGAGATAAACAATATAATATGTACGAGTACAAGAGCCAAGTACGAACAATAAAATAGGAGGACGAAGAACGAGGTTCTCGGATTGCAAAGGGTGTAAGAATGGAATGTAGTCTTTCGCCCCTACTGTTCAATCTGCACATCGAAAAAGCAATGACGGAAATAAAAAAAAGGTTCAACAGTGGGATTAAAGTTCTTGGTTGATGGATATCAATGATAACATTCACTGACGAGATTGCTATGCTCATTGAGAAGACTTACGGGACATGTTGATTGGAATGAACAGTCTAACAAGTACAGAATATATGTACTGAGAGTAAACAAGAGAAAGACAAAAGTAATGAGAAGCAGCAGAAATGAGAATAGCGACAAACTTAACCTCAGCATTGGTCATCACGGAGTAGACGGAGTTAAGGAATTCTACTACCTTGGAAACAAATTAACCCATGAAGGCCTCGCGGGGTAGCCACGCGGTCTAAGGGGGCCTTGCCATGGTTCGCGCGGCTTCCCCCGTCGGAGGTTCGAGTCCTCCCTCGGGCATGGGTGTGTGTGTTGTCCTTAGCGTAAGTTAGTTTAAGTAGTGGGTAAGCCTAGAGACCGATGGCCTCAGTAGTTTGGTCCCATAGGACCTTAGCACAAATTTCCAAACCCATGAAGGATGAATCAAGGAGGACATGTAAGCTAGACCAGCACAAACAACGAGGTCAGTCCTGGCCAAGAAAAATCTATTGGTACCGAACATAGGCCTTAATTTAAGGAAGAAAATTCTGCTAATGTGCGTTTGGAACACTGCATTGCACGGTAGTGAATCACGGACAGTGGAAAAACAGGAAACAAAGCGTTTCAGATGTGGTGCTACAGACGAATGTTGAAAACTAGAGAGTCTGATAAGGAGTTGGAAGGTTTCCTGCAGAATAGGCGAAGTAAGGAAAACAGTGACAAGAAGAGGGGACAGGACATGTTTTAAGGTTCAAATGGTTCAAATGGCTTTGAGCACTATGGGACTTAACTTCTAAGTTCATCAGTCCCCTAGAACTTAGAACTACTTAAACCTAACTAACCTAAGGACAGCACACACATCCATGCCCGAGGCAGGATTCGAACCTGCGACCGTAGCGGCCGCGCGGTTCCAGACTGTAGCGCCTTTAACCGCTTGGCCACCACGGCCGGCCCATGTTTTAAGGTATCAGGGAGTAACCTCCTTGGTATTAGTGAGAATCGTAGAGGGTAAAAACTGTAGAGGAAGACAGAGATTCGAAAACATCCAGTAAATAATCAAATAATTGAGGACGATGGCTATAAGTGCTACTCTGAGATGAAGAGGTTCGCTTGGGAGAGGGTCATATAAAACCAGCCAGAATACTGATGAAAAACGATCTATGCTATATTAACTCAATACAAATACCCGAAATTATAATTTGGTCTTCAATAATGGACAAAATAGTCCCACATATAGAATACAATAGTTACAACCCCCAAACGGCTCAAAGTTTTCGTCCCGTTGATGCATCGTACTCAGTCCTTTAACCAATAACCAATGAGTAGAAATTCTTTACTTCTGCTGGCCAGTGTGCGATTTGTGCTTTTACCAGTGGGGGGGATGTCTTACGAGATGATAATGCCGAAACTCACTATTCACGCGTATGCACTATCAGAAAAGCCATCCCTTGTTATATCTTTAAAAGTACATTATAGGTAAAGCTTATTTACAAAATCATCTACATACAGGTATACGACGGGAATTCAAAAAGTAAAGGCACATTTGTGAAAAGCTGTACTTATTCTGATGATAGAAAACTGAAAAATGCGTTATTTTTCTACGTAACCTCCCTGGACTTCAATGCAGTTTTCCCGACGTTTTACGAGTTTTTTTATTTCATCAGAAAATACGTTTTTCGGTTGCATCTGTAACCAATTTTGCACCGCAGAAATGACGTCTTCATCACTTTCAAATCTTCTTCCTTGTAGTGCTTCCGTTAAGGGTCCAAACATGTGAAAATCGCTTGGAGCCAGGCCTGGACTGTATAGTGGACGTTAAGCACCTCTAATCTCAGCTCCTTTATTGCGTCGGGCAGAATGTGGGCGAGCGTTATCTTGCTGCAGGATGACACCTCTTCACAGTTTTCCACGACGTTTGGATCTGATTTCAGGTTTTAGTTTCGTACCCAACACATACCATCCACCATGCAATACAGACCTGGCTCTAAAGCCTCGTTTACGCTGGGGCGACGTCTTGCAACACTGTGGCATGCTACGGAAATGTGGCGTGTGTCGTCTTGTCATTTAGTTCTAAATGTATTGAAATGCTTAACTACTGCATAACATTTTTTCAAAATTAATAAGCAAACATATTAATAGTATTAATAGTAAGACTGTATTAAAAACTTTCAGTGTTCGGCTTCACAAATTTAAATTATATGTAAAGTTTTACTCCAGTGCTTGGGAAATAAACATCCCAGGTTGGGATGCATAAACTAAAACCAGAGGAGGGGATGGTCTGATACAGAAGGGAGGAAATCCCCCCCATCCCCCCCTGCAAATCGCACACTGCTGCTGGCACATAACGTTAAAGTGCAGTCGTAACAGAAATAGAAAAGATATATGTAGCGTCTTTCAGAAGGATTCGTCTGACTTCACAACGTTGCATGTTCTACATGAATAAAGGTACAAACTTGAGACAAATTTTAACTTATGCGTAGGACTTCCAACTTTTAGTTTCAAAAGTACCATCCGATTTTACAAGAATATATCTTTTACTTACATGTTCTTACAACCTTGGGGTACTTCTTACGATTACGTTTAGGCTGAAAATTTGCACTTATCTTTCACAAATTTTCAGTGTCTCTCCACCAGGAGCGTGACAAATATCCAGTACTCAAACTCCTACCATGCTCTTGAAGTTACTGCATTCAGTAGTACTGCTATGGGGCGCCGCAGTTCACCTTAAGTTGCAGAAGGTTAGACATATAGACGGAGTCTTTAACGAACCCCCCAAAAGGAGTCATATGCTTTGGGATCAGTTACATACTGATCTATGCAAGTGCCAGGGGTATGATGCTCAGTTCTTGGTAATGATATTTGCCGCATGATCTCACAATCGTGGGAAAAGTCAGACCTCCAACATGCCATGTAGGAGATTCCTCTGACCGAGCGACCTTCGCCAGCAACCAAACGGATCGGGAACTTAAAACTAGCGCCGAAATAAGCAGTTTCGATGTGAAAGATATAATTTGCCACAAATTTCAATCTCCGTTCATGCAGAAGACAGACTTGTGAAATCGGGTGAATCTTTCTGAAATACCCTTTATATTTAACAACTGCACACATATAGGGCCTTGATTATGAGGAATCAGGACAATGCAAATACAGGGTGGCGCAGGGAAACGGGAAATTTCGAAATAACGTCATTTCCATGAATAAATTCATAAAACTAGTAATTTATTAACGAAAGTGAATGTATTCAGTATGCCATTATTCAGTATGTCTTTACAATCAAAATGACCAAAAGTGTCTCTTTACTTTTTAAAGATGACATCGGAAAGATGTGCTCCCATTCGGCGTTCACACTCTAAGAGCCTGTTATGAAAACTCTGGGATGTGCGGTGTAGCAAATCTTGGGGAATGGCAGTGATTTTGTTTTCAGTGTTCTCCTTCAGTTCATGGATTGTTGCAGGACGTGTACGGTACACCTTGCCTTTAAGATATCCCCAAAGGAAGAAGTCGCACACACTAAGATCAGGGGATCTTGCAGGCCACGCAATGTCACCGTTACGTGAAATAATGCGTCTTCCAAAAAATTGACGAACTGCTGCCATCGATCGTCGAGCAGTGTGCGACGTGGCTCCGTCCTGCTGAAACCACATGTTGTCGACATTAAGATTAAGCTCGTACAGTCTCGGTGTAAAGAATGTTTGAAGCATTTCAACATATCGAGCGGATGTTACTGCCACTGCACTACCATCCTCACGTTCAAAAAAATAAGGGCCGATAACACCATGACATGATACGGCACACCATATTGTGACCTTGGCGCTATGTAGTGGTCGCTGGTGAAACAAGGATTGTCCTGTGCCCAATAACGAAAATTCTGTTTGTTCACGAATCCGTTCAGGTGGAAATGGGCTTCGTCTGATATCCGTAAGTTAACAAGGAAATTCGCGTACTCGTTGATTTTAGCCAATATCTGGCTACTAAACTCCATACGTGACGCTGGGTCTCGTTCATGTAAGTGTTGCACAATCTGCAACTTGTAGGGATGGAAGTCTAATTCGTGCAGTATTCTTTGTAAGCTTCGTAGCTTAATCCCTAGCGAAGATGCATGCTGTCGAACGGAGCGGCGAGGACTTCTCTCGATTGCAGCTCTAGCAGCTGCAATGTTCTTTGGGGTACGTGCCGCTGGAATGCCACCTGGAGATTTCTTTTTCAAGGCAGATCCTGTTTCTTCAAAATTACGCTCCCACGTTGTAATCGCATGCGCAGATAGGACACGTCCATGACGTCCAAGCTGGTAATGCTGTCGAAATGTTTTCTGCGCGGCAGTCGCACTATCACCATTTTTGTAAAACGCTCTCACAGCTATTGCACGTTCCGCACCAGTCCAATTCTCCATGATTACTAAATGGCAATGTGTTCACATCAATTGTGCAAAGTTTCGAACATCTGCCGGCGCTACAGTGCTGCCAACTGTAACGTTCAAAATTTCCCGTTCCCCTGCGCCACCCTGTATCTAATGATAAAATGCTTGTTAAGTCATTAACATGTAACATGTTTAAGAAAATAATACGTGTCTAATATTCAGTGTGTCCCAGGATGAATGGTCAATATTCAGGGGTATGACAGGAATGATCATTCTATATAATTAAGTCTAGTAAATATGGGCTCTAAAATGCCTACCTGAAGAGTTCTGTGCACTTCTTTATCTTCGATACTGTGAAATAAATCTCTTCTACCGCGAGCTCTTTGATTTCCGTAATTTGGGACGAGATAGTATCGACCAACACAAGAAAAAATTGGTCAGTAAACAAGGGCTCCAAACTGCGTACCTTAAGGTCCATGAGCGGCAGAGATGTGTTTCACAGTAGTGAAGATGAATAAGAGCTTATAGCTCTTAAGGTATGCACTGTGGAGTCCACGTTTACAGAACAATTTCTTATCTTGTTTTGGTTCATACTACCTCCTCCCAAATTATGGTAAGCAAAGAGCTTGCAGTGGAAGAGATTTTTTACACATTATCGAACATGAAGAAGTGCTCATAGCTCTTACTGCGTACATTTCAGAGCCCATGTTTATTAGATTTTTTTGTTTTTAATGATCGTCCCTGTCATTGATCATTCCTCCTGGGACATCCTCTATAAAACTCCACATATGTCGATGTTAAATATTGGCACACTATCTGCAGTTTCATGATATAAGTTAAAATAATTTTCTCAAGCGAAAACATGTATGGTATTAAATGTGAGGATATGTACAGAAATGATCATATGTCTACGATGACAAATAATTAAAGTAGTGCAGGTTTCATAATTCATTCCACAGTGATGCACATACAAATTCAACCATACTCGTAATCGTGATCATTCCAACAGGAATATAAAGCACGTATAATTCATTTTGTCAACTAAATAGCACATGAATAATGTAAATTCAGTAAAAAGCTGCGTCTTTGAAGTATGTCTCTATCAGTTATGGATAAGTCAAATCTGACTTATCACAACAAAGTAATCAAAATTTATGAACCCATACCTAAATGAAATCTTACACAAATTACTTGGCAGAATTGGCGACCGAATATCATGCAGAAGCTTCGGCAAAGCTTAGTCATGCTCAGGGTTCAGGTGCCCTTTAGTAACATTTGTGACTAAAAGGATAAAATCGGGAACTGTAACTCCAAGTATGGGAGCAGTTACATAAACTCAGTATTTGGCCTTGTGGCGCAATACAAAAATCATTAATGATCTGCAGATAGACATTACACATGAAACTGAAAACTCACACCAATTAAAATACTGAACAACTTTATGCCATCATCAGTATAATTTGTCGAACTCCTTATCTAACATCGTGGAATAGATGGCTGACTCCCAGTTTCCTCAGAACGGCACAAACCACTTGCACAACTGCAGGGAGAATTGATAAAACTTCTATCTTCGTTTATTGTTATATAATTAAAAATGAACTGTCATATGATTTATTTTGTACTTTGTTTTCGCGGAATGGTAGTTAGTTCCATGTAGATCAGACTAACCTTGAGCCATACGTTCAAGTACTAGTCCTCAGTGTAAGTAAAAGTTAATCCCACAGAGGTAAGAATTCTGACATCTAGTATTTCCATCTCCACTGGAATAACAGTTTATTTCAGCAGAAGTACAAATTCTCTTTGATCAGACACCATGAGACCAAAATACGCACTTCCGTAAACAAATGGGGCGCTGTGCTATCAGTTATTAAAAATGCAGAAAACCGGTTATAATAGCTGCTAATATATTCAGTAACTGTTTACTTATCATGTTTATTTCTTGCCACCTCTAGAAAAGAACTCCAAGGGTGTTAGTACAGTATCTCTGCGATTAGAACCACGAACACTTTTCCGTTGGAGAGATACAACTTTTACCGTAGCCTGTAGGTCTTTAGCCTGGTAGGTGTGATGGCATCGTCCGGTGAGTTGTCTCAACAAGCGGAGCAAGAGCTGCACTTTGCCTTGGGCAAACACTTCCACTCTCCCCGCGCATCACTTCTTGAAAGGAAGCGGCTCTCTTTCATAAACTCGGCTTTTTTTCCTCTCCTTTTTTTTTACTGGCAGTCTGGTTGCTGCGGCGAGAGCGCCGGGTAACGTTCCACCATAGCATCATTGTGCTAAATCGATATACAGTATACCAATATCTAGTTACATTAGAAGTATTGACATAAATATAATGATTTTCCTTTTTTGCTGTAGTGGTCTTTCCAGAGTTACATTTAAAAAATGACCTCGTGTAATATTTTACGCATATTTAATTGTTATTTTATTCGATCAAACATTTAATTTTGAAGTACAATAATTGTTAAAACTAACCAGTATGGGTTCTACTAAAATTTAGTTAACTGAGAAGAATAGCAGTTCTTACACTTAGAAATGGACTAAAAATATTCACAGCAACAGCTTTTTTACATTGCTAGAGTGTATTCACTTCCAGAGTGGTGTTAGATTTTCGTGCCGTAAGACACAGAGCCATAAAGGATCTGCATGCGACTGCATAGTTTTTGTGCGCGATGTGCTCATCACGTACAGCCTCTGTGTGCTTGTACGTTAGGTCATTGTCTTCAGGTCGAACTTCCAGCTTGCTGAAATAACTTGGATCTACAACTTCTGTTAATTAATAGAACGAAAAAACCAGACCAAGTTGCCAATATTTTATTTTTCGTTCGAAGACTAGTTTTGGGCTGAGACCTATTTTCAAATCAACATAACTAAGGCGAAAATGGCATTTCCGAAGATATCAAACAATGTGTAATTTACATTCACAGTGCACACAGATAAATACAGGGCTATTACAAATGATTGAAGCGATTTCATAAATTCACTGTAGCTCCATTCATTGACATATGGTCACGACACACTACAGATACGTAGAAAAACTCATAAAGTTTTGTTCGGCTGAAGCCGCACTTCAGGTTTCTGCCGCCAGAGCGCTCGAGAGCGCAGTGAGACAAAATGGCGACAGGAGCCGAGAAAGCGTATGTCGTGCTTGAAATGCACTCACATCAGTCAGTCATAACAGTGCAGCGACACTTCAGGACGAAGTTCAACAAAGATCCATCAACTGCTAACGCCATTCGGCGATGGTATGCGCAGTTTAAACCTTCTGGATGCCTCTGTAAGGGGAAATCAACGGGTCGGCCTGCAGTGAGCGAAGAAACGGTTGAACGCGTGCGGGCAAGTTTCACGCGTTACAGGACACGTGTATCTGGACATGCTGGAAAATTGCCTCACGCCACAACTGGAGACCGACAGCGCCGACTTCATCTTTCAACAGGATGGTGCTCCACCGCACTTCAATCATGATGTTCGGCATTTCTTAAACAGGAGACTGGAAAACCGATGGATTGGTCGTGGTGGAGATCATGATCAGCAATTCATGTCATGGCCTCCACGCTCTCCTGACTTAACCCCATGCGATTTCTTTCTGTGGGGTTATGTGAAAGATTCAGTGTTTAAACCTCCTCTACCAAGAAACGTGCCAGAACTGCGAGCTCGCATCAACGATGCTTTCGAACTCATTGATGGGGACATGCTGCGCCAAGTGTGGGAGGAACTTGATTATCGGCTTGATGTCTGCCGAATCACTAAACGGGCACATACCGAACATTTGTGAATGCCTAAAAAAACTTTTTGAGTTTTTGTATGTGTGTGCAAAGCATTGTGAAAATATTTCAAATAATAAAGTTATTGTAGAGCTGTGAAATCGCTTCAATCATTTGTAATAACCCTGTATATACACTGTGAATGTACGTTACACATTTTTTGACATCTTCGAAAATGCCGTTTTCGACTTCGTTATGTTGAACTGATACATACATACGCACAGATAACTGTATGCACTGTAAATGTACATTACACGTTATTTTGACAACGTCGTAAATGCCATTTTCGACTGTGCTATGTTGATTTGAAAATGGGTCTCAGCCCGAACTGGTCATCGAATGGAAAATAAAACATTTGCATCTTGTACTGGTTTTTCGTTCTGCTTATGGTACTAGTCACTGAACATTAATTGTTTATTCATCTAAAGATCATTTTTTATTACAGTATTAGATATGTCCGCGTAAAATAGGGAGAAAAAAAATTAAAAGCGAAATAATTATTATATTGGGTGTCCATATTTACAGACCTAGTCTGACAAGAAATGACAACAAATTTTACTTTATGCTCTTTTGTGTCTACATCCTTGCACGCGTGTTTATTCATAGCTTGTCACTAATCATTGTACACTATTTCGAATGACGATGGATCACGACAATACTGCTGCATTGCTGTCATGTCGTTTTTTAGTTCCCATTGTTTTGTCTGAAAAAAAAATGAACTTGCATCCCTGCATCATAAATTAGATGTATTCAGTGGTCGTCAAACTGCCACCCGCGGGCCGCATGTGACCCAAATCAAGTAACGGTGCGGTCCGCGGTTCTCAGGCGTATTTTACAATACTATGCATGTAGCAACTAACAACCGAATCCAAGAACATCAGATAACGTTACGATGTTCTTAAGAGAGTAGTTTTTCTGTTTAGTAACAAGCAAAAATACTTCCAGACAGTCATATTTTAAGATCTGTTTAATTTTAACTGACGTTCGTGAATTTGACCGTGAGCTAAGCAAAGTTGGTCACCTACCTCAGAGACAGACAGGTAAGTTGCGAGGCCACTACGGGGTTGCGGGATGTGAGAGGGGGAATGTTTTGTCGTCTGTCTTCCAGTACTGACAATTCATGGGCATGCGCAACTCGTGCCGATCTGCACCATGGTGTAAATTTTGACACGGAAATAACATGGATTCGTCAATGCGCATTACAGAGACGGTCATCTTTAAATATGTTGCATTTTTATAGCAATGAATGTGAAAGAAAATTAAGGCTGCTGTGATACAACGTAATGAGCAGCGGAAAAATGACACTGAAAACATTTAGCAAGCATTTGTGATCGTGTGTCACATTGGATAATGCATTTAAATTTAAACACCATTACTGTTACGAGGGTAATCCCAAAAGTAAGGTCTCTTATTGTTTTTGTAAGTACAGAACTGTTTGTGTGGCAGTTGGTCACACTGTTATGAAGAGTGCTTCACGCGCTGTGTGTAAACATGCGCACACTCCGCTGAGGCGCTCAGTCTTGGCATGGCATCCGTTTAGAATGGAGCTCCCGTTGGATGTTACCGCCAAAGGCGAATTGCGCGCAGTTACTCGGTTTCTGAACGCAAAAGGCACTGCGCCGATTGAAATCCATCGCCAATTGACGGAAGTGAATGGTGAGTCGTGCATGGATGTCAAAAATGTTCGTAAGTGGTGTAGAGAGTTTGCAGCTGGTCGGACCGAAATTCACGACGAACAAAGGAGCGGGAGACCGTCAAATTCTGAGGAGACAGTGTTGAAGTATGAGCAAAGCATGCGTGAAGATCAGCGGATCACCCTGGATCATCTCTGCACGTTGGTTCCTGAGGTTTCCCGAAGCACCGCTCACAGAATTTTAAAGGAAACATTGAACTACCGGAAGGTGTGCGCAAGATGGGTGCCACGCATGCTGACAGGACCACATGCGGCAACGAGTTGATGCTCCCGCGCATTTCTTCACCGCCTTGCAGCCTAACAGGACAAGTTTCTTGACCCAATTGTCACGGGTGACGAAACCTGGGCATACCACTTTACACCTGAGACCAAGCAGCAATCACGCCAGTGGCGGCATCCTTTTTCGCCAAAGCCGCGGAAATTCAAACAAACACAGTTTGCCGGTAAAGTCATGACAACCGTTTTTTGGGATCGGAAAGGGGTATTGTTGGTCGACATTTACCCACTGTGACCACAATTAACGCTGACAGGTACTGTGACACTCTGAAAAAACTCAAACGGGCATTTCAGAACCGGAGAAGAGGAATGTTGAGCACGGGCGTACACATTCTCCATGACAACGCTCGCCCACACATCGCTCGGAAAACCGTTGCTTTCTTGCAACTGTTTCAGTGGAACATAATCACCCACCCACTCTGTAGTCCTGACTTGGCGCCCAGTGACTGTCCCCTGTTCCCTAAGTTAAAAGAACATTTGGCCGGAAAGCGATTCAGCTGCGACGACGAGTTGAAAGAAGAGGTTCATAACTTTCTAAACAGCATGGCGGCGAGCTGGTATGACATAAACATACAGAAACTGCCGCAGCGTCTACAAAAATGCTTCGACAAATATGGTGATTATGTCGAAAAATAGCTAAATGTTCAAGCTGTAAACTTATGTAAACCATCGTAGAAATAAACAGGTCTATGTACTGTACTGTAAACTTACGTAAACCATCGTAGAAATAAACAGGTCTATGTACTTATAAAACGATAGGATACCTTACTTTTGGGATTATCCTAGATTAATCAATTAATCATCCGCTCACATAGACAACAAAACAACACTTTACCAGGCAATTACAGCATAACAATTCTGGGGTCGCCGAGGATGGCAGCACTCTGAAACAGAGAACAGACGACACGAATTGTTTCCAGTTGTGACGTCTTTTACCGATCCGTACTTGAGGGCCGTCGCCAACATATCGTGCCCTTACTACAGATAATCTTTTGGGGGCTCGTGACACACTAATTTACGTCGACTACAAGTTAATAATAAGATTGGTACGTATGCGGCCCGAGGTGTCGCCCCACAATGTCGGTGTTGGCTCTTGAGCAAGAAAGTTCAGCACCACTGCATTAGCTGATCTTCCTTATTTCCGTGTCGTACTCTATAGTATCTTAATAATTATTGCTGTATATCGAAAATTATTTAAGAATTATGCTATAAGCTCCTGTTTCAGAATTACATTTGAGTTAATTCTTTCTTTAATCTCCTTCAGTCGGGTGATGCTGAGGGAATTAGATTAGGAAATGAGACACCTAAAGTAGTAAAGGTGTTTTGCTATTTGGGGAGCAAAATAACTGATGATGGTCGCAATAGAGAGGATATAAAATGTAAACTGGCAATGGCAAGGAAAGCGTTTCTGAAGAAGAGAAATTTGTTAACATCGAGTACAGATTTAAGTGTCAGGAAGTCGTTTATGAAAGTATTTGTATGGAGTGTAGCCATGTATGAAAATGAAACATGCACGATAAATAGTTTGGACAAGAAGAGAATAGAAGCTTTTGAAATGTGTTGCTACAGAAGACTGCTGAAGATTAGATAGGTAGATCACATAACTAATGAGGAGGTATTGAATAGGATTGGGGAGAAGAGAAATTTGTGGCACATCTTGACAAGAAGAAGGGATCAGTTGGTAGGACATATTCTGAGGCATCAAAGGATCCCCAATTTAGTATTGGAGGGCAGCGTGGAGGGTAAAGAGATGAATACACTAAGCAGATTCAGAAGGATGTAGGTTGCAGTAGTTCCTGGGAGATGAAGAAGCTTGCACAGGATAGAGTAGCATGGAGAGCTGCATCAAACCAGTCTCAGGACTGAAGACCACAACAACAACAACAAAAACAATCTCCTTCAGTAGCTTATATGTCCTTTTTTCATACATACCTATTGTTCCTACACAGGCTAAGCCGCGAGGGCTTGCAGATGAGAACGGATAAGTCATGCAGAGGATAGCGTTCTTACAGCGTCACCAGACAAGGAGAGCATTTACCGGTTAAATGCTTTAACTGATAAAATAGAGCCGCCCGGGTGGCCGAGCGGTTCTAGGCGCTTCAGTCTGGAACCGCGCGACCGCTACGGTCGCAGGTTCGAATCCTGCCTCGGGCGTCGATGTGTGTGATGTCCTTAGGTTAGTTAGATTTAAATAGCTGTAAGTTCTAGGGGACTGATGACCGCAGATGTTAAGTCCCATAGTGCTCAGAGCCATTTGAACCATTTTGATAAAATAGAGTCCAGTTACTAATACTTCTGTCTACTGTTAATTTTCACATTTGTTATTTTTCTTGCACTGGTACCTGTTAAATTTGAACATTTTGATTTTTAAAAAGAATGGGAATACTAATTAAACAACAGAAGAGAAATGGCCGTTATTAATTACGTTACCGCCCATACTGTCTTTGGCACTAGTTGCAGGCCAGAAAATCTCTGCTCATTACCCAATACCTTACCGTATCAGACAGGTAGCAAAAGAAAATCTCATATTTAGTCTTAACGATGAAGTGTTGATTGAAAAATAGTAACATACAGCATAGAGGACAAATGTTGTTACTCCTTTTGTTAAATTAAATAAGCTTCATTAGTGACACGTGTAAAAAGAATAAAATGTCAACTTTCGTTTATTAATTTGGGAACGATTCACTAATAGCATGCGTAGTAACTAACACTAACATAACCATTTCTATCACGGAATGATGATATTTGTTAACCTACAAATGGCCAGTCAAACACAAGCAACTGAGTCTGAAAGCTGAATTTTTCCATATTATTAACATAGATATATTGAAAGGTAGGGAAATTGTACAAATGAGCTGCCGAATGTAAAATTGACAAACTAACTGATGCAATTTCCCTTGAGTTTATGTGATGGCTCTCTTGCTGAGAAAGTTACGTAAATAGTTGTTAGAAGTCGATATTTGTGAAACATGCGCATCTCGGCGTCTTTTTCTAAGAGCTTCTTTATAGGGATAGTGGTCTGATATTCTTCGTTTCTGATACATTGTCATATGATGAGGTTATTGCCACACTACAAGAGGTTGTCTGCATATTTTTGGGTCCATCAGCTTGGATTTTCTATGTTAGTGTATCAATATAGTTCGATTATTGTAAGATTGGTATTTTTGAGGTATAATTTTATGGATCTAGCGCTTTCAAACTTTAAATTCGAAAACAAATGAGGTAGGTTACAGTACGCTTGTTCGCCCACTGCTTGAATACTGCTCAGCAGTGTGGGATCCGTACCAGATAGGGTTGATAGAAGAGATAGAGAAGATCCAACGGAGAGCAGCGCGCTTCGTTACAGGATCATTTAGTAACCGCGAAAGCGTTACCGAGATGATAGACAAACTTCAGTGGAAGACTCTGCAGGAGAGACGCTCAGTAGCTCGGTACGGGCTTTTGTTGAAGTTTCGAGGACATACCTTCACCGAGGAGTCAAGCAGTATATTGCTCCTTCCTACGTGTATCTCGCGAAGAGACCATGAGGATAAAATCAGAGAGATTAGAGCCCACACAGAGGCATACCGACAATCCTTTCCACGAACAATACGAGACTGGAATAGAAGGGAGAACCGATAGAGGTAATCACGGTACCCTCCGCCACATACCGTCAGGTGGCTTGCGGAGTATGGATGTAGATGTAGAGGTAGATGTAAAGATTGATAGCAATCAGGATAGCAGGTTCAAAAATGGCTCTGAGCACTATGGGACTTAACTTCTGAGGTCATCAGTCCCCTAGAACTTAGAACTGCTTAAACCTAACTAACCTAAGGACATCACACACATCCATGCCCGAGGCAGGATTCGAAGCTGCGACCGTAGCGGTCGCGCGGTTCCAGACTAAAGCGCCTAGAACTGCTCGGCCACTCCGGCCAGCCCAGGACAGCAGGTATCGAACATGCTCCCCATCGTAATAAATAAACAGCAGACTGTAGGTGACTAACAAACTAGCGAGGTCATGGCATATATTGATTAAGTGATATTTAAAACAAACAGCGAGCCAATATACGGAGAAAAAACGAAAGGGTTGTTTGGTATTGTAGGCTGGGAGACTCCCTATGGTTAGGTTGAGCCGCCTAGTCGGAAATAATTTTCTTGCTCCGCGCACAATGGCCGCTTTCCACATGGTTTACGTGAGGTGCTGTTCATTCTAATAAGTGTATAAATGGGGCCATGTTTGCATTGTTTGATGATGATGATAGAAGCGACAAGGTGAAACCTACGGGCGCCACGTGACCTGCTCCTGTCGAATAGCGCCAAGGGAGGCACCGGGCATGACGTCCCTGTCCGACAGACGCATTACCATCAACAATGCCTCAATAACTCACTTCATGACACATCGCATTGAGGTTTGGAATTTAATACAAGGCTTCGATCAGCTTACAAGAAACTTTGCGCACCACCTCTCATCCCTGGCAGCGAAAATTTCTTTCGCCACTAAGATCAGAACCCGCCACATCAGAGTCGAGCGTCACGTTCTAGTTGTGTGTTAGTGACCTAGCTATTGAAACACTCCGCTCTTTTGAACACGGTTCATTCGCCGACCGTTGTAGCTAGTCCTCAGATTCAGATCCCATCAAACTGTATTTGAGGCAAAGGTATTTGTCTCATAGCGAGGAAAACTTTAAAAAATCTTAGTCGGAGTCACCACAGCTTTTTGCATTTGACTGTTCCAAGAAAATATAGGTCACGCGAGGTAGCCGCGCCGACTAGGACACCTTGCCACGGTTCGCACGGCTCCACCCGTCGGAGGTTCGAGTCCTCCCTCGGGCATGGGTGTATGTGTGTGTTGTCCTCAGCTTACGATAGTAGAAGTTAGAGTAAGTAGTGTGGAAGTCTAGAGATCGATGACCTCAGTAGTTTGGTCCCATAGGAACTTATTTTTTAAGTCGATTCATTCTTGTGAACCCTAGTGTTACTGTTCGTTCCTCTTGCACTTTTACACAATTCCTGAGATTTTCTTTCAATTCTTTCACTATTTCTTCGTCGGGTCTGCTGATCTACCGGTCAAGCGCGGACGAGGAAAACCGAGAGGTTCAAAAAATGGTTCAAAAAATGGTTCAAATGGCTCTGAGCACTATGGGACTTAACTTCTGTGGTCATCAGTCCCCTAGAACTTAGAACTACTTAAACCTAACTAACCTAAGGACATCACACACATCCATGCCCGCGGCAGGATTTGAATCTGCGACCGTAGCAGTCCCGCGGTTCCAAAAAAATGGTTCAAATGGCTCTGAGCACTATGGGACTCAACATCTGTGGTCATAAGTCCCCTAGAACTTAGAACTACTTAAACCTAACTAACCTAACGACATCACACACATCCATGCCCGAGGCAGGATTCGAACCTGTGACCGTAGCGGTCGCGCGGTTCCGGACTGAGCGCCTAGAACCGCTAGGCCACCGCGGCCGGCAAAACCGAGAGGTCCCGGCGTTGAACCCCAGCCGCAGCACGGAAATATTCAGTCTGCTTTTAATCTAGTCTTCACCTGTCAATGATGTGAAGAACCGCCAGGAACGGAAAGTGGTTCAGGTTCCATGTTAAACTGTAGGGTTCCTTTCCCCGGTTGGAAAACTGGGAAAAATTAGTGACATCTAAGTCGCCGAAGTGGCCGAAGTTGAAAGATTTGCACTCGGCCGTTGAGCCACACGAAATTAACTATAAGTAATACATAAATAAATATGACGAGAGACTGCAACCTTCCCTTATAACATTTTAAAGCCAAATTCCCCATCTCGATTCCCCTTTATTAGCGCCACTTGGTTTTCCTTCAAATAACTGATTGGATAAATTATTTTCAAAACTGTTCAAATGTGTGTGAAATCTTATGGGACATAACTGCTAAGGTTATCAGTCCCTAAGGTTACACACTACTTAATCTAAATTATCCTAAGGACAAACACACACACCCATGCCCGAGGGAGGACTCGAACCTCCGCCGGCACCAGCCGCATAGTCTATGACTGCAGCGCCTTAGACCGCTCGGCTAATCCCGCGCGGCATAATTTATTTTATTTTTTAAGAGTCCGTCAGCAGTGAGTAAATAATTTTTTCATTTAGAAACCGAGCTTTGGATCTCAGCTTATCTTGTTACTCTGCTCGACAGAATAAGAGGTCAGATCCTTGTCTTCTGATTGCCGCACCTATAAGCTTGATGTCTGTCAATTTGTTTACGAGTTGCATCAGGCGAGCTATTTTGACCTCCGTTTACCATCCAACCGACAATATTAAAATGTTCTATCGCCTCCGGCTTCACGCAGCAGAGACGTGCTTGTGCAGAATTAGCTAACAAAGTGACGGACTTTTTCTGTTTTGGCTACACAGTTAATGAGCGAGATATGAGACATCCTTGGCTTGTGCTGGAAACTTACGTGCGCTTCTAGTTCGCGGAGTTTGACCGAAAAGGTAATACCTGCCGAAAATGTTTACAGTAAAAAGTATGTTGTTGAACCGCAAAGGAAATAAATATGCGACTTTTTGTAAGGTTAGTGTAATTCTTCCCGTCACGTGTGCGTATCGCTGTGTTGAAACGTTGTTATCAAGTTCTTTTCATGCTGTTTTAATTCACAAGGGATGAGTTTGTTTTTCGACAGAGGTTAACGAAAACTCTACTGGAAATATTCTCAATGGGAAAATGATTTATCGTTCTACTGACGATAAAAGTTCGTGCACTCTTAAAAGATAAAATTATTTACTGATTTTCTTATCTGAATCAAAACCAAGTGGGGTGATAAATGAGGTGATTCAAGAAGACAAAGTTAGCTTGAAGAAGTTATAAAGAAAGATTGTAGTCTTTCGTCAGTTTTGGTGATCTTGTACATGGTGGTCACAAACAATCTGAAATGCTTGTAACGGTGTTGCAGGCGAGGTTGTGATGAGAGATAACTGTTAAGAAAAAAAACTCGAGACGTTGCGCCGTTTACGAGTTATTTAACATTGAAGTTAGCCAACCAGGTCGCTGCGGGCGCAAATTCAAGCACTTGCATGCGTTAAAATGCTGTAATGGACACACATCTACGGGTTCATGAGTTACCATCTGTTCAAATCCTCATTACCAATTAAAATGTGTCTTTTTCGGAAGTGATAAACTTAAGGTAGATGAGCAAAAGCTACGTTTGTTCGGTGTAAGGAAATTAAACGAAGAACACGTTTGGGGACTCTGTCTCTGGCAGGCTGCTTGAACTAGCGCACGCAGCGACCTGATGTACTAGCTTCAGTGCTAAATTACTTGGAAATGTCCCAACTTATCGAATATTTTTCTTTACAATTATTTCTCCGCACAACTCCCCTGCTACAGCCTTGTAAGCTTTCCAGACTGCTTCTGACCACCCAGTATATCGAAGAAATAGTCTCTGTTCGATTGAATGCGATTGCTTAAGAAATAGTCTCTGTTAGACTGAATGCTATTGTTTAAGACAAGGGACAAATATTCGCATCTGGTGCACTGAAAGTGACACTGTATGCTCCTGACGAAATATTGGCGGTTGTCGACGATGTCACCCGGCTGCATTCCCGTAAGTTATTTGCACGTTGTAGACGCCGGGACAAACTCAGATCTAAAAAATATACTGTTGGACATAACAAAAACTACTGACTTTAAATTACCTTGAATGTTAAATGACCGTCACAGTAGATTGCGATGTTAAAACCCAAGTTAGCAAATTTAATCACTTATGTGGAATAACTCGAAGATTCTGGTAATATAAAAATAGCTACTAAACTCAACTGAAATTTCAAAAAGGAAGTCATACTATCAGTCGTACTGTACAAGAGTGGAGAGTGGGACGCGAAACCTTTTAGGACTGACAAACTATTATTCTTAGACCTGTGAAAGCGTACACATTATCCGATTAGATAAGGATGGGAAGACAAGAACTGGACAAACTGTTATAAACAGCAGATTAATATCGGCAAGAGCCACCGACGGTATCCAAATTACGTACAACCCTGTCTCACTCCCATCTCAACCACAGCTTCCCTTTCATGGCCTTCGATTCTCATAACTGCAATTTGGTTTCCGCAAAAATTGTGAATAACCTTTCGCTCCCGGTATTTTATCCTCGCTAGATTCAGAAAGAGTATTCCAGTCAACATTGTCAAAAGTTTTCTCTGAATCTACAATTGCTTGTTTATCCTATCTACTAGGATAAGTCGTAGAGTCATACTGCCTCGCGTGTCCCTATTCCTCAACATCGACTTTTGTCAGCTTTTTATTCTTCCGTAAATAATCCTCCTGTAGATAATCCGTATCAGTATTCTTCAGCGATGACTGTTTAAACTGATCCTTAATATTCACAACTGTCAACAGCTGCTTTCTTTCGTATAGACATTATACATTCTTCTTGAAATCTGAAGGTATTTCGCCGCTCATACATCTTGCATACTAGGTAGAATACTTTCGACATGGCTAGCTCTCCCAACGATCCCCACGACAATGTTATAGGCCCTCTGCTGTTCTTTACCAATTTAGACGATTTACAAGGACTTGCGCCTTATGTTGTTTGTAGATGATGCTGTCGTTTATAATCTAGTTAGGTCGTCAGAAGATCAAAACCGATTGGAAAGCAATTTAGATGAGATATCTCTATGGTGCGAAAATAGGCGGTTGATCCCAAATAATGAAAAGTGTGAGGTCATCCACATGAGTGGTAAAAGGAATTCGTTAAACTTCGGTTACACGATAAATCAGTCAAATCTAAAAGCAGAAAATTCAACTAAATACCTAGGAATTACAATTACGAACAACTTAAATTGGAGAGAACACATAGAAAATGTTGTGGGGAAGGTGATCCAAAGACTGCGTTTTATTGGCAGAACACTTAGACGATGCAACAGATCTACTAAAGAGACTGCCTGCACTACACTCCGTCCTCGTTTAGAGTACTGCTGTGCGATGTGGGATCTCTACCAGCTAGGATTAACAGAGTACGTAGAGAAAGTTGAAAGAACAGCAGCACGTTTTTTACTATTGAGAAATAGGAGAGAGAGTGTTACTGACATGACACAGAATTTGGGGTGGACACCATTAAAATAAACACGTTTTTCGTTGCGGCGAAATGTTCTCACGAAATTTCAATCACCAACTTTCTGCTCTGAATGTGAAAATATTTAGTTGACGCTGATCTACATAGGGAGAAACGACCATCATAATAAAATAAGGGAAACCAGAGCTCGCACGGAAAGGTATAGATGCTCCTTTATTTCCGCGCGCTGTTCCAGATTGGAATAATAGAGAATTAATGTGGAGGGAGTTCGATG
Source organism: Schistocerca cancellata (assembly GCF_023864275.1). Classification (NCBI taxonomy): domain Eukaryota; kingdom Metazoa; phylum Arthropoda; class Insecta; order Orthoptera; family Acrididae; genus Schistocerca; species Schistocerca cancellata. The sequence goes on from NC_064631.1 coordinate 507,273,343, forward strand.
AACCCTCTGCCAGGCACTTAAGTATGATTATCCATGTAGATGTAGACATGGATCTCAATAATTCTGAGGGAATGCCGTCTATTCCAGGAGCCTTGTTTCGACTTAAGTCTTTCAGCGCTCTGTCGAATTCTTCTCGCAGTATTATATCTCCCATATCATCTTCATCTACTTCTTCATTCCTTTCTTTAATAATGATTGTAAGTTTGTTTCCCCTATATAGGGCATTTATGCATTCCTTCCACCTTTCTGCCTCCCATTCTTTACGGGCTTGCCATCTGAGCGTTTGATATTCATACTGCCGGCCGGGGTGGCCCTGCAGTTCTAGGCGCTACAGTCTGGAGCCGAGCGACCGCTACGGTCGCAGGTTCGAATCCTGCCTCGGGCGTGGATGTGTGTGATGTCCTTAGGTTAGTTAGGTTTAATTAGTTCTTAGTTCTAGGCGACTGATGACCTCAGAAGTTAAGTCGCATAGTGCTCAGAGCCATTTGAACCATTTGATATTCATATTGTTGCTTCTCTTTTCTCGAAATGTCTCTTTAATTTCCCTACATGCGGCATCCACCTTTTCCTTTATGCTTTTATAGTGTTGTATTATCGCTCCAGCCATTCGTGCTTAGGTATTTTGTACTTGAGCTCAGTCTCATTCCTTAAATGACTGTATTCCCTTTTACCTGCAACATTTGCTGCATTTTTATATTTTCTCCTTTCGTCTGTTACATTCAGTATGTCTTGTGCTTTCCAAGGATTCCTCGTGGGCCTTGTCTTTTTGCTTACTTGGTCGTCTGCTGCCTTCACTATTCCTCTCTCAAAGCTACCCAGTCATCTTCTTTAAGGCTGAATAACAAGCACACTGCTTTTGTTCTACTGATTTTTATTTATTTCAAACTAATTTTCGGCTTATTGTGCCGTTTCCAGGAACTAATCGACTAGCGTCTGAAAGGAACACTAGTTCTTAGGTAACCAAACATTACAGGCAAAGGTACAATCCACTTGCATAGAGTGTTGTGCATCAAACTTGTTTCTTAACGCTGATATTACAGTTTACACAATGGACAATGTTATGGACAATAAATATTTAAAATACACAATATTACATGGTAAATGGTCATAATGCTAAATTTTGTGAGATTTTGACACTGGCTGCGGAACTGTTAAACCGAGAAGTTTTCATTTATGTTGTGCAACAAGTGTTGTAAACTAAACTGTAACCGAGCGAGGTGGCGCAGTGGTTAGACACTGGACTCGCATTCGGGAGGACGACGGTTCAATCCCGCGTTCGGCCATCCTGATTTAGGTTTTCCGTGATTTCCCTAAATCACTCCAGGCAAATGCCGGGATGGTTCCTCTAAAAGGGCACGGCCGACTTCCTTCCCCATCCTTCCCTAATCCGATGAGACCGATGACCACGCTGTCTGGTCTCCTTCCCCAAACCAACCAACCAACCAACTAAACTGTATGCAATGGACAATATTACACACAACAATTAAAATACACAATATTACAGTATTACAGGTAATACGGTTATAATGCCATAATTTTTGAGATCGTGATATTGGTTGAGAACTATCTAACTGAGACCTAGTAACTTACGTTGTGCAACAAAACTTGTTTGGCATTGTAAGTTACATTTTTATGCAGTGGGAAATATTAAATGCAGTACATGGTTAAGATACACATCATTAAGATAATATAAGTTATATTGTTGAAGTCTATTGTGTATGTAAGGTAATAAGAAACTCAATTGTGTTTAATTTTGCGTAGCAGTATGAGTCATTGTGGCGATCTGTGGGTATGTGGCTGGTTGATTGCATCATGTGAAGCTTAAAAGTGGGGATATGCCCAGCTGTAATTGATCATTTAGAGCCAGCTACGGATTTTTATACTGTTGATTGATTAGTTGCTATACGGGTATGTAATGTTTGCAGTCTATTAGCTATAAGTACTTCCACAGAATATCACTATGGTCTTTCATCTGTTCTGTTCCTGAGACTTCCTGTATATACCCACAGAATCATACGATGCTTATTGCTGTTTCCGTCTAAGAGATCCGTCGTCTCGTTTCATTCCCACCTTCCCCCCCCCCCCCCCGCCCCCCCGAAAGATTTCCTTGATCTTCAGCTATACTTCTACCCATTACTGGCGGTTTGTGTCATCTTTCCTCCCACTATTCTTCCTGTGAGGTTCTCTCAGTATCATCTCATAAATTTCTGTGCCTCCATGGAAGATACAGTTCTAATCGTGTATTGACACATGCGAAATTATCATGTTGACGAAGTCACAAAACATTTTATCCCTGGCTATCTCATGCTACTTTGTCTCTAAACGTACACCGTTCTTCTTTTGTTACATATATTACAATTTCACGCTCCATGATAATATGATCTAGCGATGCAAGCTGTCCACCGTCAATAGATTATTATTTCTTTTTCTAACGTTCTGTGACCGGATGTATAGTGGACCAGCCGCAAGAAATGATGTACTCGTATATGCACCGTACGTAAACATATCCTCTATCTTAGTAAACGCGTCTCCCAGTGTCGCTGCTATCCCATGCTTCCCGTCACTCTCTCGTTAACTTGTTTCTTATTTCCAGTTTCCTTTTTAGCATGCTTGTATGGTCGGCGTATACAGAAAAAAGGCGACACCCAAACTGGGGAAAAATATCGCCGTGGATAGAGACGTACGAGAATCTGGATAGTTCAAGCCACAGATATCTGGTCAAGGATTTGTCTGCTTTGTAGAATTTGAGATGGTTCAAAAATGATTCAAATGGCTCTGAGCTTCTATGGGACTTAACATCTGCGGTCATCAGTCCCCTAGAACTTAGAACTACTTAAACCTAACTAATCTAAGGACATCACACATAACCATGCCCGAGGCAGGATTCGAACCTGCATCTCTAGCGGACGCGCGGTTCTAGACTGAAGCGCCTAGAACAGCTCGGCCACAACAGACGGCGTTTTGAGATGGTACTGCATCGCATGGGAGAACATTCATCCATATACACCCGTCAACTTGCCCGTGGAATGCTCGCTTCGGAGAATAGAGTTTGGAGAGTGCTGGTGAAGCAGCAGTTACACTCCTGTCATAAAATAGCGTGTAGAAGCAGTGCGACCAAATGATTTCGAATCCAGAGTTCAGTTCTGTAAGTGGATTATGCACGCAGAAAGACTGGTAATCGTTAATTTGAACAGTTTCTATGAGTTTGAGTTGTTTCTATCAGGTGTAAATCCTATATGTCAATAATTTACTGTCTCAAACTAGTTTAGGAGTCTCCTAACATATGCACAAGTTTGACTCATATTCTTTCCACAATGTTATACGGAAATCACGTGTTGCCCATAACAGAGCACAAACGTCGCAAACAGTTGCAGCCAATGCCAAACTCGAGTCACAGCTGAACTACACAGGCAAAACATTCACGTAGGGATCCTTACGGCAAATTGTCCGTATTTAACATTTTCAATAAAGTGACAAAAAGTCTCTTTGCAGCAGCTTTAGTTCTGACGTATGAATCTTGGTTAGTTTGGATCCACGCTACAGATGAAAGATTGACCCATCCACCCAAAGAGCACTTTTAATAGATACTGTGATGCAGCCATTAATCACACACCTAAAATATCACACAGATGTTTAAAAAGTCTCGTTCATAATTTTCCTAAGCAAGCAGTCATTGAAGAGTGGACCTGCAGTGCTTCTGAAACGTAGTTTTGAAATTTGAAACCATTCTTAGTGATTGCTTGTAAATAACCATCTACATCTACATCTACATTTACACTCCGCAAGCCACCCAACGGTGTGAGGCGGAGGGCACTTTACGTGCCACTGTCATTACCTCCCTTTCCTGTTCCAGTCGCGTATGTTTCGCGGGAAGAACGACTGCCGGAAAGCTTCCGTGCGCGCTCGAATCTCTCTAATTTTACATTCGTGATCTCCTCGGGAGGTATAAGTAGGGGGAAGCAATATATTCGATACCTCATCCAGAAACGCACCCTCTCGAAACCTGGACAGCAAGCTACACCGCGATGCAGAGCGCCTCTTTTGCAGAGTCTGTCACTTGAGTTTGCTAAACATCTCCGTAACGCTATCACGCTTACCAAATAACCCTGTGACGAAACGCGCCGCTCTTCTTTGGATCTTCTCTATCTCCTCCGTCAACCCGACCTGGAACGGATCCCACACTGATGAGCAATACTCAAGTATAGGTCGAACGAGTGTTTCGTAAGCCACGTCCTTTGTTGATGGACTACATTTTCTAAGGACTCTCCCAATGAATCTCTACCTGGTACCCGCCTTACCAACAATTAATTTTATATGATCATTCCACTTCAAATCGTTCCGTACGCATACTCCCAGATATTTTACAGAAGTAACTGCTACCAGTGTTTGTTCCGCTACCATATAATCACACAATAAAGGATCCTTCTTTCTATGTATTCACAATACATTACATTTGTCTATGTTAAGGGTCAGTTGCCACTCCCTGCACCAAGTGCCTGTCCGCTGTAGATCTTCCTGCATTTCGCTGCAATTTTCTAATGCTGCAACTTCTCTGTATACTACAGCATCATCCGCGAAAGGCCGCATTGAACTTCCGACACTAACTACTAGGTTATTTGTGTATATTGTGAAAAGAAATGGTCCCATAACACTCCCCTGTGGCACGCCAGAGGTTACTTTAACGTCTGTAGACGTCTCTCCATTGAAAACAACATTTCACCTACAACGTCAATGAATACTTCTGAATCGAGTACAACTGGAACTTATTAGTCTGAGAAGAGCTGAAAATATGTATTATCGATAATTCTTCTAGGCGCTGCAGTCTGGAACCGCGAGACCACTACGGTCGCAGGTTCGAATCCTGCCTCGGGCATGGATGTGTGTGTTGTCCTTAGGTTAGTTAGGTTTAACTAGTTCTAAGTTCTAGGGGACTAATAACCTCAGAAGTTGAGTCCCATAGTGCTCAGAGCCATTTGAACCATTTGATAGTTCTTCACGCTATCAGCGAATGGGACTGTGAGAGGAGATTGGTCTGATGTCAGCTGCATTCCTCTGCGCCACCACAAGGGTTGCCTCTCAAGAACTGTCGATGTGAAGGTGAAGATGAGCGTGACGAGAGGATCCGGGTACTCGGCGAGAGAACCGCCCAGGCGCCAGTGCGGCCGCGCGGCCAATGTCACGACCTGAGTCCGCGCCGCTGTTTCCCAACAGAAGCGCCGCGGGAAAAGAAGACGAAAAGTGCGCCGGCGGCGGCTGCCAACCGAAGTCCAGCGGACGGGCAGGCGCCAGGGTGCGGTGTCTGATAAGAGGAGCCCGCCTGGAACACAAGTATGTCAGCGCCTGCACGCACAGCTCCGCTTGATTCGACGCTTATGTCGTTATGCAGCTCTACAGGGTGAAAAGTATTTAAACCGACAAACTCTGGGAGGTTGTAGGGGATATCAATACAAATATTTTTCCCTAATGTCATTTTTTCCTATGAGGATTATTTAAACCGGTAGAGGAAGATTTCTCTGGCGTCAAATTAAGTAAACCAACAAACACTTTCCCATTTTCTTATGACCGAGAGACAACACATTAACACAACCCAATTTCAATTACAGTAGATTTTCAAAGATGCCTCCATTGACAAGTAAACAAAGGTAACACCGTCGGATCATGTTCTGACTGACGCGGGCAAAAACTCCAGAACTATTCTGAATTATTCCTGCTGCTGCTACTATCCGGGCAACCAGATCCTCTTCTGATGCAACAGGAGTTGCGTAAACAACAACCACAGAAAAAAGTCCAGAGGGGACATATCTGGGGATCGAGCAGGCCATGGTACAGGACCACCTCTGCCAATCCATGTTTCTGGGAACCGTCGGTCCAGGAATCGACGCAAACGACGACTGAAATGTGCCGGCGCCCCGTCATGTTAGAACCACATGCGTTGTCTTGTAGGGAACGGGACGTCTTCCAGCAATTCTGGCAATACTCTGGCGAGAAAATTGTAATAGTGCCTGCCATTTAATGGGCTAGGTAGCAGATACGGCCCAATTAAACAGTCCCCAACAACACTGACTCACACATTAACGAAGAACCGCACTTGATGAGCGTTAGTAACTGTGGCATGTGAGTTATCCTCTCTCCAAACATGCGAATTGTGCATGTTGAAGACTCTATCAGGCCCGAACGTTGCTTCATCGGTAAACAACACAGAGGATGGAAATATAGGATGCATTTCACACTGTTCCAGGTAGTGGACACGCTGTACGTGAAATGGACGTAACAATTTCTCTCAAAGGGCTGTTCTTACATTCGTCTGATACGTCCCCATGTTACGTGCAATTGCACGAATGCTGATTGAAGGATCCCGCTCCACATGCTGCAAGACAGCTTCCTCAAATTGCAGCGTTCTTACCGTGCGACGGCGTCCCTGTCCAGATAATCTGCTAAATAACCCGGTCTCACGCAGACGTTGGTACACAGCAGCAAAGGTCGTGTGGTGCGGGATATGGCGATTAGGATATTGCTGTTGATAAATCCGCTGTGCAGCTCGTCCGTTGTGGTGCGCTACGTAGTACTCACCAACCTTATCATTGTACTCACTCCAGGTGTATCGCTCCATTAGTAAACAGAGACGATGCACTACTACACTGGTGGACAGCAGTTGCCTACAACTGAAGAGCATAATACGCCCTCTAAAAACAGAAGATTGTAATACGGCCTCTAACAACTGAAGAGCGTAATACGGTCTCCACCGGTTTAAATAATCCTCGTAGGAAAAAATGACATTAGGTAAAAATATTTGTTTTGATGTCCCCTACAACCTCCCAGGTGTTTGTCGGTTTAAATACTTTTCACCCTGTATACGAGTATAATGATGGCGGTGAAGAGAATAGCAAGAGAAACGTTCAGCACAGCGTCGACTAGCTCAGCTGGACGAGCATGAGAAAGGAAATCGGTCGGCCGTCCTAAGCCAAGGGAACATCATCGCTTTCAACTAATGATGTAGGCCAAACAAGGAAAACTTAGCTCCGGCTGGCTAAGCGGGAATTTGAACTCTGTTCTTTTCGAATATCAAGAGGTCAGATTACCAATATGTACACTGAATGACTAAGAGTCATAGCAAGCCTGCGTCTGCTGAAGCCTGGGCAATGTACACTCCTGGAAATTGAAATACGAACACCGTGAATTCATTGTCCCAGAAAGGGGAAACTTTATTGACACATTCCTGGGGTCAGATACATCACATGATCACACTGACAGAACCACAGGCACATAGACACAGGCAACAGAGCATGCACAATGTCGGCACTAGTACAGTGTATATCCACCTTTCGCAGCAATGCAGGCTGCTATTCTCCCATGGAGACGATCGTAGAGATGCTGGATTTAGTCCTGTGGAACGGCTTGCCATGCCATTTCCACCTGGCGCCTCAGTTGGACCAGCGTTCGTGCTGGACGTGCAGACCGCGTGAGACGACGCTTCATCCAGTCCCAAACATGCTCAATGGGGGACAGATCCGGAGATCTTGCTGGCCAGGGTAGTTGACTTACACGTTCTAGAGCACGTTGGGTGGCACGGGATACATGCGGACGTGCATTGTCCTGTTGGAACAGCAAGTTCCCTTGCCGGTCTAGGAATGGTAGAACGATGGGTTCGATGACGGTTTGGATGTACCGTGCACTATTCAGTGTCCCCTCGACGATCACCAGTGGTGTACGGCCAGTGTAGGAGATCGCTCCCCACACCATGATGCCGGATGTTGGCCCTGTGTGCCTCGGTCGTATGCAGTCCTGATTGTGGCGCTCACCTGCACGGCGCCCAACACGCATACGACCATCATTGGCACCAAGGCAGAAGCGACTCTCATCGCTGAAGACGACACGTCTCCATTCGTCCCTCCATTCACGCCTGTCGCGACACCATTGGAGGTGGGCTGCACGATGTTGGGGCGTGAGCGGAAGACGGCCTAACGGTGTGCGGGGCCGTAGCCCAGCTTCATGGAGACGGTTGCGAATGGTCCTCGCCGATACGCCAGGAGCAACAGTGTCCCTAATTTGCTGGGAAGTGGCGGTGCGGTCCCCTACGGCACTGCGTAGGATCCTACGGTCTTGGCGTGCATCCGTGCGTCGCTGCGGTCCGGTCCCAGGTCGATGGGCACGTGCACCTTCCGCCGACCACTGGCGACAACATCGATGTACTGTGGAGACCTCACGCCCCACGTGTTGAGCAATTCGGCGGTACGTCCACCCGGCCTCCCGCATGCCCACTATACGCCCTCGCTCAAAGTCCGTCAACTGCACATACGGTTCACGTCCACGCTGTCGCGGCATGCTACCAGTGTTAAAGACTGCGATGGAGCTCCGTATGCCACGGCAAACTGGCTGACACTGACGGCGGCGGTGCACAAATGCTGCGCAGCTAGCGCCATTCGACGGCCAACACCGCGGTTCCTGGTGTGTCCGCTGTGCCGTGCGTGCGATCATTGCTTGTACAGCCCTCTCGCAGTGTCCGGAGCAAGTATGGTGGGTCTGACACACCGGTGTCAATGTGTTCTTTTTTCCATTTCCAGGAGTGTATTTGTCTCTGTGCAGTGCTTGTAGAAATTAGGTTCTTGACGCCCCACATTAAAATCAGCGACAATATGATACGCAGTAGATGGTCGATCGCCCTGTTTGGCTCTGCGGAAGCGACGTGGCTTCCATTCGCCAAACAGCTGCGCGGTGGTTTATGCGCAGTATTTTCCCTGAGATACTGAAGAGTCACGCTAAACACGTTTGGCCTCGGATGGTCGAATTCTCGTGTAAGCTCTGATATGCTATGATCCATGCGTCTTGGGCTGATAATACTCTGACATTCAAAGATGGTTAACTGTTGACGTGCTGCCATGTTTGCCACTTACCTGTCTGTAGCAGACTGTTGTGGTATTGTGTCTGCACTCGCAGTGTTGGCTGCACCTAACTGCAACATTCTTGGGCTGTACACGAATTATGTGTAAAAGGGACAACCCCGCTCGTGACATTTAGCCACTCAGTTTATACATTACAACTATGAAACGTCCCCTTTGAAAAATTAAGAATGACAGTGCTGGAAAAACTCTTACGTTATTTGATTTTCAAACAGCTGAGCAAAACTGAACGTACTCAGACATTACTCTCTTTACTTATTCTGATCAACACTAAACTGACACACAATAATTTTAGCGCAACGCAATCTGACTTTCAATAAGCCCTACAAAAGAATGGCCCTGACTAACAATACCTATACCTTTCATGAATCATTTACCTCACAAAAATGTTCGTTACTCGAACTACTGCAATAGAGCGAGCGCCGATACTGCCAGCTAAATAAAAGATTCTAACTACTGAAGGCAGTAACTACTGATAGGCATAGTTAGCAAATGAAAGATTTTGAAAGAGAACAAACAATGTATTTACCTTAATAGCGTTCAAAACTCATCATATATATATCTATCAGTTCATGACATCCATCTTTACAAATTTCCTTTTTCTGGCGGACACACGTCCAGATCGTTCGCTTATAGTAACTTCTCAAAACGCTGGCATCTCTCTCTCCACATCCATCACTGTTGGCGGCTCACCTCCAACTGCGCAACGCTACGCGCTGTTCCCATCCAACTGCCCAACACTACAATAGCGAATATTCCAGCAATGTCAACCAGCCACAGACTGCATACAGCGCAGTCAGTGATTTTCCCCTTAAGGACTGACCTCAGTGGCACAAGAGTATAATATGCGCATACTGAGGGATTGTAATATTAGTGAGTTATTTGTCACGGTCAACGACGATCAAATGACGCTTAGGAGGCCTTTATACGCACCCTCTGTTTTGTCTCTGCGCCCAGTGGCTATGCTCAACTTACAAGTGAACAGTGATTGCACGTTTCAATCTTGGGGTAGTAAGATGCTCCACCGACTAGTACACATTGTAACTTTCCCACCATTTTTGTTCCTGTATAAAATTTAGCCTAACTTTACCTTCCACTCTATAAAAGTCTGCGTATTACCAAAACTATGTACCCACAACCGGTTCTCCAACATAAACTGGTATCCTAACCTTTGACTAAACAGAATCTAATTTGAACTGAACTGTGACAAGTCTGAATACAACTTGTCTTTAAATTACATGCGCAACTAAAGTAAAACAATTGTCTGGCCCTAATCAAAATTTACGTTTACCTCGCATCTCGACACATTGTTGCAGATTTCTCGAAAGCACAGCACCAAGAAGCAAGCAGACAGGGGCTATGCTAATTTTCTATTTCTAAATAAAATTTCCAAACTATATCCGAACTGGTGCATACAACGTGGTGAAATGTGGTCATGTGTAGTGATAAACAGTGGGATGGGGAGAGTAACTATTACTATGAAATAATATTCCAAGACAACGATTTTAGAATGAAGTATATATTCAAAAAGACAGAATAAAACTTGGCGCGAACGACTCACATATCATTGGTCTCAACAATACTATTGTATTGTATAGTATGTTAACCGGGGACCTAGAAACGACGGAGAGACTCCGTCCCTGCCGCAGCCGCAGTGGTCCACAACCCCACGACGACTACCGCAGTCCACTTCACCCCTCCGCCGCGCCACACCGAACCCAGGGGTATTGTGCGGTTCGGCCCTCTGCCAGGTACTTAAGTGTGAATTGCAGAGTAACCATGTAGATGTAGATGTAGACCTTAAAAGCCAACAAGACACTTCTTATTTTTTCATCTAAGGAAGAAACCGTCAGACATTTCCAGGACGACTACGAAGTAATATTCGAGGTGGAACGTTTGCTGGACAACTAAACAGCAGATTCCTACAACTAGGCTGAATTTGCTCTACCCGCTGTGCGGTCCGATACCGAGCCGAGCCGAGAGATGTGCTGAAATCGGGTGTCAACGGAGGGGCTCGGTTTAACGATGGAACAACGCGGTGCCCGTGTAGACTGCAGTCCGAGCCGAGCGCTGCGATGCGATGTAATCGCAAGCGAGTTTGTGTTTCGTGCGATCGTTTGTAGCGTTTCCTTGCGATGGACGTCGAAAGACGCATTTATAATCTGCGTGAACGCCCCATGTTGTGGGATCAGAAAAAGGAACACCACGACGAGGATCTGGCACGTCAAGCTTGAAATGAAATAGCTCAATACAGAGTGTAACAAAAATGTACGCCAAAAATTGCAGGACACATTCCTCACATTTAGACGAAGAAATTATGATATATGAACATTGGTCTGGAAACGCTTTGTCTCCATGTTACAACTCATTTTCTCCAACTAGTTTCAGCGATATCAGATTGTAAATTTCACAATTGGCATGTATGGGCAGACGTCAATTCTCACACAACTGTTGAAGCAAGTCATCAACTAACATTTGATGTCAAGGTTTCGGCCGGCATTGTTGGTGACTGCGTGGTAGGGCATAACTTTCTTCCACTCAGGCTCAACGGACAAAGTTATCGTAATTTCGTAGAGAATGTTCTATCTGATCCGTTAGCTGATGTGCCTTTAGCTGTGCGACAAAACATGTGCTTCATGCAGAATGGAGCACCCCCTCATCTTAGTGTTGATGTCCATCGGCTTCTAAATAACAGATCAGTGGTGGATTGATAGATGGAGGTGGGCCAACTGCCCGACCTCCGCGCTCTCAGGACCTAAACCCACTGAACATTTATTTGTGGGGGCATATGAAAGTTCTCGTTATGGAACTCCAGTACAAGATGTTTAGAGTCTCCGTCCCCGTATTATGGAAGGCTCCGAAACCATACGCAATACTCCAGAGACACATCAGCGGATCCGAGATTTACTACGACGGCAGGCAATTCCTTCTTCTATGTGTGAGGAACGTGTCCTGAAATTTTTGTCGTACATTGTTTTACACCCTGTATTGTGGAGCAGACTGCAAGTACAAAATGTAAAATAAATAATTACAGAAGTACCAGAAATAAGTAACTCAAAATGTATTTTATGTTTATTGTCACATCTAAATTGTGTACAGAATTTATCATTTCGATAAGGAAATGATTTATATAATATTTATAGTATTCAATAAACTGGTCATGTGATATGTTTGGATTAGCGACTGTTGACACAGATTTTGAATGCCTCTCGCAACCTCCTCCCCCTTCTTGAAGCACTACTGTTTGCTCTGTCATTTTGAAATCATGCTGCCAAAGCATTATTTTCTAATATGTCCAGGTCAATACACAATTCAAAGTAGACGTCCGGCCCATATTTATCGATTATTTTGTTGTACAAGACGCAGATACACTGAATAATAATTTCCGCATGTTCTACAGAACTTTCGCCGGCCGGAGTGGCTGAGCGGTTCTAGGCGCTACAGTCTGGAACCGCGCGACCGCTACGGTCGCAGGTTCGAATCCTGCTTCGGGTATGGATGTGTGTGATGTCCTTAGGTTAGTTAGTTTTAAGTAGTTCTAAGTCCTAGGGGACTGATGACCACAGCAGTTAAGTCCCATAGTGCTCAGAGCCATTTGAACCATTACAGAACTTTCAATTTCTCTTCCGTGAAGACGCCACTTGCTCGCCATAATTCCGAACGTGCGTTCCACCACCGTTCTAGCCCTCGATAACCCCTAGTTAGTTAACCTTTCTACCTAACTCAGTGTCAGTTCAGCGAAAGGACGCATTAAAGTCTCCAATAGAGGAAAACCTTCATCTCCAGTCAACATTAACACGTATTTTATTGAAGTTCTCTGAGTGGCCACTTTTTGCGTGCCGTTCAAAATATTATTGTGCGGATTACTTGGCCTAAATGTCCCGCCATCTGATTGCTTGCGAGTTGCTATTAATCTGCAGTAAGCATCGGCTACAGATGGGAAAGCAGGCGAAAAAAATGTTTGTAATCATGGTACATTGTCCTAGAATAAGCGGGTTGCTTAATTCGCAAGTGCTTACTGCCAAGGGCCCCTCATACAATTCGGAAATTCCAAGCGGCATATATGTGTTGTGGAGCGGTTTGAAGCAGTGGTATAGAAGGAGGAGGCAGGTGTACAGGGTTCAAAATTTCCCAAATTGCGCCAATGTGTTCAAGGATTTGGAGGTCAGTACGCCCATGCAACATTATCTCTCCCCACGCCATAGCACCTGGACAACAAAACGATCATGTTCTACAACGTTCTTAGGTGCACTATGTGTTCCCACCTCTCGCCAGATGATGGTATGTCTAGCATTGTTGGAGGTGATAGTTTTGGTGGTCCAGGTGTTGCGGTATAGGGAATCATAATGTTGCATGGGTACAAAGACCACCATGGCCCATCGGGACCATCCGACCGCCGTGTCATCCTCAGATGAGGATGCGGATAGGAGGGGCGTGTGGTCAGCATGCCGCTCTTTCGGTAATTACGATGGTTTTCTGTGACCGGAGCCGCAACTACTCGGTCGAGTAGCTCCTCAATTGGCATCACGAAGCTAAGTTGCACCCCTAAAAACGGCACCAGCGCATGGCGGCCCGGATGGTCACCCATCCAAGTGCTGGCCACACCCTACAGTGCTTAACTTCCGTGATCTGACGGTAGCCGGTGTATCCACTGCGGCAAGTCCGTTGCCGTAGCATGGGTACACTGACTTCTAAATCTTTGAACTTGATGCATTCATCAGTCGACGCTATTGTGACACTGTACTCCTTCCCTCCTATGCGTCATTTCAGAGGTGCATTCGGCCCTGACTTAATTTTTATGGATGACAATGCGCGACCACACCGAACAGCGCAGTTGGGGGAGCTTTTGGAACGAGAGGATGTTCAGCGAATAGACTGACTTGTTCGTTACACTGACTCCTATCGAGTATGTGTGGGATGCGTTGGCAAGGCGCAGCACATCCATATGCTCCAATGGCCATCCAGCAGTGGTCAACCGCACTACCACAACCACTCCTTACCATACCAACCTTATGGCCAGCATGGAAGTACGTTGCAGACATGATTTGCCATCCATGCTGATCACACACCCTATTAAGAACCATGTCCCGCCAATTCAAGACTCATAAATTGTGGTGATCAGTGTAATTATTATCTTTGAATAAACGTGTCATTTCTGTTCGTTTCACTGCGTTTTTTTCACTTACCTTCCTGCTATAATGTGGCAGTTGTTTCTATGTATGGTCCAAGTTTCATCGAGCTATGTTACTTGTAAGAGGGATGTGCTGCCTGCGATATGTAAGCTATAAGAGAATCTGAGACCAAGGAGCAGTGTCGACTGCAGTACGAACTGTGTAGCAGTAGCAGTAAGTTGTTGCTAGCGAGCAGTCGCCTGTCTGCTCTGGTCTGGTGTAACATGTTGGCTGGGCCGGTCGCGGTGCAGCAAAGCCGAAGCCTGAGTGTTATTGTATAAGGTAAAAAAGCAGCCTCGCGCATATCTAGTAATGTTATGTAAAGTCCCATGTAAATCTTTTAAAAATGTCTTAATAATAATCTTCGTGATATAAAGTAATTTAAAAAAAAACATTCATTTCAATTTAAAGAATTTACTAATTTCTTCAATCCATGATCATTCCTATTGTTGCAAAAGAAAAAAATCAGTTGCATCCTTTCATAAAATGACAAATCTATCGGCCAGCATTGCACAGAGCTGTCCCAGAAAAATTTTATATAAGAGCAGATATATTCGCCGTTTTTATTGAGGTAAGAATTTTTCCATTTTTATTCAGAATGATCTTACAGGGCCATGACGCAGCGCTGCTGTCGTCCAAATTCTACCAGCTTACTGAATTTATTTTTTATTATGAGGTTTAGGAATTTTTATGTTTCGAGCTTACATTACATGGGAAACAAATTTTTGTGGGTACATTAAATGTGAATGCATTTCTGTACGGAGATTTGGTAGGTTACACTAAAATTAGAATCATTATCAAAAATAATATTTATTTATCTATTTTTTTCTGTGGGGAGGTTACACTTAACGTGAATATTATTTATGTTAACATTTTCTGTTGAGAGGTTGTGGTGAACTATTTTATGTGGGGAGGTTACACTTGGCGACCCTGCCAGGATCGTATTTCTTTGTGAATCTCTGAGAAGTAGTCATATATCTGCCCCTATTTACCTAAATGTAGTTTGCATCTGGCGCAACACATTTACTAACTTGTCACTTTTTCTTTCACAGATCATCGGCAATTTATTGCTCTTTGTTGTACTTGTGTTTGTTCCATTTTTGCTTTGTCTTTGTTTCATTTTTGTGCTTAATTTTGATTTGTGAAAAATGCCGCGAAAAACTGTCAATAGTACATTGCGATGTGCAATGAGTGAAATAGCCGACTCGAATAGTTTGACCGATAATACTTGCGACACTCAGTGTAATAACAATAATCCCCTAATTACAGATAATCAGTGCCTGCCGATCACTAATATTGATTTTGATCCTAATGATGAGCAAACAAATTCAATTATGTCCACAGTAAATGCAACAATCGATGATGCGGCACGTTCTGATACAATGAACGCTGCCCAGTTTGACACACCTGGTTTGCAAAATTTGTATTATGAACAGATAAATTTTTCTCACGAAGATGAACAATGTAGTCAAAATACGTCAGATTTATTTGATTCCGAGGTAGTGACTAACAATGCACATCCAATTGGCGAACCTGTTCGAGAATCACAGAATGACCAAACGGTTACACAATACGTGACAAATGCACATACACCATTACACAGCATAGAAAATAGAGTCGCTAATTTTGGCTTGGATCAAATTATGGCAGTATTGCTACAATCGAAGAAAGAACAAGAGAACAATTACAAACAACTTAATGAAAAACTAGACAACAATTCCAAACAACTTAATGAATAGAACAAACAACTTAGTGAACAGATTACAGCCGTTGCCGCGCAATGTCATGATACTAAGGAACAATTACGTGAGGAAATTAAGGCTTGTGCTAGGAATAATAGTGAAGAAATTAGATCTGTGGCACAAGAATTAAGTAATACACATGCAGCCACAACTAAAATACTTAGAGATGAAATTAGTGCAGTCGCTAAACAATGTTCCGAAAACGCAACACAGTTACGCGACGAGTTTAAATTAATGTCAGCAGAACTTTCACGCACACTGGATGCGAAAGTAGATACGAAATTTGACCAACAGAACAGCCAAATTGAAGAACGTTTTAATCACCACCTACAAAATAGTGAAACGCGTTACCGTAAATTTATACAGGAACAGAATAAAGTAAAGCGACAAGTCATGGAAACAATTACTGCACAGAGACAGGAAGATAAGCGTAAACTATTTACGAAAGCAAAAACATACGTAGACAACAATATTGCTACAGTATCAGACGAAATTAATACTATCAAACAGTTGAACACCGAATTGCGTGATGAAATTTCCGATCTTAAATCAAAAACAGACATACACACATTAGACTTTCAGACAAGGACCAACAGACTTGAAAAGTTGGAACTAATACAGGATCCCGATGCCGTCAAAGCAGACGTTAAAAAATTGAACGAAATCACACGTAAAATACAAAAACAAATTAATGCTTGTGATAATAAAAACGATGATCAGGTAAAAGCACTGACTGAAAAATATGATGAATTGGCCAGTTGTGTTGACGTTATCGAAAGTAATAATGACAGCAAATCAGACGATACGTCACCAGTTTCGCTTAACCAAACACCCGAATTCCAAAATTTACAGCAGACAATCAGTGAGATAGATTCGTCCAATAATACATTACGTAGAAAATTGTCAACTTTACAGCAAGAGGTAACAGAGATGAAAAATGTTTCAGTCACTAACACGTCAGAGCATACGCCACGTTCCGAACATTTGTCACACTCACACAGCCAATATAACTTGGTAATTTACAGAGACCACGCGACTTAGAATCCGAAAAGACACAGATAAATAGATTCTCACGCAATCCTGAACCTGTTCACACATTCAGAGACGACAACGTTGATTATAAGCAATTTTTATCCGTAAAAAAATTTAAGGTACTTAATAATGACAGAACACAGATTCACGCTTTGGACAGGATACGACAATTTGCTTTTATATTTTCATCAGCTTGGGCTGTAATGCAGAAGCTAGAATTGGATTGAATACAACAACTTGCTTTTGGATTTTCACCGGCATTGCCTGTAACGCAGAAACTAAAATTTATTTGTAGCGCGTAATTGATCTCAGGGGATTCATTACGCTTCGATGAATATGTGCCGTAGTGTGCACAGGGCCCCGAGCCGTAGTAGTGCTATTTCATCTTCAGTTTTCTGCACTGCTGCCTTCACTTCTACTATCCTTTATATCTATCAAAACAGCTCTTCAACTATCGGTCTATCTAGAGTTAAAAACGTGTAAAGCAAACCCGATATGACAAATTTTACCGAAAGTGACAATTTCTTTAGACACTCCCGAAGCGACAAGAACAACCAGCGTAATTTTAATGACAGACAAAATTGTAATCATCAGTATGTACAACATTTTGAGCAATCGTCAAAATTATCAGCAACCGCAAACACAGTTTGGTAACAATAGACGTTTTTCCCCACAACAACAACAAAACCAGCCGGTTAGCTTACCTAACCAACAATGTAATGTGCAAGGTCAACCAAGCTTTAATGTTTCGCCGCCTACACGTATAGCGTCGGCCACGCCAAATAGTAACGCACAGCAACAAGGAAATCAGTACGTACAGAAAACACACTATTTCAACTCGTATCGCAGCGCGCCGTATAGCAATGATTATCATGGCAGACGTAAAAACAATGAGCACAATTTTCAGCGTACGTTTAATAACAGTCGGTCTTATCAGCAGCAAAATCATCCGCAACAACATATTATCATGAATGAACCAGACAATAGATATCATCCCAAACGTAATACGTCAGGAAGAAATAACAGAACAGTACAAATAGTGGAAACGCCACAGCATCCTCCCGAAAATAATAGCACGTCAGATAGAATTTGACTAGATACAGTACAGGTTGCATCTTCCAGCAACGCAAGCAATACTTCAGATACACAGAATCTTGTTCACGAAAATGTTATTACTTTTGACGACATCCGAGACACTCTTTTGCAGGAAAAACCAGTTATTCAAAAAACCATTTCACACCCTGTCATTGAAGTAAAGATTGGATCATCTAAATTTTCAGCAGTAATCGATTCAGGATCACCTATGTCAGTTATAAATGAGGAAACTTTCAACGAATGTAACAATGAGAATACCTATCCTACGTTACCATTAGGCAAAACTAAAGTAAAAGGAGCAGTATCTGGTAAAGGAGTAGACATAAAATTACAGACACATTTATCATTTTGTATTGCAGGTCATACATTTCACTCAAATTTTTGGATTGTTCCCTTATTGACAACAGACGTTATTTTAGGTACGAATTTTCTGGTACAACACGACGAAATTATTGACTTTCAAAACTCCTACTTAATGTTAAAGGATGGAAATGTACAACTGGCTTTAGAATTTCAGCACTGTTTATCTGCAGAAGAACAAACAATTAATTGTACAGAGGTTATTTCCGCATCACGTAACATAGACTGTCATTCCACATTGTTCACACATACGTACGTACACAACTGTAATACTCCAGACGAAGCCGACTATGACGTTATGCAAATGATTTCTGATAAAGTTAAACACAGCAGTGCAAATACAGATGACGAACGCACGCAACTACGCAAAATTCTTTTACAGCAAGCTCCAGTTTTTAACAACGTCCCTGGTACTATGTCTGGTTTTATGTATGAATTTCAAGTTAAACAGCACGACACATTTAAAGCTAAACATTATCCCATTCCGTATATTCACAGAGAACAAGTTAAGAAAGAATTGCAAGCTATGCTTGACCAAGGAATTATTGAACCGGCAGTTAGTCCGTACATAAACCCATTACATATTGTTAAGAAAAAGGATGGTTCACTTCGCCTCGTACTTGATTCGCGTCACATTAATGACATTATTATTAATGAAACAGATCGCCCACAGACACTAGGAGAACTTCTACAGAAATTTCATGGTACTGCTATTTATTCCACATTAGATTTGAAATCGGGATTTTGGCACATTCAGCTCCATCCGAACTGTAGAAAGTACACAGCTTTTTTCGGTTTTGGTGACTGTTACCAGTTTTGCAAATTACCGTTCGGTTTAACAATTTCTTCAGCAGCATTTATTCGCGGATTGAATACTATACTTCCGACAGAACTTAAAGACAGAATCACAACATATGTAGACGACATTCTTATTGCAGAAGCCAACTGGTCTGAACACAATCTGATTCTTGAACAACTGTTACGAACTTTTCGTGCACAAGGACTCACAGTTAATCTCAGTAAATCGCACTTTGGGAAAACTTCTATACAATTTCTTGGGCATGTAATTTCAGCAAAAGGCATTGCGCCTGACCCGGAGAAACTTCAAGCTTTACGTGACATTACTGTTCCTACGACGAAGAAACAACTACGCAGCTTTTTGGGTTTAATTAACTTTTTTCGTAAATTTATTCATTACTCTGCTTTAGACACCCCTAGATTATGTCAGTTGACGGGTAAAAACACTATTTGGTCCTGGGATAGTCAAGCACATTCTGAGTTTGTCAATCTGAAAAAAGCTTTGTTGAATGCACCACTTTTATCACATCCAGATCTTACTAGAAATTTTTCCATTGCCACCGATAGTTCTAACACCGCTTTAGGCGTACACATTTTTCAGGAAATTGAAGAAGATGATTGTACAGCAATTAAAAACATCGCCTTTGCCAGTCGCATTCTGTCACCTGCTGAACACAATTATTCTGTCACAGAACTTGAAACATTATGTGTTGTATGGGCATTTATAAGATTTCGGCATTTTCTTTATGGAAGACACACTACCGTTTACACAGATCATAGAGCTATACAGTTTTTACTTTCCGCAAAATTTACACACGACAGGTTAAGCAGATGGAAACTTTATTTACAGGAGTTTGATTTTACGATTGTTCACATTCCCGGCACACAAAATATTGTAGCAGACGCACTATCCCATTCTCTCAGCAACAATCAGCAAGACATCGCAACCAACTTCTGCAAAGCAAATTTCAGCGTCATGTACATTCAACAAGTTGCATTTGAAAATTTCATTTCGTCGTCATTACAAGACATAGCATAGCACAAGAGCAGAGTAAAGACAACGTATGGAAAGAGATTAAACACCTTTGGCAAGATAGGAATAATGTTACCATTAGAAACCATTACACTGTACGTAATGACATTCTGTTTCGCCCTTCTCTCCCTGACAGCAACAATTGGTTATTATGCATTCCTGACGAGCTTGTTAACAAATTAATCTGGTATACTCATTTAAGTTACGCACATTACGGAGCCAGAAAATGTTTTCTTATACTGAGACAGAACTGTTATTTTACCAACTTGGAGAAACGTATTCGACGAGTTTTAGCGTCATGTAAAATCTGCCAGAAAGCTAAGTCAGACACGACTTCACATATTTCTCCGTTACATCCCATTGTACCTGTTAAATTGAGACACATGGCCGCTGTAGATATTTTTGGTCCGATTCCCAGAACTAATAGAGGTTTTTGCTACATCTTTGTTGCTGTTGAACTCACTTCGAAATTTGTTACCTTCACTCCGTTGCGCAAGGCTACTGCCAAAACTATTTCGAAAGCATTTGTAAAACATTTTCTATCCCATGTAGGGCAAGTATTGAAAGTAATTTCCGACAATGGACCACAGTTTCGATCTGCTATATGAACACGTATGTTACGAGCAAGAAACATTTCTCCGATCTATATATCCAGGTACCATGTTTCTTCGAACCCTTGTGAACGACTAATGAAAGAAATTGGTAAACTGTGTAGAATATACTGCCATAAAAAACATATTGATTAGGATACACACATACTGTCATTCCAGGATGTAATTAACTCCATACCAAATGAATCTACTATGCTATCTCCGACTGTTATAATGAAAAATGTTGAACCACCTAACAAAATTAAAGAATTAGTATTCTTTCCTACATCTCGTCGACTACAACACCATGAAATAATTGACATTGCGCTGAACAACATCAAACGTGCCGCAGAGCGCCGGAGAAGACAGCAAAAACAGGTTTGTACACGCCGTGACTTTCACATTGGACAGAAGATATTAGTAAGTACACACTATCTATCCAACAGAGGAAAGAATAGATGTAGTAAATTTGAGCTTCTATATGGAGGTCCATATCGAATTCGCAGCATTCCTCACCTCAATGTAGTACACGTCGAAACTCTGAGAACCAGAAAAAGTAAAGGCAATCACCATGTCTCCAATATTAAACTCTTTATTGAATGAACATACTTTATGATTTATCACACTGTAATGCCATTTCCTGATTTTTATATGACCACTTATGCAATTATATTTATGTGACTACTTACTGATGATTATCGTATTTTTTCTTGGCAAGTGCCCAGCAAGGGAAGGTTAGCAGGTCGCTTTTCTTGTCGTTACACATAAGACCGTGCACATTTTTCCAGATAAACTCACATATTTTATGACCAATTATGCAATTCTATCTAGTGACATATTAATTTTATCAAATTCTTTCTCCATTAAAGTTTTCAACTCTCGCCCCTATCAACTACACAACATACAAGCTGAACACGAAGAAAGTCATTTCTCGTCTTTATATATCAGACCGTGCACATTTTCCATTTTTCATGTATGTATGATTGTTTTCCTGTTTCTTTGTATGCACTATGAAATGTTTAAGATGTAACAAACACCAGTTGACTTTGACATTTTGTCTTATCATATCTCAACATCGTGACTATTTTACATTTTTTTGCTACTACATTATGATACTCTGTGTACATTTTTGCACCTGCACACTGTCTGTGTTTTTGACATATTACGTTTTCTGTCATGCTATGCTGTATACTTAATTATATCACTAGAAACCAGTTTTTATTTAATGGGTATATGATTTAAATGCAAGACATTAATCATTGTTCATCATTTTCAGAAAGCAATAACATGTAAAAGAAATAAATTAAACCACAGTGAATTACTATGAAATGGGAATTTCACCTTCGGAATGAACGAAAGAAGATGCAATACCTCGTCATGAAGAGTAAATGGATCAAATTAACAAGCATTAACAAGAATATACTATACACATCGTATGATAGCAGTCTTAACTAATTTTTTCTTTCAGAATACGAGGCGATTAATGCAGGCTGTCAGACAGAACTACACATCTTGGTTTTAGTGATGAAATATGCTAGAAATAAGAAACTCTATACTATGAATAGTTATATGAAGTAAATGATAATATGAATAATGAATAATGAAGTGTCTTTTTACAGATGATTATGAATGATGATGAATAGTGATGAAGAATATGGTAATATGAATAATGAAGTTTTTCTTTGCAGGTGATGATAGTAGTGAAGTTATGGTAATATGAATAATGATGTTTTTCTTTGCAGATGAGAATAATGATGAAGTTTATATATTTACTATTAGTTAAGAGATGCTATGTAGTTATGTAAGTATTTGTTGCAGTTCGTTTTGACAGTATGTCTTATATCGCATGGTATAATGACTGAATGTTTTGGAAAGGACAGCTAGAGTACATATATATTGAGTACACATTTCATTACCTGTTAATTCGAAGTTCACTACTTTTCAGCATAATATACGTTTCTTCTTTCAGCTTAATAATCCATTTTGTATTTTTTCCAGGAGAAGCTATTCATGAAATTAATGTGCTATAAGCAGTTAGTCATTAAACCTGTTCTAGTACTTGCATTTTTTTTACCCATTTGTGTGTGTCATTCATGAATGTGATCACATATACTCTACTTGTTTCATAACCTTGCTACAGCTGACTCATGACGAATGACGTTACCTATCCTCATTTGTAGCAATAAGTCAAAAGCAAATATTTTCATGCCCCAGCAATTAATTATAGGTCCCAACGCAATGCATGCTAGCACAAAAAAAAAATGTACTACCAGTCCTAAATAATGCTACCAGTTTAAGAGAGTTCTGAGTAATACTGAATAATGTTTTCTAACCACAGACTTTGAGTAATAGTTACAGTATGTTACATTTTCACTATGTCCTATGTCACGTGAATGATGAGTTCTGAGTAATGTTTTCTAACCACAGACCTTGAGTAATAGTTACAGTGTGTTACATTTTAAATATGTCCTATGTCACTTGAATGATGAGTTCTGAGTAATAGTGAATGATATTTTGTAATAATGCATACATGCTATGCCAATAATTTCTGCAAATAATATTTTTGTTATACTCTATAAATTCTATGCCAATAATTAACTCTCAGTTTGAATGATGACTTCTGATGGTTCGTCACTGGCCAAAGAGTGCCAATAATTATTTTAAATATGTCATATGTCACTTGAATGATGAAAAATGTTTTGTAATATTCAATACTTGCTATATGTTTAGTCACTGGCCAAAGAGTGCCAATAAATATTTTAAATATGTCATATGTCACTTGAATGATGAAAAATGTTTTGTAATATTCAATACTTGCTATACGTTTAGTAACTGGCCAATGAGTGCCAATGATTACTATAACTAGGTGAATTATGTTAATACTATGCCATTCATTAGCTTCTGTTTTGAATGATGACTTCTGATGGTTTGTAACTGGCCAATGAGTGCCAATGATTACTATAACTAGATGAATTATGTAAATGGTATGCCATTAATGATGTATAAAAATGGTTTGTAAATGGCCAATGAGTGCCGATGATCACTGTTATCAGATGATTTATGAACATTATTCTGCAATACTTCATACATAGTACAGAAATGTTCAGTAACTAGGCAATGAGTGCCAACAATTAGTCAAATCGGTTGATAGACTAGTGTAATTCTCAATGATGACTAGCATCAGACTTAATGTCCTTCACCTTCTGACCTAATTACAAGAAATTACTGCAATATACGTTTGTCCTGTCTATCCTTATGATCATGGAGCACTATATTTGGTTTCTGCACTAATTCTACGTTGGTGAATGAGTGTGGTGTTGACACATCATGGTGTCCACCACCTTGAACAATGGAGATGTTATTATGGTTCCACTGTTTGGTGTACCTAATGTACTAGCAACAACTTACTGCTACTGCTACACAGTTCGTACTGCAGTCAACACTGCTCTTTGGTCTCAGATTCTCTTATAGCTTACATATCGCAGGCAGCACATACCTCTTACATACTTAACAACGGAATATTATGCTAATGTTAGTTTCGTCTTTTAGTTTTGCACGTGAACTAACATAATTCCTTCAGAGCAAAACTTTCAGATTCCACAGTGATTAAATTCATGGGATTGCTGAGGCTGTAAGCGTCTGTAAAAGACGACTGATCATTTTCGGCCGAAAAAGCTACTTCTAGATGATAACAAGAAGCTGACAAAATATATCAGCTGTCATTATCTGGGGAAACACGAAACAGCACGTGTTTCCGACAGGTATCGGTCTATATAATTCGTTAGTTCTGAAAACAATAAAAATTAATTTTTAACAAAACCTCAGTGATGACGTCGATTCATATTACCCTCTGGCCAGCCACATTTTTCTGTGATTTCTCTAAAACTTATAAAGTAAACGTTGGGATTGTTCTTTTTAATGGGGCACGCTTTCTTCATTCGAGTCAGAAACATATACAATACATGATAATTACCACTGAAAACAAATGAAAGAAAGACTTATCAGGCTACACTAGTGTAGATCAAAATCTTGCTATTTAAACTCGAAGTCGCAAGAAGATCATCTGTTTAAGATGTAGAGCATAGTTGACAATCGAATCTAATAGGAGGTCCATGGTCTGCGGTTCTCCTGTCACAGAAGCTGGTATCCAAAGGGAAGTACCATTTCTTGAGGTTACTCCTGCATCTTCCAACATCCACAATGAAGACGATTGAGTGACTTCCACACATTCCAACTCTGTTCACACCCAGGTGGGAGGGTTTCGGAAAGAAGAGGCCATGTAGGCTGCTGCTTCCAAGAAGTGGTCTGGAGAAAACTTCTTCTGGATGTCAGACTTGCGGCTGCTGGAACCTCCTCCTGTAGTGGATAGGTTTCGTGCTAAACTGGACTTGTTCTCTCCACGTTCGCAGCTACATCACGATGAATACCTGGTGGCCCTATGCCAGTGAACTGGTACAGTTTTACTAGTGGCGCTGGTTTCAGACTATAAGCCTAAACGTTTCGTTTAGTGCCTTGTCAGCTATGTTTGCGCGGATGGATTTGTACCAGACTGGGTACGCATTCTCGGGGTTTGTGGTTGAGATCCTCACGTACCACCAGTGACCTTGTGCAGGATAGTATTCCTGGCTCCCACCTTCGTTCTAGTATTCTAGTCAAAGTTGTATGTCAAAGTACGTGTTACTACCACTCCCATTCTTCCCTAGTCCGAGACTGTGCTCCGTCTTAAATAATTTCGTCGTCGATGGGACATTAAATTCTGATTTACCTTCAATTACACCAGCATCTGTCTGCTGTATCCCAACAAGCGGACGTTTGTGGCTAGACCACCGGAAACAGACTCAGAAGCTAAGTTAGCCCCCCTGTTAACCATAAGAAACTGTAGATCCCTTGTATTTAAAATTCTGCCCAGTGGTTGGAAGAAGGCACACGTCACAGCCGTCTAGAAGAAGTTTAGCAGAAGTGATCCAGAAAATTACCGTCCAGTACCATTGTTGCCGAATCTTTGAATGAATTCAAAGTTTAAACGTAATGTGGTCTCCCGAACAGAACTACCTTCTCCGTGCCAACCAGCAAGGATTCCATAAAAATTGTTCTTGCGAAACCCAACTCGCTCTTTTCCACTGTGCCATCCTGACAGTTACATGACTTCCGGAAACAGTCTGCCTGAGCATCACACCAAAACTTAAAGTACGATCATATGAGCTACCAAACTAATTTCCTGACTGGATTGGGGATTTCGTGATACGGAGTATATAGCGCGTTACCTTGAACGGAGAATCATCAGCAAATGTAGAAGATATTGCAAATGGTTCAAACGGCTCTGAGCACTAGGGGACTCAACTTCTGAGGTCATTAGTTCCCTAGCACTTACAACTTTTTTTTTTGTCATCAGTCTACTGACTGGTTTGATGCGGCCCGCCACGAATTCCTTTCCTGTGCTAACCTCTTCATCTCAGAGTAGCACTTGCAACCTACGTCCTCAATTATTTGCTTGACGTATTCCAATCTCTGTCTTCCTCTACAGTTTTTGCCCTCTACAGCTCCCTCTGGTACCATGGAAGTCATTGCCTCATGTCTTAGCAGATGTCCTATCATCCTGTCCCTTCTCCTTATCCGTGTTTTCCACATATTCCTTTCTTCTCCGATTCTGCGTAGAACCTCCTCATTCCTTACCTTATCAGTCCACCTAATTTTCAACATTCGTCTGTAGCACCACATCTCAAATGCTTCGATTCTCTTCAGTTCCGGTTTTCCCACAGTCCATGTTTCACTACCATACAATGCTGTACTCCAGACGTACATCCTCAGAAATTTCTTCCTCAAATTAAGGCCGGTATTTGATATTAGTAGACTTCTCTTGGCCAGAAATGCCTTTTTTGCCATAGCGAGTCTGCTTTTGATGTCCTCCTTGCTCCGTCCGTCATTGGTTATTTTACTGCCTAGGTAGCAGAATTCCTTAACTTCATTGACTTCGTGACCATCAATTCTGATGTTAAGTTTCTCGCTGTTCTCATTTCTACTACTTCTCATTAACTTCGTCTTTCTCCGATTTACTCTCAAACCATGCTGTGTACTCATTAGACTGTTCATTCCGTTCAGCAGATCATTTAATTCTTCTTCACTTTCACTCAGGATAGCAATGTCATTAGCGAATCGTATCATTGATATCCTTTCACCTTGTATTTTAATTCCACTCCTGAACCTTTCTTTTATTTCCATCATTGCTTCCTCGATGTACAGATTGAAGAGTGAAGTAGTAAAGGCTACAGCCTTGCCTTACACCCTTCTTAATACGAGCACTTCGTTCTTGATCGTCCACTCTTATTATTCCCTCTTGGTTGTTGTACATATTGTATATGACCCGTCTCTCCCTATAGCTTACCCCTACTTTTTTCAGAATCTCGAACAGCTTGCACCATTTTATATTGTCGAACGCTTTTTCCAGGTCGATAAATCCTATGATAGTGTCTTGATTTTTCTTTAGCCTTGCTTCCATTATTAGCCGTAACGTCAGAATTGCCTCTCTCGTCCCTTTACTTTTCCTAAAGCCAAACTGATCGTCACCTAGCGCATTCTCAATTTTCTTTTCCATTCTTCTGTATATTATTCTTGTAAGCAGCTTCGATGCATGAGCTGTTAAGCTGATTGTGCGATAATTCTCGCACTTGTCAACTCTTGCCGTCTTCGGAATTGTGTGGATGATGCTTTCCGAAAGTCAGATGGTATATCGCCAGACTCATATATTCTACACACCAACGTGAATAGTCGTTTTGTTGCCACTTCCCCCAATGATTTTAGAAATTCTGATGGAATGTTATCTATCCCTTCTGCCTTATTTGACCGTAAGTCCTCCAAAGCTCTTTTAAATTCCGATTCTAATACTGGATCCCCTATCTCTTCTAAATCGACTCCTGTTTCTTCTTCTATCACATCAGACAAATCTTCACCCTCATAGAGGCTTTCAATGTATTCTTTCCACCTATCTGCTCTCTCCTCTGCATTTAACAGTGGAATTCCCGTTGCACTCTTAATGTTACCACCGTTGCTTTTAATGTCACCAAAGGTTGTTTTGACTTTCCTGTATGCTGAGTCTGTCCTTCCGACAATCATATCTTTTTCGATGTCTTCACATTTTTCCTGCAGCCATTTCGTCTTAGCTTCCCTGCACTTCCTATTTATTTCATTCCTCAGCGACTTGTATTTCTGTATTCCTGATTTTCCCGGAACATGTTTGTACTTCCTCCTTCCATCAATCAACTGAAGTATTTCTTCTGTTACCCATGGTTTCTTCGCAGCTACCTTCTTTGTATCTATGTTTTCCTTCCCAACTTCTGTGATGGCCCTTTTTAGAGATGTCCATTCCTCTTCTACTGTACTGCCTATTCCTTATTGCTGTATCTATAGCGTCAGAGAACTTCAAACGTATCTCGTCATTCCTTAGTACTTCCGTATCCCACTTCTTTGCGTATTGATTCTTCCTGACTAATGTCTTGAACTTCAGCCTTCTCTTCATCACTACTATATTGTGATCTGAGTCTATATCTGCTCCTGGGTACGCCTTACAATCCAGTATCTGATTTCGGAATCTCTGTCTGACCATGATGTAATCTAATTGAAATCTTCCCGTATCTCCCGGCCTTTTCCAAGTATACCTCCTCCTCTTGTGATTCTTGAAGAACTCAATTAGTCTATCTCCTCTTTCATTCCTTATCCCAAGCCCATATTCTCCTGTAACCTTATCTTCTACTCTTTCCCCTACAACTGCATTCCAGTCGCCCATGACTATTAGATTTTCGTCCCCCTTTACGTACTGCATTACCCTTTCAATATCCTCATACACTTTCTCTATCTGTTCATCTTCAGCTTGTGACGTCGGCATGTATACCTGAACTATCGTTGTCGGCGTTGGTCTGCTGTCGATTCTGATTAGAACAACCCGGTCACTGAACTGTTCACAGTAACACACCCTCTGCCCTACCTTCCTATTCATAACGAATCCTACACCTGTTATACCATTTTCTGCTGCTGTTGATATTACCCGATACTCATCTGACCAGAAATCCTTGTCTTCCTTCCACTTCACTTCACTGACCCCTACTATATCTAGATTGAGCCTTTGCATTTCCCTTTTCAGATTTTTTAGTTTCCCTACCACGTTCAAGCTTCTGACATTCCACGCCCCGACTCGTAGAACGTTATCCTTTCGTTGATTATTGAATCTTTTTCTCATGGTAACCTCCCCGTTGGCAGTCCCCTCCCGGAGATCCGAATGGGGGACTATTCCGGAATCTTTTGCCAATGGAGAGATCATCATGACACTTCTTCAAATACAGGCCACATGTCTTGTGGATACACGTTACCTAACTAACCTAAGGACATCACACATCCATGCCCGAGGCAGGAGTCGAACCTGCGACCGTAGCGGTCTCGCGGTTCCAGACTGCAGCGCCTAGAACCGTACGGCCACTTCGGCCGGCAAGATATTGCAGGCAAGCCAAGGGAATTGAGATGTGATATTTGCTGTTCATGTTGTATATTACTGAATTACTATCTGAAAAAAAATTCGAAGTGGCGCCAACATTACAAACTTGCTTTAAATGTTCAAAATCATAAACTTGCATACTTAAAAAAATACTAGAAATTTGCTTTAAATGCTATGTGAAACTTGGCACTCAACAAAACACAGAAAAGTACTATTCTCTGGCTACAATATCAATGAATGAAAAGTGGAATCTAGCCAACTCTTAGAAAGTACGTGCGTGGAGACATGAAATAGGACGGTCACATAGGCTGAATCTTAAATTAAACATGTGACAGGCTTCGGATTATTGCTGGGAGACTGGGAAAAGGCAGTCAGTACGAAAGGAGATTGCTTACAAAACACACTTAATAATGGTTGAAATGGCTCTGAGCCCTGTGGGACTTAACATCTGAGATCATCAGTCCCCTAGAACTTAGAACTACTTAAACCTAACTAACCTAACGACATCACACACACCATGCCCCAGGCAGGATTCAAACCTGCGACAGTAGCGATCACGCGGTTCCAGACTGAAGCGCCTAGAACCGCTCGGCCACTACGGCCGGCTACAAAACACTCTTGTGACTCTTCTTAGAATATTGTTCACATGGGTGAGACACGTACCAAATAGGACCTAACAGAAGTACTGAACATAAAGAGGGTCCCAGGAGCATTGGTCCGTATTCAACGATATGACAAAAACGATTATTCGAAGGAAAAATGTCTAGTAAACATGGGTTCTAGAATACATACTTCTTCATTTTGGATACTGTGAAACGAATTCGCCTATCGCTTGCTCTTTGTTTCCATATTTTGGGAGGAAGTAGTATGGACCAAAACAAGAAAAAATTGTCTGCTAAAGATGGGCTATAAAATGCATACCTTAACAGGTATGAGTACTTGCTCAGTACATGTGTTTCACAGCAGCGAAGATGAAGAAGCGCTCCTAGTTCTTAAGGTACAGATTTTAGAACCCGTGTTCAGTAGAATGTTTTGCTTCGAATGATTGTTCCTGCCATATGCATGAATATTGGACATTTCTCCTGGGACACCCTGTATAAGAATGGGGCAGTACAGGTTTGTTTGACTCGTGGAAGAGTGCCACGGAAAACCCGAACTGACAGACACTTAAAGAAAAGCGTCAACTATCTTGCGAAAGCCTACTCCTAAAGTTTCTACATTGTTGAGTGAGGATTCTGGGAATGTACTACACCACCCTACGTGTCCCTCACAAAGGGACGGAGAAGATAAGGCTAGGTAAATTGCAACGTGCAGAGGAGCACATAAGCGTATTTCCCTATTGTAAGTAGGTTGTTTAGGTTTTTATGTTGGTAACACCACAGACTGCTCTGTATGAAAATCACTGAGTGTGCTGTGTGCAGTCTGTGGCTGGTTTGCATTGTTGGAATATTTGCTATTGTAGTGGTGGGCAGTTGGATGTAAACAGCGCGCCGCGTAGCGTTGCGCAGTTGGAGGTGAGCCGCCAGCAGTAGTGGATGTGGGGGGAGAGATGGCAGAATTTTGAAAGCGGACGATCTGGACGTGTGTCCATCAGAAAGAGTAAATTTGTAATAATGAATATCATGAACTGATATATATATATATATATATATATATATATATATATATATATATATATATATATATATATATATATATATATATAGTGACTTTTGAACATTATTAAGGTAAATACACTGTTTGTTCTCTATCAAAATCTTTCATTTGCTAATTATACCTATCAGTAGTTAGTGCTTTCAGTAGTTAGAATCTTTTGTTTAGGTGGCAGTATTGGCGCTCGCTGTATTGCAGTAGTTCGAGTAACGAAGATTTTTGTGAGGTAAGTGATTCATGAAAGGTGTAGGTTATTGTTAGTCAAGGCCATTCTTTTGTAGGGATTATTGAAAGTCAGATTGCGTTGCGCTAAAAATATTGTGTGTCAGTTTAGTGTTGATCAGAATAAGTAAAGAGAGAAATGTCTGAGTACGTTCAGTTCTGCTCAGCTGTTTGAAAATCATATAACGTAAGGGGTTTACCAGCACAGTAATTCATTTATTTTTCTAAGGGGATGTTTCAGTATCCCATTTGCGAATTGAACGTGAAGAAATCGCAACAGCTGGCACGATGGGAAGTACCCTCTGTCATGCAGTTCACTGCGGTTTGTAGAGGATGGATGCGGACGTAGAGTGCTAGTTCAGAAAGGTATACAGGAGAGCTACTGTAAAGACAGGGAAGTAGGAGAGAGAAACTGGTAAAATGTAAACAGTGTGCCGTGAGTCGTGCGTGGGTAGCTCGTTCAGAAGTGAAATATACCCACAGATACAGGTAGTAGGTGTTCCTAACATTATAGTGGCGTTTTGGTGTTTCTCTTGATGTCAGTATAAAATCAACGTCATATTCACCGCATGCTGTGTCGTTTTGCGTTAATGGAGCTGCATTCGCGTTAATGTTTTGCGCTGATATCGAATTGGCTGCCCTTCACATTCAGACGCGTTGAGAAAGATGTTGCTTGTTATCTGCTGTCACAGTTCAAACTGTAAAATCTGCTGCTTTTTGCTATGTAGTGCCCTGTGACTCAGAGTTAGAAGAAATGTTTTGTCGGTTCAGTACGAGCGTCACAGAGAAGTGCATCAATCAAATAGTTTTTCTTCTCAGTCTATTGGACGTATCTTGAGACTTTTACTCGGAGGTTTTGCGATAAGTGACGGTAATGCAATAACAAGCCCTGTAGACAACACAAACGTTCCTGCGAGGAATTTTTGCGACGAACCTGACGTTCTTTGCCCGTAACTTCCGTCACAAGCATCTTGTACGTCTATAAAGTTGCAGCATCCTTGTACAGCTACAACGGTGATCCTCAGGCAGAAAAATCTATCAATGCAACCGACGCTAAGCATCTTTATTACCGTGCAATCTGAAACACTCAGTAGGTCGCTGAAACTGCAGCACAAAAACGAAGCATGTAACAATCGTCAAACTGGCATAAAGTGTTTTAATGCTTGTACACTACTGGCCATTAAAATTGCTACACCACGAATATGACGTGCTACAGACGCGAAATTTAACCGACAGGAAGAAGATGCTGTGATATGCAAATGATTAGCTTTTCAGAGCAGTCACACAAGGTTGGCGCCGGTGGCGACACCTACAACGTGCTGACATGAGGAAAGTTTACAACCGATTTCTCATACACAAACAGCAGTTGACCAGCATTGCCTGGGGAAACGTTGTTGTGATGCCTCGTGTAAGGAGGAGAAATGCGTACCATCACGACTTTGATAAAGGTCGGATTGTAGCCTATCGCGACTGCGGTTTATCGTATCGCGACATTACTGCTCGCGTTGGTCGAGATCCAGTGACTGTTAGGGGAATATGGAATCGGTGGGTTCAGGATTGTAATACGGAACGCCGTGCTGGATCCCAACGGCCTCGTATGACTAGCAGTCAAGATGACAGGCATCTTATCCGCATGGCTGTAACGGATCGTGCAGCCATGTCTCGATCCCTGAGTCAATAGATGGGGACGTTTGCAAGACAACAACCATCTGCACGAACAGTTCGACGACGTTTGCAGCAGCATGGAGTATCACCTCGGAGACCATGACTGCGGTTACCCTTGACGCTACTTCACAGACAGGAGCACCTGTGATGGTGTACTCAACGACGAACCTAGGTGCACGAATGGCAAAACGTCATTTTTTTGGATGAATCCAGGTTCTGTTTACAGCATCATGATGGTCACATCCGTGTTTGGCGACATCGCGGTGAAAGCACATTGTAAGCGCGTACTCGTCATCGCCATACTGGCATATCACCCGGCGTGACGGTATGTGGTGCCCTTGGTTACACGTCTCGGTCACCTCTTGTTCACATGGACGGCACTTTGAACAGTGGACGTTACATTTCAAATGTGTTACGACCCGTGGCTCTACTTTTCAGTCGATCCCTGCGAAACCCTACATTTCAGCAGGATAAGCACGACCGCATGTTGCACGTCCTGTACGGGCCTTTCTGCATACAGAAAATGTTCGACTGCTGCCCTGGCCAGCACATTCTCCAGATCTCTCACGAATTGAAAACGTCTGGTCAATGGTGGCCGAGCACCTGGCTCGTCACAATACGCCAGTCACTACTCTTGATGAACTGTGGTATCGTGTTGAAGCTGCATGGGCAGCCATGCATGCCATGCAAGCTCTGTTTGACTCAATGCCCATGCGTATCAAGGCCGTTATTACGGCCAGACGTGGTTGTTCTGGGTACTGATTTCTCAGGATCTATGCACCCAAATTGCGTGAAAATGTAATCACGTGTCAGTTCTAGTATAATATATTTGTCCAATGAATACCGGTTTATCATCTGCATTTCTTCTTGGTGTAGCAATTTTTATGACTAGTAGTGTATATGCGAATGTTTAGCATTTTAGAGTAAATGCACAAAATTGGTGGGTTCAAAAATGGTTCAAATGGCTCTGAGCACTATGCGACTTAACTTCTTAGGTCATCAGTCGCCTAGAACTTAGAACTAATTAAACCTAACTAACCTAAGGACACCACACACATCCATGACCGAGGCAGGATTCGAACCTGCGACCGTAGTGGTCCCTCGGCTCCAGACTGTAGCGCCTAGAACCGCACGGCCACTTCGGCCGGCAAAATTGGTGGGAGCGCCGTCTACATTCTGTATATAAGGAAAGCGTACAACGAGGGTTTCTGTTTCAGAATTTGCAGTTTAATTGTCGTTGTTTTTGAGAAGATCGTATTACGCCACGTGAAAGACGCACCGCACCGGCGGTCACGGCGTGCCAAACTGCAGACGCACAGCATGTGCGGGCTGGGGGCGGGCTAAGGACCGGCTTGTCTTAACAGCGCGACACTTCATTTAGTACTGCGCTGTGGCATTCTGCAGCCGGCACAACTATCTTCACGTTCGGCAGAATCGTGGTGTCATCGCTGTTTATCCTTCGCTATTTGTTCGTGGTATGAAGCACGTTCACGGATCCACTG
The DNA here is from genome assembly GCF_023864275.1 of Schistocerca cancellata. NCBI lineage: Eukaryota > Metazoa > Arthropoda > Insecta > Orthoptera > Acrididae > Schistocerca > Schistocerca cancellata. Next base: position 507,307,585 of record NC_064631.1, read on the forward strand.
GATGTTTGCACAAAAAGAGGCAGTCTAGCCATCTATCAACACAAGCCTTTAAAAATGAATGGGAGTGATAGAAGAGAGGAATGAGAAATCTCAGTGTAGATTATGCAGCCGCGTAAACGATGGGTACTGCAAATTTGCTATGAAACAACATTACTATACCATGCACAAAGATTTTAAAGATTTAATTGTCAATGAGAGAGCCAAAAATTACAACGACCGATAGAACAGAATCATCGTTTCCTACATCAAGGAGCACTTTGTGCTAAATTTTCAGGCATGCAGCACGCGAAGAAATGGATGGTACGAATAGTGAAATTTCTGAAGTCGAACGCATCATTCCGCTGTCAATTGCAACAGTTTTCCCTGAAACTGAACGAAGGGCATAGAGCTTTTATATATGACTGCCATATACGTTGGTGAAGTCGAGGGGCATGTCTGGAACGATTTTTCTGTTTCGCTATCGTTTAATTTATGAAGAAAAAATGAATGCAGGAACGAAAATTATAACAACCAGAACGGATTGCAGACCTCGTGTTTTCAGTGGAATTGACTGCACACTACCCACAGTAGGACACTCTAAAGTGAGAAACAACTTGTTTCAGATTTTGTGGCATGCATTTAAAGAGAAAATCGCCTTGTAGAAGGGACATTGTGACACACACACTTCAGTTCCTAAGCTTACTGGCGTCAAGGAAAACGCAAGGTTTGAAGAAATCATTGTGGCCTTGAATGAATTACAAGTTTAGCTTCCTACATGTTTTGAGAACCCTGCAAATCTTATATCTGCTTTCCAACTGTTTTCTAGAGCGTTTGCCGTTTGAATTGAAAGCGTCCCTGTGCCAGTGCAGATATAACTGACTGGCCTGCACTGTAATTCCCACTTTAAAGACAAAACTGTCGATGACGTACAAATTGCAATCCTCTGGTAGAATATCCACGTTTCCACAATCAAGGTGCAGAAGTGCTACATTGCATCGATTAACATATGTGTATGGAAGATGTTTTTTCGATTATGAAACTAAATAAGTGGCGATTATGTGGCAACCTGAGTGCGAAAAATCTATGAAATTGTCTGCGTCTGTCTGTATGCCGAAAGTCTGTACCAGATGAAAATTATATGTCTTCAGAGGGCCTAAAATAATGAAATAATACTGAAAATTTGTTCTTTTTTATGTTGTTGAGAAACGTGAAATAAGCAGCCAAGTCTTACGCAGAGCGACTGCATTGCCACATAAATGCGGCACATCCGCAATTTTCCCCTCTTCCCCCTTTCGCGGTCAGAGAGGGTGGGGTGGTGTGGCGTTGGGAGAAAAAAGCCAGCCAGGCTGAGCTTTGTGGCACTCGTGGCGGGGCACGGCCTGCGGGTTCAATTCTTGGCCACCCCCTGTAAAAGCGAGTAACGTCTACCGGTACGTATTGTAATTCGACACCGCCAGGATAATGACCTATCGAGACTGTTGTTTACCGTTCCCCGATACGGCTTCTCCCGTTGGTGGGGATCCAACCCCTCACATGCAAATACGGTATTCATGGGTTCAGCAGGGCCATATTCAACGTCATGCAGGATCTCGACGGCGCCACGCGACTAGCGCCCAAAAGGACAGACAAATTTTTCGTTCAGGCATGCAGAATCGCATAGAAAAACGTTATATACGTTGAGCGAGGAAATAGTCTTGTTTGCAGCAAGACAACTATGCACACACACTCTGTGCCTATCTCCGTTGCGCCAGCATCATAGCAGAGGCAGCGATCCAGCTCGCTACAAGCGTTCGTGTTTGTGGTGTTTAGTGAGGTGTCTCTTGGGGAATAGAATAAACTTCGTCAGTACAATGTATTCCAATACGCTAACGAAAACGTGTGAAATTATGACGCCGTTTTAGCCCTTATGGCCACCCGCATCATAGGAGCTGACAGTGGATATCGGTTGGTAAACGAACTTGCACAGGATGGTGTGTTAACAACAACAGGTAATATTATATAGAATGCTTTGAGTGTGTGTTATTCTGATCAGGACAATACAGGACTAGACGATGTCAGTACAGGAACAGGTGTAGGAAAATATAGTCGACTTGTGGAGAATCATTCTAGTGCAACGCACTCACAAAGACATGAGAATGCCTAAAAGGGGATACGAAAATTATGTGTACCCGTCCACGAACTTGCACAGGATGGTGTGTTAACAACAACAGGTAATATTATATAGAATGCTTTGAGTGTGTGTTATTCTGATCAGGACAATACAGGACTAGACGATGTCAGTACAGGAACAGGTGTAGGAAAATATAGTCAACTTGTGGAGAATCATTCTAGTGCAACGCACTCACAAAGACATGAGAATGCCTAAAAGGGGATACGAAAATTATGTGTACCCAGTCCACGAGCGGAGAAAATTTCCAACCCAGCCGGGAATCGAACCGGGGCCAGCTGCGTGGGAGGTAAGCACGGCACCACCCAGCTAAGCAGGCAGACTGTATTTGAAATGTGTATGCTCATCATTAATATGTCTCAGTTGGGTACAGTCCCAAAGTGTATCAAAACCTGTGGGTGTGGGTGAGACACATTCCGTTAATCTCATACAAAATAGTGGAAGAAATAACACAGAGTTATGTTTTGGAACATCCAGTCAGTCCGTTCTAACAGGGAAAGCTATTTCTTGAACGAATATAAAATTCATATCATCGAATTGGCAGAAAATAGATTACAGTCAGAAGAGAACTTCTATATACCAGTATACAATATGGTTCATAAAAACAAAGACGATTGATTTGAGGAAGTTGCTTTACTAACAAAAAATGGAGTTGACCTCAACCAACTACCTACAGATATTGGAAATGATCTCTTCACGATATGTGCTATTAGAACACGAATAAGAAAACACGGAAACGTCAGGTGTGGCAGTATACCAAGCCCAATGAATTGGTGACAACAAATTGCCTTCTTTAGCTTTTTGGATAAAATCGCCTACCCAACAATTATCACAGTAGATTTCAGTGGCCATAGCACAGCATGGGGAAGCTTAAGAACGACACGCACGATAGGTGCACAGCATGGGGAAGTAGTAGAATGGACAAGGTGGGTGCACTTGTGCTTGCAGTGCATGAATATAACATAGTAAAACTTGAATGATGCTTCTACCACTATCATGTCAAGGTCAGGGGAAGCCCAGTCGGTGGTAAACGTGATTCTAGCGTCCCCTCAGCTGTCACCACCTGACATATGGCCGATTCTGCAAGATAATCGGGGTTTGGACCACTTTCCATTATATAAGCAGTGCAACAAAAGTTGGAATTACTGTTCAAGTCATGGTCCATATGTTTGTAATATTAAAAAAAGGCAAATGGAAGAAATGCTACAAGCACTAGAGGGGCATTCTCATCATACATTGAATCCAGAGATGTAGAGAAACACTGATATAGATTACCAATAGTCAGCCATGACATCAATACCACTTACAACGCACACCAGGTAAAATAGGGAAGGTAGTACAATGGTGGGATGATAACTGCCGAGCAGCGATTTCAGGAACGAGAGAAGCACTGTGGACATATAAGAAACGTTAGTATGGTGGAAAACTTCAGTCGGCTTAAGGTGTGTCAGGCATGGGCTAAATGAAAACTTAAAGAAAAGGTCAAGTCGGCAGAATACTGTAATAAGTTAAATCATAAAAACCCATTAACGACAATAGGGAAACAAATTTGATGGTTCTGTAATGCTATGGATGCATGACTCTCCACATCGACAAACGGCCTACTGATGGAGGAATTATTCTCTGGGATAACCCCGCCAACAGTGAAGAAAATGTTTCAAACTGACGAAGTCAAAAAAGATGACCATTAACTTATGCAACCTTTCACATTCACTGAGCTTGACATAACTATCAGCTGATCCGAAAGTACATTCCCCACATCGGATAACTCTTCCTATCCCATGATAAAGTTGTTGCCCTCAAGGAGCAAACAGATGTTATTACACATTTTAAACAACGTATGGGAAGGTAGATAAATGATGCTCTTATAAGAAAAAAATATGCACTGCGCGTTTTAAAGAGAGGGAAAGGTACAACGCAAGCTGATTCACATAGACCAATATTGCTGTTACACTGTGTAATAATATTTTATCTTACAACTATCATTAAAAGGCATTTACAATGGTACACAGAGCATTTTGAACTAGTGCCCGATTTTCAGCTAGGTTTCCAGCGTGGATAGTGTAATATCCGCGCCCATATTTTATTCAAAATAATATTCACGACAGCATTATATGTGGAATGTGACTGAACTTTGATCCTATTTTCGTGATACTGATAAAAGGGACTGTATCGTTAATAAAATAATAAATAATTATAATTTAATATTTTGTAAAAAAATTATATCTCAGACAGTACCCACGTAAAAAGATAATGAAAATCTCAATCTTTTGTTACCTATGATTTTGTAGAAAAATCCTTCTTCTCGTTCGAACTGCTGTATTGGTAGGAAGTGATTGATGTCTGGTAACACAGAGGTCAGTAAAACTGTACAAAAGTATTGTTATGTTGCTAATTGATATTTGAAAATAGAGTTTATGTGTTATTGAAATGAATCTTCTTTGTTTGAAGTTTTACTTAATTGTAATTCTCGTCCTATACAAATGTCAAGTTTTCTGCTCAGCTACCAAAGAGCGCAACCAATAGCGCTATTGATCTACAGAGCAGTTTATTGGTAAATAGTGAATATTCATGTGTCATGAAACATAGAGAAATATTTTCGAATGTTAATGCATATAGTGAAAATGAAAAAGATTTAATACATATTATTTATTACGAGTAAAATACAGCCTGAAGCAGAATCGATATGATTGTCTTATGGTAGCTGCCATCTTAGTGAAATATTGCAGCGGCAGTTTTAAACTGATTTTCTATAGAGACTTAAATGCTGTTGGTTATAATTGCGATAATAATTGTGTGCTAGTGGCCGAAGACTCACTCTGTGCTAATAAATTCCAGTTAGACTGTGAACATATCGAACTTCTATGTATACAAACAGCATCCTACGTGATATAAATTCTTACCTGCTTATGTTTGAAGCCTGGTAATTTCGTCATAACTTTTACAAAATATTTCGACAGGAAAATACATTAGTGTTGTGTACGCATAGTATTGTGTGTAAAAATTGTTCATTTTGCTTGAAGAAAAGTGTTGCCACATCGAGATAACAGTAGCGTTAATTTTGATAAACGATCTGCAACTAGCAAAGAGTCTTTTAAACAACAGCACTGAAGTTACTAAATCATTACTCTTGTGTTGCTTAGATTACTTATCATAGATTTAGCTTGTTTGTTGGTTATAAATGATTACTTTTGTGAACATTAATAATATGTAACTAGTTTTATTGTAATCTTGCTCAAATTGTACAACACAACACATGCAATTACACCACACGCCACAATAGGACACAACAGATATCACACCTGACAGTGGTCACCCAGTTGTGTTACACCGTGACGAAATATTTAATAGCATTTTGTATGGTTTTGAGTCACACACACAACAAAGTCATGTTACCTATCCTTGCTCAAAAACTAAGAAACTTGCAGGTAGCAAAAAGTTTCATCAGCAACCTTATATCTCTGTTACAGGAAAGGAGGTTAACAATGCTGTTGTCATAACAGGGCACTACTGAACAGAGGGTGACCTTTACGACGCTGGTACAAGGATCAGTGCTCTCCAACTTGTTATTTAATGTTTATACTATTGACCTCCAATATATACTGACAGACAAACTAGCATAATTCAATGTGCCGACGATCTGCGTATTTATGCTACTAATGACTGCTTGGCGACCGTTAAAGATAACTTTATTGAAAAAATACACCATCTCTGACAATGGTTACAGATTAACGGATTAACCATTACACCTAGTGAGTCGGCAGTAACAGTATACTGAAGACAGATTCAGAACAATTGAAGCGATATGACTATGTGCTGCCTTTTAAGAGATGTGTTAAATATCTAGGCCTCCATGTAGACAATACGCTTTGACGGTCCCACCCATGTTAAAGCAAACGTGCAAACACTCTGCATATACTTCATGCCACAACAGGAGATACATCGGGTCTAGAACCTGTATTAGCTTTACGTATCTATCATGTGCTGCTCGAACCTCACCAAGATTATGCCTGCATGTTGTATGGCACAGCCTCCAGGCAGCTGCTCTAGATATTCGACAGGCGTGAACACAAAGCACTACAGTTACGCGTAGCAGCTCTATGATCCACTCTGACAATGGAAGCACCCTTATCACTATGTGGAAAATACATCAGTAGAAAGTTTATTCTGAAATACCACCAACGCTTTGGGAATGAGCTGACAAATAAAGTTGGAGACCTTAAGTTCGATGCTACATTGACCGTTCCTGGATTTATAAATCAAAATCACCACTTGTGGAAGCATTTTTAACGCTAAACAAGTACCAGAATCTCATTCGAAGGACGCGAACGCTATCCTACTTTGAGCAAGAATGAGAACATGAAAACTAAGTGCTGGATGAACATGTTAAACTGGCTACTCTGAGAATCCAGTAATCAACAGAAACAGTTTAGTAACCCTCGAATAATGGCTAGTTGCTGTACTGTTCATACTGAAGGATCTACAAAAAAGAAATATGTCGGCTGTGCCCATACATGGTAGATATTAAAAATAAAAAAGACTGAACTATTTCACCTACCAGTTGAACTCAAGCCACTGAGAGGTTACTAACCACAGCATGACAAAAGGAGTTATTATCTACCACACTAAATAGCTGCTGCTGTACCAGAGCTAAGCAGAACTGGTACGGATGTATCATTTGCGTGGTCAATGGCCATGCAGGGATTCTGGAGAATGAGAAATCTGACCAATTGGTTAAGAGTGAAACGACGCTTGGCCTACAAGGGCAATGCATCCTAGCAGATGATCTCGTTGCAGGAGTTACAGACATGGCCCAAAGTGAATGGCACAAGTTGTGGGAAATCTAAGATATGAACACGGACACCTGGTACAAACAAATCCACCCGCATTCACCGAAGGATCAATGGTATGCTGAAAAGTGGGCTTTTCAATGCAGCTGAGCTGAAATTTGTGAGGGTCGTTTCCGGGGATGGATTCAATCGCCGCTGTTACCATCAACACATCTATAGACTTGCAACATATAATCACCATATAGCGACTGTGGGGAAATCCAGAACGTCAAAAAAAAAATAAAAAAAAAATAAAAAAAAAATAAATAAAATAAAATAAAATAAAATAAAATGTGTGTGAAATCTTATTGGACTTAACTGCTAAGGTTATCAGTCCCTAAGCTTACACACTACGTAACCTAAATTATCCTAAGGACAAACACTCATAGCCATGCCCGAGGGAGGACTCGAACCTCCGCCGGGACTAGCCACACAGTCCATGACTGCAGCGCCTTAGACCGCTCAGCTAATCCCGTGCGGCTCCAGAACGCCAATCATATCTACATCGACTGCTCTCGATACAGAAGAGAATCAAGCTGATAATTTACGCAGCTGTTCCACATGAACCAAGAGCATCCTTCTAATGTATTGAATTGACACTCTTGAGCACAATGAATACTCTGGGCAGTAGTTTCTCCAAGCCACTACCCTTTCAAAACGTCTGGTCAGGAATTGCCAACAGAGTGGCGACCCAGCAACAGATGATCTCTGTCATATAATTGAAAAAGTATTGAGTGGCATACCCATATCTGGGAAGGAACCCCATTTCTTTTGTACTGGAGATGCATAGCAATGATTTATTTCCGGCCTAACCATTCAACGATTTCCAACCTTGGTAGCCATCTTCAGAGAATAATAAAATGGATGCAGTAGTTCACTCCAGGCACTGTCAATGTGCTTTTCTCATTGGTTGGAGTGTGAACAAGCCATCTGTTTGATTGATAATATGGTTTTCTCACTAGCAGGAGTGAACTTGTGAACTTACTGTCATATATCGCTATGTGATATCAATTCTTTTCACAGCCAGTATTTAAGCATTACGCTGGTGGTCTCTTAGACAGTGTGCTAGATGAGAAAGCTTGTGAGAGGACAAGTTACTCTCTCACCTCTTTTTCATAAATATTTTGCTTGAAATGAATATTGTTGTTCCAACGTTTCGCAACCGGTGCGAGACCCCAGAGATTAACAGCATGAGCGGACGTTGATGGAGGTGGAAGCATGAGGAATGTTTATGGTTATTGGTTCTTAGAAACGGCATGTTTGAAGTTGAATGTAAGTTGCGGAGAGCCATCCCTTAGTTGACCTTGCCGGACTGCCCCACGGTCGCAAAGGTGCCGACAGAGCACCCCCTAATTGAGACGGGTTTCCAGCAGGACAATGTCCGCTTTACCTGCATCGCCGCCAGCCGAAAGCTGGGCTGGAGGCGACGGACTGAAGGGACGCGTCCACACACTGGGATTGTAAACACGGCATTGTGGACTGCATTACGTCTAATAAAAATTTACAAGTTTTCGTGTTCGCCGAAAACTGTAAATGGGCCGGTGACCCACTTCCATCGACCGCCTTGATCGTAAAGGAAACGCTGGGGTCTGGGGAACGTTTAGAGATAGAATCTTTATTACATCACATAGCTAGGACTAACTTGCTCCAAGGCACAGGCAATTAAGATAAAGATCTGTAAGACTGTATCTGTTCGCTTGCTGCCGTGGGAAGCGACGCGACTTCGGGGAATAACATCTGCTCCCACCGCGAATCTTAAAAATGGCTGTAATTTGCGATTTATTTGTTTTCCAGAGACGCATGTCTCTTACCTCATGCACCGGTTCGTCGTGAGTTTGTGCTGGCGTGTAGGAGGAGAAATTTAGCGCCTCTAAACCTCTGTGGTTGGCTCAAGACGAAATGGAAGGCGTTGTCGTTCGTATACTGTGCCGAAAAACGGGAATTGTTTCTATCTGGGGAGGTGCGAGGCTCTCTGGCGGGGGACTTCGGTCTGCGAGGGACTGTGGCTCTGGACTTCGGCCTGGAAGCAACTTCTGGTCGAAGCTCTGGCAGGTGTGGCTGGTACTTGGGACCCATCGTTAGACTGACTCAGTTTGCGAGAAGTTAGACTGGAGAGCCTGTGGTGAAGTTTTCACTGTACTGACAGTGTGGTGTGGCTTCAAACGTCTCGGGCCACTCGCTTGCCGAAGACACACTTATTAGATTTGGTTTACCAGTCTCGACGTTTGGCATCCTTGTGCATTCTGCCGTATAAGTGAGCCGAATTGGTCCATGGTACTACCAGCGAAAGGGTGTGTGACACACTGAAATCTTCTGTGATTTCATGGCTCTAATAGGGAGTAAATTGCGGTCCGTCTGCCTGATTTACATCTACATCTACATCGATACTCCGCAAGCCACCTGACGGTGTGTGGCGGCGGGTACCCTGAGTACCTCTATCGGTTCTCCCTTCTATTCCAGTCTCGTATTGTTCGTGGAAGGAAGGATTGTCGGTATGCTTCTGTGTGGGCTCTAATCTCTCTGATTTTATCCTCATGGTCTCTTCGCGAGATATACGTAGGGGGGAGCAATATACTGCTTGACTCTTCGGTGAAGGTATGTTCTCGAAACTTTAACAAAAGCCCGTACCGAGCTACTGAGCGTCTCTCCTGCAGAGTCTTCCACTGGAGTTACCTATCATCTCCGTAACGCTTTCGCGATTACTAAATGATCCTGTAACGAAGCGCGCTGCTCTCCGTTGGATCTTCTCTATCTCTTCTATCAACCCTATCTGGTACGGATCCCACACTGCTGAGCAGTATTCAAGCAGTGGGCGAACAAGCGTACTGTAACCTAGATCGCTAGATCTTGGGATTTTTCATTTCTTTCGTGGGCGCGATCGACTCACAGATGCCGCCTTACGTCTCGCCACTACCGCACACGACTCGCCAGCTGCATGTTACATCGCTGCACGAAGCAAACAGTGTAAAGTACTGCTGCTCTGGCCTTGTCTAGGCGTAAAGACCCCACTCACCACTTGCTCTCAACTGCACCCACATAGCCCAAGTTAGATTGAACAAGTCAAAGTCTGCTCAGCGTTATCCACATTTTTAGAGTCAGTGTATTTGATTCACCTTTGTCACCCAGGATACTTGTCTATTGTGGTCTTAAACCACTTGTTAATTGTTTACGATATTCGAAAATAATCTGTTTAGCTTTAATTAGACCTGTCTTTTGTTTCTTTTGTTTTTGTGTGTTTGGAAATATAAATGTTGCCAGTAAACTAAATGTTGTTTGCCTTCTCAATTAAATCATCACTTTAATATAGTAACTCCAAGTGTTAATTTTCATTGCATACAACGTTAACAGGTAGCCTCTCATTGTGTACGACATTGCCAGGATCTCTTACTTTTTATCGTCAAGCTTCCAGCTGGCATTTTCAGGTCGAACTGGGATGTCCTTTTGCGGCGGCAGATAGCCCATCGATAACTCTCATTGCATCAGCCACACCTCTTTGCGGGTGGGCTAACCTTGGTGTAAGTCTGGAGGGCCCACGCCACCACCACCCTGTGTTGGCGAATGGGGACAGGTTGTACAGTGGACTTGATGTTTGTCTCGCTACCCTCTTGGAGATAAATCCAGTGTGACGATCTGCCTCCTCTGCCCTCACCCCTTAAGGGCCAAAGCTAAGGAACTAGTAAGCTAGCATGGAAGCGGCGTCTCTGTTTCTGCTCCAAAAATTAGGCCTGCCCAATGAGATTGCGTCGGCCTGCCTAGTGCAGGGTGTGGATGGACTGACCAATCAAAATAACACTGTTTCAGTCCAGTGCCAACCTCGTGAAGGGAAAATGTGCAGAGAGGGGGAATTTCGCTGTCTTTTCCACTATTTTTCGAAAATTTTGTGAGATTTCTCTACCGTCATGTTGTCAACAGCCCCTTCCCCTGGGGTTTTTGTGAGGTTGGAAGTTGGGATCGAGGAAGGAATTTCTCAAACAGTCGGGGATCGGCACAGTTGAGGGTCATCTGTGATCGTTTGGCCACACTCTGGTGTCTTGGAGCAGAGGTAAGTTTTTGCAATAATCGGTAGCATGATCCACAATATGAGCAGTTTGCTTTTCATATATTTTGGATGTGCAACCTAAACTGCTGGTTCCTCCAGTCTGAATTTGGGTTCTTAATTCGTGCGTCACTGAGTTACGCAGATTAGGATATCTTGGTGCCTCCATGCAGTCTTCCTTCTACAGGATCTCTTCTGCAAAGTTAGTGTGGTATCACGTGTCGATACCACCTCTTGGGTATCATAAAGTTGGCAACGGTAGTACAACTTTCTGGCAGACTCTTATAGCAGTCGTGTAGGATCTGGCAGAACCAATGGTGCACACCTGCTGGGCCACACTTCCAGTGGCTCCATACCACGAGCGCCCTCTGCCGTCACGATATAGGTTGTCTGGCAGCAGCCACACAGCCCCACTCGCACTTGGAGCCTCTTTGCTACATGAAGCTATGCAGACATCACCTTGCAGTGGCTTCAGTGCCATAATTCGTGCTTTTTTCAGAGCGCTTCATCCTTGTTGCTATTGTATGAACTGCATTATTTGTAATGAGTCTTTGTAGGCTTGGAGAAATATAAATTAAATAAATCTTCTGTTTACTGTTTTAACTGGTTTGCTAATCATTTCTGCTCCTGCCAGCTCTCCTATGACGACACATACCACACAACTCAGTAGCCCACCTCTCCTTACGATTGTGCACAAAGTCATACACAACAGTTAGAGTCACTTTTTACTAACCTATTTCGAGGTTCATTCTATTTTATCTTACCGATGAGCTTTACTTCGTTTAAAAGAAAAACAGGAAAAGGAAAAAAATGAAATTCTTTATCTCTATAAGAGTCTGCCAGAAATTAATTAAATATAATACAGACAACCTCAACATCACCAAAGAGGTAATAAAAAAATTTTCGGGAAGAAATTAAAGGAACTAAATCAGGAAAATGGGAAGAAATATCGGAAGAAATCAAAAGGGCACCGAAAAACGTATTTTGAACAACAAAAATGAAGAAGAAAGTCTGGTGGAATGAAAACTGTGAAGAAGCAGTTACAGAAAGAACAAAACAGCGGAAGAAATGGAAATGCTCTGGGAAGCCTGAACACCTTGATGCATTTAGAATGCAAAGAAAAGAAACAGCAAGAATAACAAAGAGAGCTAAAAGATCTTTTGAGAAATCACAACTTCCTGACATACAAAACAACTTTGTAAAAAATAACTCTCAGAATTTCTATCAGATGTTTAAAAGTCATCTAAAGGGCTACCAGGATCCAAGTATTTGCTTCACAGATGAAAATGGTAAAGTATGCCTAAGCAACAGCCAGAATTGTGAAATACTAATAAAGTACATTGAAAAATTATTGAACCGTGAAGAACCAAACTATAAGCTAGAATTTCCAGATCTCCATGAAAATACAGAAGCAATCCATCACCTACAGCTGAAGAAATTTAAAAAAAAACAATAAGTACCCTGAAAAACAACAAAGACAGTAGAGAAGACTCAATTACAGCTGAAATTATTAAATGGTCTCAACTAAAAATTATAACTAACCTTCAGCTCATATTTGAAGAAATATGGGAAACTGAAAAGATACCAGAAGACTGGAAAGTGGCTCTCATCCATCCCTTGCACAAGGAAGGTCATATGCAAAATATAAACAACTACCGAGGTATATCTTTGTTGCCAGAGGGTTATAAAATATTTTCAACAATACTACTAAACAAGGTAGAAGCAACACTTGATAGTCAATTTGGAGAATATCACAGTGGATTTAGAAAGAAGGGCAGATCTTGTTCAGAACAGATTTTCAACCTAAAGTCCATAATTCGTCGTAGACTTACAAACTTCAATGATATCGTTGTAACATTTATATATTTTAAAAAGGCGTTTGACTCAGTTGATACGGAAACAGAGAATTTGGCATCAAATCTAAATTAGCAAACCTTATTCGTGAAACGCTCACAGACACCAAATCAAAAACAAAGTTTCAGGGTGAAATATCGAAGGCATTCAACATAAAAACAGGTGTAAGGCAAGGTGATGGCCTGTCTCCACTCCTCTTTAACTGCGTACTAGAGAAAATAGTAAGAGAATGGGAACAAAAACTAAAAGAAGAGAAGCTATCACCAATCAGACTGGGAACTAAATGGAAAGGTATTGAAATTCACTGTTTAGCATTTGTGGATGATTTTGCCATGCTTTCTGAAAACCTAACAAATGCTGGAATACAGATCAATCTCTTAGGAGAAATAGCCAACAAAGCAGATTTAAGAATATCTGCAGAAAAAAAAATTATGACAAATATAAAAAAATGCTCTGGAATCCCTAGCAACAGATATTGGCCAGGTAAAGAGGGTAAATAAATTTAAATATTTGGGAGAAATTATCCAAGAAAATGGCTTAGAAAAATTCGCTATAGAAGAAAGAATACATAAAATGGAGAGAGCTTATGGAATAACTAGGAATGTCTACAACAAAAGGTGTCTGTCTAAAGATTTGAAGATACAGCACTACAACACAGTAGTAAAACCAGAATGTCTTTATGCGATTGAATGTTTAGTACTGAACTACAAATTACACAAACTTGAAGTCCTAGAAAGAAAAATCATTCAAAAAATTCTTGGAGCACCAAAAAATACAGAGGTATGGAAATTAAGATGCAATGAAGGCGTTTATCGCAACATAGAAAACATAAATGAAACACTACGAAACAGACGGCTGCTATTTTTTGGACACTTATACAGAATGAACGGCAACAGGTTAACCAAACAGATTTTTTTTTTAATATCTTTGGGACAAGAAGTCAACAATAGCTTGGATTCAAGAAGTTACTAAAGATTTGGAAAGAAACAACATAAGTGAAAAAGATGCATCAGAAACAGAGATTTTCAAGACCAAAGTGTTAAAAATGGAAGGTTTCCAAGGCAAGAGGGAGAAGAAGAAAGGGTCAAAATTGTCTGAGGAGAGAAAAAGGATACATAGTGAAAAGATGAAAGAATACTGGAGGAAAAAGAAAGAACAACAAAGAAGGAAGCATTGAAATTGGTGCGTGGTCCTTAGATGACCCAAACGAAGAAAGAAGAAGAATTTCTCTTAAAGCAAATAACTTTTGACTCATCTTGTTCAACTTAAGAGTAAATAAAAATTTTGTTAAATTCGGACTTCACTTCCATCACAAGATCCTTGACCTGTCCCATAGCTTTCTTGGTTAGCTACAGGTAGTATAAAGATAACCTGGTATACTGTCAAGTTGTGCTTTTCTGTTGTCGCTTGCGTTCAGTGGCCAAACTTGTCGAGAGGACATTCTGTCACAAGCAATTTGAGCATAAACTCCTTACCACATGTATAGAATCTTATTTAAAACGACCAACCTTCAAACTAACGCAATCCGTCTTGCAGTAAAATTCTTTTGTCCTTGCGATCGAGAGGGAATGCGAGAAGAAGAAAAAAATACGGTGTGAACCTCCATATATTCGACTTGTATGTTCCACTATCACATCCCTTTAGCTTTAATGAAGTTTTTCGTTAGCGTAACATTCGGAAGTGCTGAATCCACAGCGTGGAAACAGGAACAATATCATGTGAGGAAGTCCCGCTTTCAGCAATAGCCTAGGCAAGGATGGAGAGTGAAGGGTTGACGATCTCCCAAGGACAACGCGCGATCTGAGCACCCAGTTTTCCAGCACAAGCAGCAATGAACATTCCACTGACAGGAGGGGGGGGAGGGGAGAAGGGGGGGGGGTTCTTGCTGTTCACAAACGTTGTCCATTAGAGGCACTTACAATTATATTTTTAAAATCTGCAAAATTGAAGTTATAACGGTAAAACTTGCGTTTTTTTATTTTTTTAACGATTTGAGAAATATGCCGATCTATTGAAGCTCTACCTCTTGGAAAGTATGTGCTGTAAAAAGACGTTTAACTAGTGAAAATTGTAGGAAATTTGACGCTCTTCAAGACAGGTCTAAGATATTTTGGTCGCAGAATGTGGGAGAGAAAGTGTTAAGAAAAAAAAAACAAAAAAAAAAGAAGCGTCAATATTTCGCGGTTTTTCGGTCCATCCACTCTACAAGTTGGCATGAAGTTCTCACGGTCGAAAACTTGGACTCAACACTGCAGACCCCCTACATAACACATATTAAATGTTAAGAAAATTCGGAGCTTTTGTAAGAAAACATCTGCTTTTCGACTATCTGTCGACTGGACCAAATGTGTATTCCCTTGCTCGCTGTAACAGCACTGTTCATTTACTGTATTGTGTGTTTGTAAGCGGCTGAGGGACTGGAAAACAAGGTCAGCAAGCTATTAAGGGGTAGAAGGAGTAGATCAGCAAACTACGAGTAGCATAAATAGCATAAACGACTGTCTCGACATGGAGTTGTTTTCCAAAGAAGCAAGTAGTTTTATTCCATCTCCAGATAAGCCATTCCACTAGCATAGGTTTCTACTCCAGAAAATGGAGCTTTTCTTGCATGCAGTTTGAGGCATCTCAAGATCTTGAGAAAAAAAGTCTTGTGTATGAAGCCTATGGTGCGTCCCTTAAACTTGGTATGGTTACCATCGAACTTTCGCACTTTGGGTTCTGTCATCTTTGTTTTTTCCCAATTAGTTGTGAATCGGTTCATCAACTACTCTACAATTTCTCTTGCTAACTATCTGGCACAAACTGGACTTAATACAAACCTAACTGGTGCGTTCGGAGAATTGAGTCTAGAGGGCACTGGCGTTCAAATAAAGAGGCCCCCCTCTCGTTGTTGTAACAACTTCATATGAGCATGTGGAGTGGTTTCTGTAACCCTGCAATATTCCTGGTTCCTGTTCCGGAGATGCCAACAAAACGAGCTAGTGCAGAGTGTCTTACATACACTACAATTATGAATAAAGGGA
This sequence comes from Schistocerca cancellata, assembly GCF_023864275.1. NCBI lineage: Eukaryota > Metazoa > Arthropoda > Insecta > Orthoptera > Acrididae > Schistocerca > Schistocerca cancellata. Next base: position 507,323,473 of record NC_064631.1, read on the forward strand.
TGTAAGGCGAAAGGTTAGGTTCAAAAATGGCTCTGAGCACTATGTGACTTAACATCTGTGGTCATCAGTCCCCTAGAACTTAGAACTACTTAAACCTAACTAACCTAAGGACATCACACACATCCATGCCCGAGGCAGGATTCGAACCTGCGACCGTAGTGGTCGCGTAGTTCCAGACTGTAGCGCCTGGAACCGCTCGGTCACACCGGCCAGCAAACACGTTATAACTCCAGCTCAGGAAACATAATCGGCTCACACAGTTTAAGATATCCTGTTAAGCAACCAAGGCCAATATCGACTCAGAAAAAGTAAACAGCAGCTACAAATCAAGGAACCAACTGGTGGTGAAATACATCAGCCAAGAAATCGCAACGATCGCAACGGAATTACAGGTTTCAATAAGAAAATCACAGTCAAGACCTGAAAATCGAAAAACTTAATGAAGTTCACGAATTAAAGCTGAAGCTTGCCAGTTCCAAAGGGGGTCCAGAAGCCAGCACAGCGAAACTAGCTTCAACTTTCTCATCGGTGTGCCACATCTCAGAGCGGGCTGGCCAGGCTACTCGCGAAGATGGTACTCGAAGTCAGCCACGGATTCAAATCGGCCCACAAATTTGCCCAGCAACCAATCGACGGATTCCGTGCCCAAGACCCTTGCGCATGTGATCGCCTTACTCGCCGTGCGGACCCCTGACACCGTCTTCCTCAGTCCGTTACCACTCTCTTACTCGCCACGTCATAACAGCCCCGTCCCCATGAACAACCTCTAGCGAAGATCTTATTGGCCTCAAACCGACAGATCGAGCTAGTGGCGTCAGGAATTCGAGAGGCAACGCCAGAAACCCCGCCATGGCTCAATGGTTACCATCGAACTCTTGCACAATGAGTTGTGTCATCTTTCCAAATTAGTTGTGAACTGGTTCGTAAACTATCTACAATATCTCTTGCTAACAATCTGGCACAAACTGGACTTAATGCAAGCATAGATAGCACGTTCGCACAATTGAATCTAGAGGGCACTGGTACTGAATTAGAAATGTCCCCTCTCTTTGTTGTAACAACTTCGAATGAGCATGTGAACTGGTTTCTGCAACTCTGCAATATTGCTGGTTCCTGTTCCGGAGATGCCAACAAGACAGGCAGTGTAGTGTGTGTTACATACAATGATGTGCAAAATGTTAGAATGAGAGTAACTTTCGCATGATGCATTAGACGAATATCATCTCGTTCCAAGAGCGGCTCAACATGCTCGATGAAACTTGGATCATACATAGAAAGAACTGCCTCAGTAGAGTGTAGAAGGTACGTGGAAGAAATTCGCAATGAGACGAACAGAAATGACACTTTTATTGACAGTCACCAATTACATCGAAGTCACCGCGATTTATGATGGAGCCCTGGACTTTACAAATACGGGACATGGTTCTTAATAGGATGTGTGATCATCAAGGACGGCAAGGCATGTCGGCAAGGGGCATTCAGTTTCTCTACCAACGTGCCTGGCAAGTCCCAGATGGTCGTTAGTGCATGTAGATGTGCTGCAATGCTTCACACCTCTCGCCATATGAGAGTACGCAATACACCCAGGAATATTCTTGAATATGATCGTATTGGTGGTCTAGGTGATATAGTACGAGGAAGCATAATGTTACATTGGCGAACTGAACTCGAAAACTTTGAAACACGGTATAATCACTGGGCAATATTTCTGTGAGACTGTACTCCTTCCCCATGTGCGTCCGTTTAGCAGTGCATTCAATTCTGACTTCATTTCTGTGGATGACAGGGCGCGTGCACATGGAACAGCGCATGTTGAGCCGCTCTTGGAACGAGATGATATTCGTCTAATGGACTGGTTTTAAATGAAAATTAAGGATCTTTTTCGAGTCGTCTTCGTGTTGTCATCCGCCTGCTATTCGTACATTTAAGGCTGGAAGAAGGTCAGCATCGCTCGTTAATATCATCTCTATTTTTTATTGCAAATCTAGATTTCAGCTAATATTGCAGCTATTATCAGCGCACGATAGGTAGTCAATGAACACTCAATGTAATTATAACAACACATATTCCAATATAATCAGGCATGGACAAACATTAGTCCATTGGGATATGTGTTGTTATAATTACGCTGAGTCTACGTGACTGCCTATAATGCACTGCACCTATAGCTGCACTGTTAGCTGAAATCTAGGCAGGTGATATTGCGACCGATGTTGACCTTCCTTCTGTCACGGATCACATCACGGTCGTGGGGCACAATCATTCCCATGGAATGGAACATGACGTATGTATATTTGTATGTACTGTCAAATACACATTAGCTGTTGAAATAGATGTCGTCGCTGCGTTGGCGGGAGACCGCTTCCATCACCACAGAGAGTAAAAGAATGGAGTGTGTCACGTGACTGAGATGTCATCAGACTTTGTGCTATCTGACAGATGGAGAAAAGGAAGGAAGATCAGTGCTTAACGTCCCATCGATGACGAGATCGTTAGAGACGGTGCACTAACTCGAATTGTTTCAGGGATGGGGAGGGAAATCAGCCGAGACATTTTCAAAAGAAGCATCCTCGAATTTGCCTGATGCGATTTAGGGAAATCTTACAAAAACCTAAATCTGGATGGCCGGCCGTGGATCGTCCTCCCGAAAACCAGTCCACTGTGCTAAGCATTGTGTCACTTTACTCAATCTGGTCGCCAAAGTGACAGCCGAACATATGACAGGTCAGTCTCAAGATATGAGCACATTTCATTGTGGCAAGATCGCGTGTACCCAGTGCATGGGAAACTCCTTCTCCAAGATCGTGGGAACATTTGGCTCTTTCTTGTCCTGCAGTGTCAATGGTGTATCGCAGCAATGTCACTGGACAAATATTAGTCACGCCCTTAAACACAGTGGTCGCTTTGGAACAGCGTCATCCCTCAGTGCCGACATAACCGATGGCAGCGAAAATGTATGTATGTGCCAATCAGTTGTATGGTATCAGTGCTACAAGATAGGTTGACATAGGAACGTGACTGAATGGCAGAAAGGAGCTGTCGTGTTTTGAAGTGCCCTTGAGCACAATATGAATGAAGTAGCCTCATTTGCTGGCTTCGTAATGTGAATGTCCAGTGTGTTTGGCTAGGAATCTGTGTACATCACAACACTCCAATCAGTTAAACCATTTAACCGTGTGACCGTATATCCAAGGATTTCGGAAGCATGTCTGTTGGTTCTGAATACGGTCGAATCTAAATGGGGAAACAACTCACTTTTGACAATGGCAATGATAACTCACTGAAATAAGACAATATTTTTGGCATCGAATTATTAATTAATCAAAGAATTAAAATTGCTACTGATATTTCACAGACGTAAATATTTACACTGGCTGAATAATTTAGTTGCTCGTAATGAACAGGGATAATTATCAAATAATAGAGTCGCCTGTTCAAATGGACAAATTTTGCTGAAAAATCTTTTGAGTAGAGCATCGGCGTACTTAATCTACAGTACAGTACAGTTGTGCATACAATCTAATTAGGTAATTGTGTACCATGTCTGCTGATGCAAATATTTTATGCAATTACTGAGTTTAGCATGCTTGAACAAATCTACTCAATAGTTTTGACAGAACATTCTTAATTCGATAAAGTGTACTAATGATTACTATACCATTAGCCATACCTCATGGTCTAATCAAACAGCATGTGACTGGAAACCGAAACGTTGTGAGCTATAATCCTGGTCAAACTCCAGAATTCTTGGTCTGCCTTTAACCTAGCCTTCACATCCCAGGGATGTGAGAATTCTACAGGAAAAACACTTGGTTCACATTCCACATTTAACTGTAGGTACTCTTTCCCTGTAGGATTACTGGGGTAGGATATGGACACACAATTCAGTAGCGTATCTGTAGGGCTACTGGTGCATTTCTCATGTGATTAGCACTTGGAGGAGCCACGTGCCCTCTGATGTCACAGTCCAAGATGGTACTGGCGGGAAATTTAAAAAATGCAAGATGGCGCAGTTGGTAAATTAAAAAATGCAAGATGGATGAACTAACACTGTTGTACGTATGTGGTGTCTGTTCTTTCCAAAAGAATAGATACCATTTTGATCCAGCAGCCACTATAAATTAGGGCACAAAGGGACTACAGACACTGGCTGCGAGTGGGCATTCATTTAACACAGTCAACGAATGGACAATGTCATATTCAACAAAAAAATGAAAATGTTGTACTTAGTACTTCAACCAATATACTCTGAGTATGTAATACTGATTGAGGAGAATCCATGTATGAGGTTCACCAAGACTCAATCTTCGGTGCACTGTTCCCCATAAATGTAAATGATGTTCTGTCTAATACAGAACAAGCAGATATCTTGTTGCTGTAGATGGGACTAGTACTGTAATCAATCCAAGCATATAAATGGAAACATAGGAAATGGTAAACAATAGTCACTGATTAGTCTTCTTCAAATGGTCTCACTCTCAGTTTTAAAAAGACATAACATATTCAGTTCTGGACATCTAGGGGTACTACACTAATGATAAATGTAACAGATGGTGATCAAATAACAAATACGGTGGAAACTTCAAAATTCTTAGGTGTCCATATTGATAAATTGAAAATGGAAGAAGCACATTTTGGAAATATGAAAACAACTTCGTTCAGCCACATTTGCACTTAGAATAATCTTGGGGTGAGACTAATTAGTCAGTCGACGTGTTTTGGATATTTTAATTCAGTAACGTCATATGAAATAATGTTCTGGGTTAACTCATCTTTAAGAAAGAAAGTATTCAATTCTCAAAAACGTGCTATAACAATAATATGTGGTGCTCGCCGAAGATCATCTTGTAGATCTGTTTAAGGAGTTAGGCATTCTGACTACTGCTTCACAATACTTTTATTCCCTCGTGTAATTTGCTGTAATAATGCACTACAGTTCAAAAGGAACAATAATGTACATAATTACAATACCAGAAGGAAAGATGACGTTCATTACCAGACATCAGACTAACTAATTAACCGGCATTCGACTAGATGAACGTGGAAAACCTTTTAAAACCACCCTCAAATTGCCCAGCGGAATCAACCTTTAACAGCCTATGAACGAATCTAGTTGATCCTCTTCTGCTCAGTTTGATACAGTATTGTTCAGCTATTCGAATTAGATTGCAGGGCTTGCAATAATAACAGCATATCGCGATGTTCTAATCTTGGACCTTTAAACTTCATACGTTTTTCTCTGTTCTCAGCTCATACCTTTGGGTTCATACATTATGGATCTAGACACCTATAGTACAGCACGGCCGTGTTCTTCAGTCTATTACAAAAGCTCTGTTGTGTAACTGAATGTAAATTTAGGAATCCGTCACGAATAACTACTGTTGCGACCAGGTTGGGTAGTAGGGGAAGAGGGCGTTCTTCTAGTAACTGGAGACGGACGTTGTTGTGCTGGGAACTGCCTCTAGAAAAAAGTTTGACACACTACTGTGATTCTGTTCTGTAAATGCTCGCGACCACCTCGACTCCAGTACAGTCCTGAAAGCGGCATAATTTCCCCTTGAAGAACGCGATAACCAAACATTTGTGTTACCTGAGGCTGAAAAATGAATAAAAGAATTTCGTTTACATTAAGGTCATTGCGGGCTCTTAAAGCAGGTTCTATCGCTCTTACCAGGGTCAAGATATGCACCTGCCGAATCGATGTTGCTGCCGTTAGTCAGACTATTTTAGGCAGTGCTTGACACGCTACTATCTCTAATTTATTACGACAACCGGTTTCGGTGATCAGCCATCAACACTGTAGAAAAAGTCACCCATTAATTGTCATGTCAATTTTCGACAGGGCAAGGCTATTAATATAGGATTGTAAAAGATGGATATCCAACAGACAATATGTAATAGACTGAGCAGACTTCAGAGAGAAAAATTGGGACACTTGTATTTGTACATTGTACCTATCTTCATTAGTACACATACGCTTTGCTTTCTTGTCAATTATCGTGATATTTTGAAATCGACAATACGCCCATGACCAAGCAGCTGCTGAAAAAGAGATAGCAAGAATGTATCTTGATTTTATGAACTGGGAAGGAATATGTAGGTACATAACATACGATTAGAATTCTTTCCTTCAGAAATAAAAAAGACTGATATATACTTTTTATTGTAATGCCATGGATATATTTTCTGCAACGTTTAGTCACTTACTAGGTACCTAGGTGCAATTTGTTAATCCTAAAAACCATGTAATACACTGAAAGACAAAGAAACCGGTACACCTGCCTAATATCGTATAGGGCCCCCGTGATCACGCAGAAGTGCTGCAACACGACGTGGCATGGACTCGACAAATGACTGAGGTAGTGCTGGAGGGAACTGACACCATAAATCATGCAGGGCACTCCATAAATCAGCAAGAGTACGAGGGGATGAAGATCTCTTCTGAACAGAACGTTGCAAGGCGTCTCAGATATGTTCAATAATGTTCATGTCTGGGCAGTTTGGTGGCCAGCGGAAGTGTTTACATTCAGAAGAGTGTCCTGGAGAGACTCTGTAGCAATTCTGGACATGTGGGGTGTCGCATTGTCTTGCTGGAATTTCCCAAGTCCGTTGGAATGCACAATGGACATGAATGGATGCAGGTGATGAGACAGGATGCTTTCGTACGTGTCACTTGTTAGAGTCGTATCTAGACATATCAGGAGTCCCACATCACTGCAACTGCGAACGTCCCACACGATTACAGGCTCCATCAGCTTTAACAGTGCCCGACGACTTGCAGGGTGCATGGATTCAAGAGGTTGTCACCATACCCGTACACGTCCATCCACTCAATACAATTTGAAACGAGACTCGTCCGCGACCGGGCAACATGTTTCCATTCATCAACAGTCCGATGTCGGTGTTGACGGCCTAGGCGAGACGTACACGAGTGGGCCTTCGGATCCAAAAGCCCACGGATCGCACGGCGACACTTTTTGATGGACCAGCTCTGAAATCTGCAGCAATTAGCGGAAGGGTTGCCCTTCTGTCACGCCGAACGATTCTCTTCAGTCGTCGTCGGTCCCATTCTTGCAGGATCTTTTTGCGGCCGCAGCGATGTCGGACGTTTGATGTTTTACCGGAATCCTGATATTCACGGTACACTCTTGAAATGGTCGTACGGGAAAATCCCCACTTCATCGCTACCTCGGAGATGCTGTGTCCCATCGATCGTGCGCCCACTACAACACCACGTCCAAACTCACTTAAATCTTCACAACCTGCCATTGTAGCAGCAGTAACCCATCACCAACTGAGCCAAACACTTGTCTTCTATAGGCGTTGCCGACCGCAGCGCGGTATTCTGCCTGTTTACGTATCTCTGTATTTGAATATGCATGCCCGTACCAGTTTGGCGCCTCAGTGTATTTCCTCAGGCCCTCGCAGCCGTGCGGTCTACCGCCCCGTCTGTGGAACGGATCGGCGCCCGTCTAGCTAGGAGCGCGCGTGCGTGCTCTAGTGCGAGCGGCGTGGAGGGGCGCGCGCCCGCGTGGCGGCCACAGTGGCTGGCTGGCGCCCGGCCCCCAGTCAGTAGCGCGCGCGGCTGCGGACGAGCGGGTGCACATCGTTCAGACAGCGAGCGGGTCGCCGCGAGGTACAGCAGGTGAGCAGTGTACCCACATACCCCGCGCACAGCTCTCTCAGGTGTTACTGTAGTGCTTCATTCAATCTACACTTCTCTTTTCTGTTTTGTCTCCACCGTTTCCATTTCTATAATAACAAGTATCCTAAAGTTTAACACTTATGATGAGACGTGATGTGGAGATCACCACTTTAGATCCACGAATAGTGCGCTTAATCATGTTTCCCAGTCACTTTCACTTTTTACCTTTCCCTTTTCTTTAGTTTTTACCAGCAAAAGAGAAAAAATAATTGATTAAATCAATGAGCTCTGAATTTGGGGATCGAGGAGAAATCGTAGTGTACAATCTGCGTGTTTACAGGTGCCCTGACGAGTGAATTTTCTTTCTTGCTTTGGCATGCTGAAACCTTAAGAGATGACTGTCGGTAAATTGCAGTTTCTCCACCATCGTCCTATAAACATCGCAATACGGAACTAAGACTAGGATGGACCGGCAGATGTTAGGATCACATTCAATAAATTTCCCAAAATTTTTTGGGAAAACCTTGATACCAATGTAAATGCATGCCGCATATGTTTCATCACAGCTGGCAACAGTTATCGAGGATAAGTTGTTGAAATGTGCCATTACATGCCTAATTTAGCTGCCAGCCGCTGTGGCCGAGCGGTTCAAGGCACTTCAGTCCCGAACCGCGTGACCGCTATGGTGGCAGGTTCGAATCTTGCCTCGGGCATTGATGTGTGTGATGTTCTTAGGTTACTTAGATGTAAGTAGTTCTAAGTTCTAGGGGGACTGATTACCCCAGATGTTAAGTCCCATAGTACTCAGAGCCATTTGAACCATTTGAACCTAATTTAGGTGACGTCGCGAGGGCGGTGTTAATTTTAATAACTAGGTGTCAGAGCCAATAACATTTTCAATATCTATGTACGATGTACGACGTGTGATGCGCCTTTCAATTTACGTACAATAACGTCATACGTAAGACTGTTTTTGGTTACATGTATGTATCCAGAAAATTAAAATTTCGACGTTAATAATTCCTTAATTATCAATTAGTCAATTACAGTAGAAAATTCCAAGCTTTTACACAGTTCCTTCTGTCTAGCCAACAGTTGTAATCCACTACATACCTCTGGAGTCAATGGCGCTCTTATATATATGCCCGAGTTTGCAAGAACTCCATTTGCCTGAAGCAATTTTCACTGCTAATGCAAGAATAAATCTCTAACACTTCAGTCAGATTAGGAGACATTGGCGTCTACAGTTCCATAACTCAGATCTTTATATGTGAACAACTCATTTAATAGTCCAAGACCATAGACAATACTAAATATTTTTCTCCTTACCTCTCATAATGATTATTTCCCTGTAGTGGCAGATCCGAAGTTCTTCGCGCCCTGAGCGTGTTATGTGTTGGATGCTCCTCCCTCCCCTCTTACCTGCGTCAGTCTAACAACTGCCTCTAAAACATGTCAGTAAATATTATGTTGTTTAGATGAATAATACAACAACTGCGATCTGTCACCGGTTGCTTTAGTAACAATTTGTGTGATTGGATTATAATAAATAGTAGCCACGGAACAACAGAAAAGCAACAAAGCATCAGAATTAACAACAGCCGGCATTCTTCGATATAAGCTAACTCTAGAGCGAATGTTTTTTTAGAAAAGGCATAAAAACTACCTGCTTTCTTCCTAAAATTATAGGCATCTATGAGAACGATGTTAACGCTTGTAGGATGAAACACTGCTTTTATTTAAAATATTCCTAACAATTATTCATTTATTTCCAAAAGTTAAAAAATAGATTCATTTCCACCTTCCGTTCAGTATTTACTCACATTAAAAAACAAAAGAAAAGGTTGTGTTATATCATGGATATTTAATTTCCCATGGAAGATGTGATCCAGCTTCAGTATCAAACAATATCTGACAGGCGCCGTTGTGGTACCTTTACAGTGCGATTGGCACTTCTTCAGTTTCCCAAGCATTTTTTATGTGTCCAGAAATAGCTGGGGACTGAAACTTGCTGAGAGATTAAAAATGTGTGCTGGACTGGAAGTGCTGTAGAGGTCAGCGCTCTAACCACTGAGCTACAAATCGCGACTAGCGGTCCGCCTACACAACTAGCCGTACTAAACCCGGGGTCGTTTAGCAGACTGCACGCTCTCTATGAAACTGTCGCGCCAGGTCCGCTAAAAAAAGAAACTGTGTCTTAATAAGCCATAGAACACAACAAATAGTAAGTTATATGATTTGTAATTACATTAATTAGATGAAGAAATTCACAAATATCTCTTTCCAATTGCAAATCATACACCCGTATCTTCGTATCTGTAAATAAAACTGCAATGACATTTCTGTCTGGAAGGAATATGTTTCTTGTTCGTCATAGGAAGGCATGGCTTGAAGGGAGGGGTAAAGGGAAGTGTCAGGATGCTGTTTCTTCTCTCACCTAAACTATTCCTTTCTTGGCTGTAAGTATCGCGTATATTGCTAGTATTAGACATAATGAAAATTTACTATTGTTATAGCAGCGAATAAGTACTTGTGTACTGTTTGCTGTTCAGGTATTGTTGATGGTCGTGCCTCATTGACGAAGATGTAGTTGGTATTTACGTAAATGCAAGAATAATGAAGTGTGTTTGTATTATAAAGGTCAGAACGCGAAACCACTAACAAATGTGAACACATGTAAAACACTGTTTGTTGAAATGCTCTGTATTTAAGGCCAAAATTTAGCAGCTCCTAAACTTCGGCGTTCTGGGCGGCTGCAAAGTTCACATATACGGTAGGGCTGACTCTGTTTACCTCTCAACATGAAATCTTTAAGAATAACTCATTTTCGTTCAGCACTGTGCAAATTAAACCAGAAGCAGATAAAGGTAGTGTTACGGGATTATAAAACTCTGATAAGGTCGACAGCAGAGGCAAATTTAATGCGGGTACTCGTAAATGAAGGATGTGCGATATTACATAACAGAATGCAACAACAATGAGCATACGATACAGTCTTCAGTAACCTATATTTTGGAGTATTTACACAGACGTTAATGAGGAAATGTCCTTGAAATATTATCACTACAAACAACTGATTTATTCACTGTGGCTTCATTTCGATTTGCGAATTCGGGATAGTAAAATGAATTCAGTTTTCCGTGCCTGTGAAGCGATTATTCTTCTTTTATCTTTAGATTTCCTGAGAGACGTGAGAACCACACGGACGCTTCTCTCAAATTAACGAGATAAGTTTTTTCGTAACTGTTTTTGATTCTATCACGGTTCGTAAACCACTCGTTGTGTAACCCACAGCTTTCGTTATTGTTCTATTTCGCTCGCGTTTGCATTATTACCACAACGAAATTCGTGCTAAGGAACTTGTATCAGTAAAGTTTTATGTATTCAATGCGTCTGTGAATTCTGGTGCACTCCACGAAGTAAACTGTGTCATATACACAATACCGCAGAGTCTTGAAATAAAAAAAAAAAAGATGCGCACTGGTTGGTTGGAAATCTCACTGACATTCTTCAATAACTGTCTAATTTTAGTACGTATTCTGAGCTTAAAAGTAATGATGTATTTCTAACAGCATCCATGCCAGCCAGCGTGAATTACGGAAACATCGGTCTTGCGAAACCCAATCCTGAAAGCCAAGAGCCAAGGCAAACAAATGAATGTAGTAATCACTGTCTCCTGAGAAGCAAGCGAGTCAGTACCACAACAAACGAAATTAGTGACTGGACTGGGGACTTCTTGGTAGAGATGATCCAAAGTTTATCCAGTCACTTCAGGGAAGTCTGCTGGGACCTTTTCCATTCGCTTTGTGTATTTGTGACCGGAAGACATTATTAATAGTAACCTCAGACTTCAAGCAGACGTTGCAGTTACCTATTATTAAGTATATACAATCCGAAAAAAAATTGCACTGATGCCTATTGAGATCTTGATAAGGTTTCAAACTGTTGCAAACATTCGGAAGTTATTATAAATGTTCAAAAGTGTAAAACTGTGAACTTTACAAATCGAAAAAACTTAATATCCTATGACTACAGTATTGGTCAATCTCAATTGGAACCAATCGAGTCATGCAAATACCTGGATTAGTGATCCTGAAATACTGCAGTGTGTGGGACCCGTACCGAATACGACTAGCAGGGATTATTGAAGGTACACCAAGATGCGCAACATTAATGGTCACAGGTCTGTTTGGATTACGGGAAAGCGTCATAGAAATACTGAGAAACCTGAAATCGCAGTCGCCACCCGAGCCTGCTTGCCAAGTTTGAAGAACGAGTATTATGTGATGTAATTACAGCCTTCACAGGAGTCATTCTTGCCGCGTTCTATATGCGAGTGGATCGGGAAAAAACCCTGACATGTGGTACAACTGGAAGTACGCCGTACTTTTCACTTCACAGTGGTCTACAAAATATAGATGCCGATATTCCGGAAGTACTCATTCTTGATAACGCTATTTGTCTAAATTGTACCAGGAAGAAATCAGAAGAAATGGATTAAATTTAGTCCGCGTGTGTCCTCCACTAATTAAGAAACCGAACCTTCTTAATGCAAAATGTAAAATGTGTGTATAAACATTGACTTGTGTGTTCCAATATAGATCTCGAAAGCTTTGAGTAATTTCAACTAGTCCTGGTACATATGTAGCATACTATTCAGAAAAGAATATTTGAAGATAAGTTGCCCCTGGTGGATGGAGGACATTGAAAATAAATCAAGAAATGGAACTTTGCAAATTTAATTTCTAAATTGGAAATATTTAGAAACGATTAACATTTTGTTGAACCTCCTTGAATAACCGCACACACTGAGAATCCATTTCCCACGAGGTTGTGATCCGAGAAAACGAGATAATTATGTAACAGTAGCGGGTAACCACCTTTCAAAACGTCAAATTGATAGTCGACCAGTCATGATCATTCACAATACGTCACATGGTTTTTACCGTTAGCAGGCAAAGACGAATTTCCTTCAACGTCCTCTCCAGCGGCTTTATCGATGGCAGGCAAAGATGCATTTCCTTCAATGTCCTCTCCAGTGCTCTATACATGGCATTCAGACTAATGTGGACATTCTTAATATTCCACGAATTATTCCAGATAATGCAACTATGTTTCCAGCTACTGGTATTATAAGGAGGGTACTCTATTGGACTGTATTGTTAATATATAAAAATAAATAAATATAGTTGTATTACGCTGATATTTAATATATGTGATAGTGAGGGCGAGTGTTGTTGATATAATCTACTACCATGTAAACATCGCGTGGTAAGACTCAGAATGTGTTGTGTCACCATCCTTTGTCTTTGCTTTTAGTACATTTTGCAGCTATTTTTGAGAAACATTAAACTCCCAAGATAAAAAACGACCGGTCAGTCACTGTACTGCTCTTTTCAAGAATGTGGATTTCATTAAGACTGCAAAAAAAAAGACATGCTTTCTTCAGTATCTCAGACAGTTAAGAATGACTTAAAGTAGTTTGTCAATAGCCATAATCTGCAACGTCTATATAAATATTCGTTTATAAAGATACACCTGAGGCATGGTGCGTCATTCACATACATTGCCCTTGGCGCCTTTTGTCTTTCACGTGCAAGATATTTTCAGTGAGTGTTGGTTAATTTTGCTTGTACTGTAATTTTCGAGTTTTTCCTCCTCAAGTGGTCAGAAATCGAAAGTCAGACGTGCACTTCACTTTCTGTCTTTTCAGTATGATCACGAAGCGATTGCTCGTTGTATTGTTTTTCTCAGACTTGTCTCTGTATGGTAAAACAATGGAAGAAAGATTAGGGCTTAACGTCTCTTCGTCGACGATGTCATTAGACACGGAGAACAACCTCAGATAGGTGAACGACTGGGAGGGTTATCGGCCGTGCCCTTGCCAGAGAACCATCCACACGTTCGCCTTAGGTTATTTTATGAAGTCACGGAAGACATAAATCTCGGTGACCGGATGAAAATTTGAACTGCCATCCTCCGGAATACGAGCCGACTGATTTAACCACTTCACTGGTAGATTGATTACCGGCTAATGTTTTTAAACGTTATAATGCAGACAAACAGTTCAATATTTGAGGCAGGTTAGCTTATTTGATTAACATTTTCGCACCAACAAATAAACTTATAAAGGGTAGTCGTCGAACAAAAAGTTATCAGAACCGATATGATTGTTGGATCTTAATGTCTGCATGGTACGATAGTAAGAAGCCGTATTAAAGCAAATCTCAAGCCGAGCTGAAATAAGCAACTATCTTCATGTCTTTAGCAATCTTCATGTCTTCATGTCTTTAGCAATGCTGTGTCCACATTAAGACTTTAATTTCAGGTTCAGTCTTTAAAAGCTAATTGATATATAGACATAACTTACGTTGCAATGATGAGCACACATACCACTGCAATACTACCGATTTTCAATGATGCAAACTGCTCACTCATTGTTAGATGCTATTACCTTCGCTGCTGTTCTGTTTAGAATTGTAAACATTTGTAGCCAGCTAGATACTCAGAAGGTGCAAAATGGTAGCCAGTCTCATCATTCTGAATCTTGAAAGTTTCACCATTCTCTACTGCGGCGTGTCAAGGGAATGTTGATAAAGGGTCTCACAGGAAAGGCATTTGCAGAGGAGAGGCTTACAGAAAAATGGCGAAAAAATTAAAATTACTCTTCGGGCTCAACAAGGTTTATTTTGGGCATTGAACTGCTTGTATTTCCTCGCATCTGGCTTTAGCTTCTAGTGTTATGACAGTGTGAAGAGCATTGTCTGCCTTTTATGATCTCGTTGTCGAGAAGACGTGAATCCAAAACAGAAAAAAGTAATTCACTATTTGTTGTGAAGGGCACAGGGTATGGAAACGTACTCAACGTCTGAGATACCCAGACAAGTCACTTCTGATATCTATCCAAAGAACGTGTTTCTCTGAGTCGATTTTCACAAGATATCGTATGAACGAAATAGACGGATATGGAAGCTATACTTCCGGTTCTTCTGACGAGAGATTATTGTTTCAGACTATAGTTATTAGATTAGTGTATACCGTTTGTCTGGAGTGCAGTGAAGTCAGAAGTGCAGTGGAGTTCGCGGAAGTGTCTCAATGCCAGGTTCATCACTGTCACACGACCCACATATCTGCCGCGCGAGGTTTCCATTTAGCGGAGCTAATTCCGGTTTTCTCGGGTGAATCATCTAGGTGCTGCCGTGCACACTGCCTAACTATGGCTGGCTCCACTGAACTACCGTAACACCCATGGTCTTCAGCAACTCGCCCTTAACATAATATTCGTCTCCACATTCCAATTTCTTGCGATATTGAATATTATTACCCTGTATCTCCCTATAGTCCCTCGCCCTTCCCCTTTCTCCAAAAATCTCTTACCGGTGTGGCTAGACTCGTGAGAAATTTATATACACATCTACCAAGTAACGTGTAGCATCCTCTCGACTTCATGATTTCGGTGATACTTTATCATTTGGACTCAGAAGATATCAGAAATGTTGACGAGACACAATGATCCACGACCCCTCAAATTCAGTCCATTTGTTTGGAGTATGGTTCAAAGCCACGCACTCACTGCCTGATGGCGTGCAAGATGTGATCAATGGCACGGAGGTCAGTTGACCTAGGGCTTCACGAAAACATCATCATATCCTTGGAGTGCACCTCCGGCCATTCAGAGACAATTTTGGAGCAACGAGATGTAACATTGTCTTGCTGAAAGTACACGCCACTTTTGTGGTTACTGCAGGCAAACAAAACGAGTGCACATTATCAGGTAATACTCTCCTGTCTCGTTCACTGGTGAAAGACAATGTCAGATGAATGTAAGTTTGCAGGCTTTCTCGGCCGTTGCAACTGAAGGTAAAATCTCCTCAGGGTTGTTAGGCAGCATAACATTTATTCTGTATGATCGACGTTTCGACCTCTCTGCTGGGATCTTCTTCAGGATCTTGTGATGTCCACGGTTTTCTGAACACTGTCATAGACCAGTGTCGCGTTCCTTATAGAAGGGAGTTGTCCCGCCTTTGGTTACTGGGTAAAATTCCAGTGGTTAGAATTGGTGGGCCACCGTCATTGTATAGAAAGAGATCTTTCCCGTGCTTATGATTGAGCAGTGGGATCATTGGGTATATCTCCTGTTGCCCGCAGTGGTGCTTCTCGCACTGCTTGTAGCGCTGGCGCACCGCGGCCGCGTATTCAGTTCCCTGATGGTTGGAAGTCACGAAGGCCGACGCCTACAACTGTCCTCTCTATTGAAATTACATTCTTTCTTCAGTCCGGAACCGCGCGACTGCTACGGTCGCAGGTTCGAATCCTGCCTCGGCATGGATGAGTGTGATGTTCTTAGGTTAGTTAAGTTTAAGTAGTTCTAGGGGACTGATGACCTCAGAAGTTAAGTCCCATAGTGCTCAGAGCCATTTGAACCATTTGAACATTCTTTCTTAGAAATCCCAAACACTTCTCGGATATTCCTTCTATAAATGTTGGTTTTCTTAGCCATCACAACGTCTGATGTATCAGGGATCTCGTATTATTCCGAGTAAACATCTCTCGCATGTGAGTATAGTTATCATCTGCCTTAATTGCGCGCTGTTGGGGAGTACGCACCGCCGCGTGTGGTTTATGACGTACTCGTACAATGTTTTTGACATATTGTCCTATCAACGCAAAACGTGAGCCGTCAATTCAGGTGAACATATTCCACGCTCAATCGTACAATTGTTGTGGGATGAGCAGAGATAAATGTGTGGAATGGTGCTTTCTGTACCAGTGAGGGGATGGTAGCAGACGGTATAGCGTCCCTGCCCGTTGGTGGGACTTCAGCACTGGATTGGCGAGTGGCTTGCTGCTTTGTAGCCCGACTATCCGGCGCTATAATCCTTAATGTTCGCTGGTGACATTAGTAATCAGTACACTGTTGCCCACGACAGTTGATCCTGGTGGCAGTGGATTCCTCCAACGAAGGTAGGCATGGCACACTCCTCAAACTGCGGCGCATGAAAACCCAGTGGTTGCTCGACCGTCATGGGCTGCGCACCCGCAATCTTGCCGCGATCAAAACCGTGGCAGCGTGCGCATTGCCTAGCATGCCAGGCTCTGACGCCGAAGACTAAAACAAAACCAGTAAACCCCTAGTTTTGTAAAGAATCGAACTCCGTAAAACAGCTTTAATGTGTGATTAATTAAAAGAGTTGAAGTGTTAAATATTTGACGTTAAACATGCAAGGGAGAAAAAGTTCAGATAATGCTTAAAGTTTGTTGGACATCGCTAAGTGCTCTCATTATGAAACTCTGAATGAATATAATATGTGTAATTTGCTACATTTTAAGCAAAAACAAGTGTTTCAAGCATCTCAATGTTTATGAAGTCACATCTCCTGAATAATGTGTCGTACATTGATGCAATTCTGCAGGTACTGTGTGGAAAGTATGTTACGAGTTTAATTAGCAGTAGAGAAGAAATAAATTAAAACGTCATGCATGATGTTGAAGTTTTACTGTGGGCCATTTTAAGCAGAAGCTAGCTTTTCACGGATGCTAAATGTTTATGACGTCATATCTCGTGAGCTATGCGTCGTACAATAATATAATTTCGCAGGTACGTTCAGTGGTGTATTTGGATACTGTCTGCAAACTGTGTTGCGAACAGAGTTGCTAGTAAAGAAGTAGTAAACTAAAAGATCAAGTCTGTTGCTGAAATTTTATTGCATAAACACGAAAATGTAATAAGCGATAAACTGCTTTTCCTTTCATAATTTTGTGAGGCGAGTCAGTGAGAAAGTTTATTAAAGGTGTGAAATTACTGTGTGTAAAGTTTGTTGGAAGAAAATAAGTGCTCTCATTCTCAAATACTGGACGAATAAAGTCCGGGTAATCGTGCGTTGACAGTTATGTTGCCTCAGGACAAACACACTGTTTTTATCTGTAGTACTTGCCTTATTTTGTTACACTGCCAACAGTCCCTGGTTCCAGTCTAGTCGCTTAGTAATATAGATCTGAAGATATATCCCAATCACGTGACAGTCTTATCGTTTTATTCGTGCTGCCGACAGTCGAGTTATCTGTCACACTAGGCAACTCTAATCAACGTGCGACGATGACAGTACACAATCGCCCCTCACACTATTTGTTTAACCTCTAGGCGTCCACTACAAACATCAGTGCAAATCCCTGTCTTCCCTTCTTTTGCTAAAAAGAAGTTGGGCAAAGAAACACGTGGAACGGAACTCGGATAAATGGCGTCGGCTTCTCTTCACCTACAACTGCTGACTTTAACTGACGCCTGGCAACTGTCGTAGAAGGACGTGGAGGCGACCAGTACCGATTCACCTCTCAGCCGTACAATCTCACTGGTTTGGCAGGGACCTGTGCCAATCGTGTTTTGGGCAGCTGACATGTACGGATGCCGGGCTGGGCGCCTCTTGTCGCCATCGTGGTATTTTAAGACCGTGAAGTATAGCGACAGGATCATCCAACTTATTGTCCATCCAAATTTCGGGGATGGGTCTCTCAGGGTGATAATGAACTGCCACATCGTATTTGTCCCGTGAACATCTTCCTGTTAGAGGCAGGAAGTCAACGGAATGGCTTCCGGGATCTGCTGACATGAACCAGGTTAAGCATGCTTGGGACCGTCAACACGCAGGACCTTGTCGCAGGAACTCTCCTGGCACACTGAATGATCCTTATGGGGGCCACCGCCGATAAATAGGACAGGTTTGAGCAACAACTTCTCGACTTTGGACAGCATGACTAGGTGGATCCGAGCGTATTCTGATGTGCGAGACGGAGCGACCCGGTATAGCATGTGGCCCAGCAGCAGATTCTGATATGACGGATGTGCAGCAAAGATGTGCAATTAGGACAACAGCCTTCGTTTTGGACACAATTTTGTTTTTATTTCAGAGAGAAACAACATCTTTGATTTATTTGTGTTCTACTTCTCCATTTCATGTTCAGCTTGTGGGAAGGTACTGATATCAGGCGGTTGTACCTTGCAGTAAGGAATACAAAGCTGTCTCTAGACTATACGTGACTCACCGGTGGAACTGCGTGAAGGTTAGAAGAGACATAAACGTGTAGACGTTCCAGTATCAATAGCTTACGAGCCCCCTATTGACAGCTGACAACATAAGGCAATTGTGTGGATGTTAAATCTCTGAGGAAATATTGGTAACTATGAAGTGTCTGATTTCACGATCCTAATCACTCGATGAAACTGAAAGTGAATGCAAGCGTATGAAAAGAAGGCTACCCCGATAATCCAGTGTCGGAACACATGCACGAGGTCAGTGACTGTGCTGAGATGAGTGACTGTAGGAGAATACAAGATAATTTAGGAAAAATTCTACTTGGTGTGATGAATGGAAGCTTACTCTAAATGTAGAAGTAAACGTAGATGAGTAGGAAAAACAATCGTGTAATGTTGAATACAGCTTCAGTAGTGTGCTGGCTGAAACAGCCACGTCCATGGAATACCCACGTGTAAAGTTGCAGAGCGAAATGAAGTCGGACGAGCACGTAAGGACCGTAGTAGGAAAGGCGAAAGATCGCCTTAGGTTTATTGGGAGAATTTTTGGAAAGTGTGGTTCATCTGTAAAGAAGACCGCGTACAGAACGCCGGTGTGACCCATCCTTGAGTACTGCTAGAGTGTTTGGTATCCCCATCAGGTCGGATTAAAGGAAGTCATAGGAGAAGTTCAGAAGTGAGCCCCTCGATTTGTTACCTGAGGGTTCGATCATCACGACTTCATATCACTCTGCAACGTTACACGTAGGTATTCCATCGACGTGGCTGTGTAAGCCAGCACACTACTGAAGCTGTATTCAACATTACACGATTGTTTTTCCTACTCGTCTACGTTTACTTCTACATTTAGAGTAAGTTTTACAGAGGTGCTTCGAGAACTGAAATGCGAATCCCTGGAGTGAAGATGACGTTCATTTCGCGAAACACTATTTAAAAAATTTAGAGAACCGGCATTTAAAGCTGGCTAGAGAACGATTGTACGATGTACATTTCACTTACTGACCACGAAGATAAGAGAAAATAGGGCTCGCTCTATTTAGGAGAGGAACAGGAAAGGAAATGATTATTAGCGGTAAAAGTTACCCTCCGCCATGCCCCATACGATGGTTTGCGGCATATGTACGAAACTTTTACTCATTTTTTTGTCGTACCCTTTTAGATCCTAATATTTTATGTTCAGTATTTTTCCAGTAAGCAGAGTTCTTACCAGTAGTGTGATTTTGGAAGATCTGCGAAATACCCACCCGGGTTCCTATGACGTTTTCCTTGGACGAAAAACGTTCTCCAGCCACGTATTTCTTTAGATGTGGGTATAAATGAAAGTAAGAGGATGTCATGTATAATTAATAGAGTCGATTGTCCAACAGTTTGTCCATGAAGGCACTCAGTTTCCGAACCTTTACTTGTACTGATGAGAGATTTTTTTTCTTTTGCAGTACTGCCCTCTGCTCATGTACATTTTATTTTTCAACCAATAGATCTAGAAGGTGAGCAGATCATTCACCACTTATTGTTCTATCTTCTCCAAAGTAGTCATAATCAATAAAAAAACGTATTGCATAGCAGAAAGCACAGGCTATAGCTTCCCGACAGATGAAATCGCCTACGCCTCTTTTTTCAACGTTGCCAACGGTCTTCTTCCACAACTCTACTTAGGTTTGTTTTCTGTCATGGAGTAGTAGACCTACGTTGTTGTACAACAAGCAGTTAGCGCACCAAATCAGGTTCTTCATTCCTAATATTGTCAAACATCGATGAAAAAATTTCTTAGGATTTAATTTTTTTATCATTGAAGTAACCCTTTTACATAATGACTTCTTTATTTGAAATGTGAAGTATGTTTTCTTCTGGTACGTCCTAAATACCGATCGTGCTAAACCAAATTGTATAGTTTTTTGATGTTTTGGGGCATTCTTTTGTCGAGCACCTTGAAAGAGAAATAGAGCTACTTTTGTAAATTGCTACTCATCACTTAAGTGCTGAAATTGATGGAGCGTACTCCATGTAAACGTTCGCCAGCCTCTCTGCTTTGAGAAACTCCGCAGAAACAAAGATAATTTACAGGTCAAGTTGACATTTAGGTTAGATTTTTTCAGAATCTTATACCAATACAACAGCGAAAAGTCTATTGACATTGACACGACTGTGCGATGCCGAGCACGTTTCACTTTGTCTCGGTGTGCTGCAGCTCGGTATAGTCTGCTCACACAATTGTGAAAGAACTGCAAATAGTGATATAACTCGTTATGTTAAGTATCGTTTGATTTTTGAGAATCAGAGAGAGTATCTCTCTAAAAATAGACACCCAAAGCTCATCTACAGGTTGTTTGACAGAGATATTGAAAAAGTTTGAGATATTGTAGGTGGTTCTCTATCAACGCTGTAGAGCAACCCAAATACGGGGACCAGAGGCTAGAGGTGAGCTGCGAAGCCCGCTTGAGTTGTTTCTCTATGGACATGAGAAGAGTATCATTTACGATACTCTAGGGATTCTGGTGAGAAGTTAATTGACGAGATACAAGCAGCTGATGAAGAAGTTTCGCCTGAGTGACAAATCATGAAGCAAGACTGTCACTTGATAGCTCAGAGATGCCAGGCGTGTTGCAATGATGGAGACACGCATTTACAACAATTCTTGTAGATGCACTTTTCCGTCAGCATGAGCGTGCATGATAGGGCCCACTTAATCGTATTTCGTGTGTTTTACCTGGAACGGATGTAATTTACACTCCTGGAAATTGAAATAAGAACACCATGAATTCATTGTCCCAGGAAGGGGAAACTTTATTGACACATTCCTGGGGTCAGATACATCACATGATCACACTGACAGAACCACAGGCACATAGACACAGGCAACAGAGCATGCACAATGTCGGCACTAGTACAGTGTATATCCACCTTTCGCAGCAATGCAGGCTGCTATTCTCCCATGGAGACGATCGTAGAGATGCTGGATGTAGTCCTGTGGAACGGCTTGCCATGCCATTACCACCTGGCGCCTCAGTTGGACCAGCGTTCGTGCTGGACGTGCAGACCGCGTGAGACGACGCTTCATCCAGTCCCAAACATGCTCAATGGGGGACAGATCCGGAGATCTTGCTGGCCAGGTAGTTGACTTACACCTTCTAGAGCACGTTGGGTGGCACGGGATACATGCGGACGTGCATTGTCCTGTTGGAACAGCAAGTTCCCTTGCCGGTCTAGGAATGGTAGAACGATGGGTTCGATGACGGTTTGGATGTACCGTGCACTATTCAGTGTCCCCTCGACGATCACCAGTGGTGTACGGCCAGTGTAGGAGATCGCTCCCCACACCATGATGCCGGGTGTTGGCCCTGTGTGCCTCGGTCGTATGCAGTCCTGATTGTGGCGCTCACCTGCACGGCGCCAAACACGCATACGACCATCATTGGCACCAAGGCAGAAGCGACTCTCATCGCTGAAGACGACACGTCTCCATTCGTCCCTCCATTCACGCCTGTCGCGACACCACTGGAGGCGGGCTGCACGATGTTGGGGCGTGAGCGGAAGACGGCCTAACGGTGTGCGAGACCGTAGCCCAGCTTCATGGAGACGGTTGCGAATGGTCCTCGCCGATACCCCAGGAGCAACAGTGTCCCTAATTTGCTGGGAAGTGGCGGTGCGGTCCCCTACGGCACTGCGTAGGATCCTACGGTCTTGGCGTGCATCCGTGCGTCGCTGCGGTCCGGTCCCAGGTCGACGGGCACGTGCACCTTCCGCCGACCACTGGCGACAACATCGATGTACTGTGGAGACCTCACGCCCCACGTGTTGAGCAATTCGGCGGTACGTCCACCCGGCCTCCCGCATGCCCACTATACGCCCTCGCTCAAAGTCCGTCAACTGCACATACGGTTCACGTCCACGCTGTCGCGGCATGCTACCAGTGTTAAAGACTGCGATGGAGCTCCGTATGCCACGGCAAACTGGTTGACACTGACGGCGGCGGTGCACAAATGCTGCGCAGCTAGCGCCATTCGACGGCCAACACCGCGGTTCCTGGTGTGTCCGCTGTGCCGTGCTTGTGATCATTGCTTGTACAGCCCTCTCGCAGTGTCCGGAGCAAGTATGGTGGGTCTGACACACCGGTGTCAATGTGTTCTTTTTTCCATTTCCAGGAGTGTATTTCTTCAAGAAACCTGGATAGTCACTTATGAACCTAGAGTGACTGTGATATGTCCAGTGGTGAAGATGACGATAAGAAATGTAATATTTGACACCCTGCAGTGTTGCAAAGTGAGGATTCCAAACGTGGACTCCTCAGTTTGTTCGTCAGGCGTCGTCTACAAAATATCGAAGTGTTTTCGGTATAAACACCTTGTATTTTGATGTCTCAGAGAAGCTACTGATACTGAGATGAATACTGTTACAGTCAAATAAATTCAAGACTTCCAAAGAAGTAACCGTTAGCAGAGCCGAATTTACGACTATACAACGAGCCCTTCGATACGTCGAGAGACTTCAGGATGATGACAACGTCATCCTTCCTGATTGCAGATCGTCACCTACAGCAATGAAGTATGACAAAATTCGGCTATGCTTGTGACTGGGCGAGGTGACTTTATGCGACTGATTATAGTAAAACGTACAATGCAACGCTGTCATGATCTCGGGAAGGTGAAGAGATAAGCTATATTTTTGCAGAACACGATTTTGCCTTAACCCACATTTAACTAGTACATTATTTCAATATTAATGATCACTTTCTACAATATACTGTAGGTCATACGTCTACCTTCCAAACAAACGGACTGACTGAGTTGATACGGCAATGGATTCATGTTCGGGAAGTTTAGGGCGCGTGTTTCTGCGTAGCATCCGGATTTATTTCTTTGCGGTTCGCGAAAAGCAAGGATGAGGATTCGAGTTCTAGTCCGATACACATTTTCAGTTTGGCAGAGAGTTTTAAGGCTATTCACATTCCAACAAATATTTTCCTACATATATGCAAGTTAAATAAATAAATAAAACCTTATAGAAACACTACAAGAATCTGTGTCCTTGGAATTGGCAAAAGAAAGAATCGAGAAAAAGAGTACAATTGGAAGAATTTCGACCTTTTACAGGTATAGTTGACTTCAAGCTTATTCATTAAATTTTTTACCAGAAACTAATATCTTCTTCCCAATGTCGGAGTTAATGTATCGAAAGAAAGGGTATGTTTACAGACTTGTCGGGTGGTGGTGATACAACAACCTAACGTAATTATCTACTGCCTCGTTGCCCGGCCACGTAGCACAGAACATGGAGCCCCACTTACGTCAGAGTACAGTAGGCGGGGCTTACCACAGCCGCAGCTACTTAACTGTTCTGACAGGTGCAGGGCGCCTGTTTGGATTACGGAGGTCCAGTAACCTAAGCTGTGCACGTCCAATGTCTCCCGTTCACTGTACACCAGTGTGGTTCTATGATCAGTCTGACAGGCCACGGCAAACATCTTTTAAACTTATCCATGCCCAGTTGAGGTATGCGACTGTCTTGCGAAATTTTCAAAAGTAGTACACAAGTGTCCTGCTTCATACACTGCTTTTTATAAACAAGATTTGTTTTGCTCAGCGCGTCTCGGACGCACGTCTCCGTCCTCAGCTGTCCACATATTCATAATACGCGATATTACAAAAGTAACCTCTGTTGGATTACGAATAAAATATTAAAATAGTTGCAGAAAATGTATTACCTGTTGGATTATGAATGAAACACTAGCTTAGCAAATGTATTAGAAAGACACCTTTCTATTACTTTTTACATAATCGTGATTCACGTTTGAGCATTTATGGTATTTGCTAACAAGTGGGGAAAATTTTTTCTGCATCAAATTCTGTAATTGTTTTACAGATTTCTCCCATGTGAAGATTTGAAAGCTAAGTCATTTTTTCACGCGCTCTGATAAATGGAAATCACTTTCAGGGTGGATGTCCAGGAACGTCAGTTGCTGCAACAGTTTCCGTACACGTTGTGGCCGAACATTGAAGGGGGAATCTGTCAGCTAAATGTGAGCCATAATAAGTACTTAAACGTGAAAGGTTATTATGTAGAAAAGTGACACAAAGGCACAAATTTAACAAAAATCTAGTATATTTCATGTAACAGTTCCAATATTTTGTTTATACTTTAACGGAGACTGGTTACCGAATATTCTTCTTACTTTGTGCTATTAGCTACAGAATTATTAGAAAGTGTGTGCTGCGTGGATTATGCTCGGTGTCCCAGTTAGATAGTATAGTGATCTTTGCAGTATAATAAATTTAACCAATATTTTTTGTTTTTCTGTTCAGTGTTAAACAAATTGTTCAGTATCACTAAGCATGTAACTATATTTAGCCACATAGCTTTTGTAGAGCAACGGGCACGAAGCATTAAGTTTAAAATAAGTGTCTAGCACACAGCAGAAGGCACGACGAACATGAGAACATTTGAAGAAGGCAGCGAAACGCAGGATGGCAAAAAAGTTTGGCAATAAATATAAAACGTGGGTAGATTTGTGAACAAAATTCTCACTGATTAACGTACCTTTTTAAGTCACACAGTACTTAATTTTAGACAAATAAATAGTGACAGTCTTTCCTAAAACAAAACAAAAAAAAAATAATCATCTTATGTATCTCCTGTCGTCCCTTAGTCATGGAATATAATATTGGTATCTTAATGGGGTATAAATTCCGTCTCTGCGACTACGTGAAAGGCTATCTGCACAAATTCTCTGGAAACAACTGCGAAGTACATGACAGAGGGTACTTAGCATTGTACCACACGTCAGAGTTTCTTCTCGTTGCACTGGCGTATCGAGCGAGGGAAGGATAACAGCTTAAGTGCCTGTGAATGCTGCAGTTAGTCTAATCTTGTCTTCGCGGCTTACAGGAGCAGATAATTGGCGTCAGTTTTCAAGCGTCCGCCAATTCAGGTTTTTCAACACTTACGTGACGTTCTCCCAGGAGTCAAATTAAACCCGTGAACATGTGTGCCGTGCTTCTTTGTATACGTTCAATATCCCCTGTTAGTTCTACTTGGTATTAGTCCCACACAACTGAGTAATTTGTATGAGTCCACTGATTGCTACTGTGACTCATTCATATCATATTCATGCGGCACGTAAAGTGCACAATTTTACATTGATGTACAATAGTTAGTCTTTGTTCGGCAATGAAACACTCGTGCAGCTTTTTCCAGAAAGTACTTCATTGTAGTTAACAGCATAATTTCCAAAAAGTCTGTTAATACTGTCTGTCAGGTTATTAATACACAACAAGTACGGCAGACACGTTTCGTTTCTTTTATTTCTGAAACGTGTTCAGTGGCCCACAATACATATTTTGTTTCTTTTTATACATTCTGAGACAAAAAAACGACGCAGCACGAAGGAATTATCCGAATGGAACTGAAATCAGCAGGTGTGATGTGCAGACAAACAAATTATTACAACTCGGAAAAAATAGATGATTTATTCAAGAGAAAGAGCTTCACAAACTGAGTCAGTAACGCGTTGGTAAACATCCGGCCCGTATGCAGGCCTCGATGGTCAGATTTGTTGAATGGCCTCATTAGGGATATCAAGTTCAGCCCAATTGGCGCGTTGGAACTTCAAAATCTCGAGCTGATTGGACGACTCTGCCTATAATTCTCCATACGTTCTCAACCGGGTTAGAGGCCCGGCGATCTTGCTGGCCAAGGCAGGGTTTGGCAAGCATGGAGACAATCAAAAGAAACTCTCTCTGTGTCCGGGTGGGAATTACCTTGCTGAATTGTAACTCCAAGATGGCTTGACGCAGAATATAGTCGACGAACCGCTTTGTTGTAAGGGTGCCGCGAAGGACAACCTAAGAGGTCCTGCTATGAAAAGAAATGACATCCCAGACTGTCAGATTGGTATCCCACCGCTGACGGGGGCGTCTCAAGACATGTCTTCGGTCTCTAATCTCATTGACTTGATAAAACAGTTTTCAGTGATGAGTTCCGCTTAGAGCCGAGTCCCGAAGAGCAGCGCAGACGTCTGTGGAGGCGCCCCGGACAGCGGTGGGATACCAGTGTGACTGGCACGAGCCTTATGGCTCAACAGCCAGGAGTCATTATCTGGGGTGCATAGGGGCCAGAGGTGGACCAACACGCTATTGACTTCTTCAATTTGTGGAGCTCTTTCTCTTCTATAAATCATCCAGTTTATCCGAAATTATAATCATTTGTTGTATGTACATGTACAGCACTTTATAGATTTCCGTCTCATTCGGATAATTCCTTCGTGGTGGGTCATTCTTTTTTAGTTTTACAGCGTATTTATGTATTAGATATATCATGAAAATAACGCTGAATCTCTTTCTGCATTAAAGCCTTTTGGGTATTTTTTTAGGCTACAAACAACTTTTTGATGTATAAGATACACTAGGTTTTCAACAGTTTTTCATTCCACTCACGATGTACACCAGTTTTTAACAGTTTGTCATTCCAGTCTCGATTTCGCATGGTCCTTTTCACATTTGTGCCGCACTGAATAAAGAAAACAAGCGAAATGAGAAAGTCTACAAAATTTGACAAGCAACGTTTTACGCATTATTGTACTTTCAACATTGCAGCCCAGTCAATCGTGACAATCTAATATATAAGAAACTATCAGCTCGATTGCGGTAATGAAACCAACATTTACCTAGGTTTCAGCCCAAATAATTGAGCCTTTTTCAGAAGATATACCTGAATCTATAATTTGTCCAAGAGGGCATGGTCTAGAAATAAAACTAAAACAGCCTGAATAGGCGTAGTCACAATTTAAAAATCCGGTACATAAGTACTATGTCAACACAAAGACTTAAGCTCTGGCGTGCCCTCGTCTCCATGGACGGTGTGCGGTGGACCTCGGGAGCTCACGTGAAACTAAGTAGGACTAGATAACGCACTGCAAATCAACATGGCGGGGAACATTGCGCATGTCTAACTGAGGCTGTGACTGTCAAAGATAAAAGACCAACGCAGTTATATCTTAAAACAAATAACTTATGGAAAGGTTGAAAATCTTAAACATAAAGCTTCTGCACCAGGTTATGACTAAAATGTAATAAACTATGCATGGATTTATATATGTTCGAGCACACTAACACGACTTACGCTATTAAAATATATCTGCCCTTTCACAACGAATGCTGCATAACGCTCCCATCGTTATTAATGAAAGATGACATAGGACATAAAACAGCGAAACTGTAGTATGTAAACGCAATAATGCAATAATCTCGGTTGACCTGTACACAGATGGTTGAGTAGATATTTTTATCAGTTATTGCTGACACGCACTGAATGAAGAATAATATCAAGATTAATTTTTTATCTTATTACTAAAAATAACGCGTCAGTGAACGAACAACGCCACTTCATCGCCATGTAATAGCAAATGACCAGCATAGGTCAAATTATGTTTTATGTGAAAAAATATGGTAATTGCGTGAACGAAGTATAAGGGCGATGCAAGGGCGTTGCACGTCACAGGAATCAGAAATACTGACCACAAGGCCAACGAAAATATATGGTATACGCTGACATATAGACAAAAACCGACACTCATGAAAGGAAATATAATGAAGAAACTTCAAAAGGCGGTACAAAGAACGGAAAAGAAGCTGGAAGTATGAAAACAGCCATTCAGTACTTGTTGAGCATTAGATCTTGCCAAAGCATGGAACAAGAGATGAAAGTTATTAGAACGAACAACCACAACCTAAAACTGTTAACATTACATGAGAATTTCCATACACAAGAAGGGCTTACAATGAACAAGAAAATAACAACCAAACCAAGATAACTAACAACTTATTGATCATACTAATCAAAAAAACTGTAACAAACCAATAAACACAGAGTATCGATATGAAACTATAACTGTTACAACTTCCCCACCATCAAACAAAACACATTTTTCTACACACGTACAGACATCAACAACAAAACGATACTGTATACAGGCATCGCAACACAAGTAAACCGAGAGAAAAACGCATCGTGGAAGTTTGTAACATTATAGATAAACGAACAGAATAAGTAAAAGTTTTAGAGACACACTGGTTAGAATCTCGAAGCATAAATGTGAGACTTTGCACGCCAATGCCAAGAAAAGGCCATCCTGGACTGTATACAGAAATCAAACACAATTTCATTGCGGCAGGTACGTGAAAACCACAGAAAATCATAAGTGAAATAAAAATCGTTAAAACTTAGAGTGAACTTAAAAATAGTCAAAAAGGGGAAATTATATCGAATTAAAAGAAGCGAAATGTCTTTCGCAAGCAAACAAGCCTTCATGGCGCGGGGAAACGGTGCACCTTGACATTTTGTCGCAAAAAATTGTATCTTTTTATCCCTTCTAAACACTCTAATGTTCTGCATAAGTAGTTCTTTTATACCCAGTACATATTTTTCCTATAAAACCTTTCTCCGGTTGTGACAGCTGCAGGCAATTACTGAGAGATCATGACACCAAATGCCGACCTCTGTCGAGCTTTTTACTCCTTGGTTGAATCTCATAGCACTTAAATCAGTTGTTATAAACGGGTACTAAAATCTGTGAATAACAAAGAACAAACATATGACGATTTCACCATCTCTAAGCGAGGCCCACCAGCTTCTGAAAGGTCTCTCGTCACGATTTCTCTCATCACAATTCGTACTGTGAAAGATATCTCGACGTCCTTTTATCAAGTTGTCCATCTCACTGTCTTTTCTTACTCTCGAACTATCACATACCGTCCATAAACACGCACTTGTCTGCTAAGTGCGAAAGAAGTCGCAGATAAAGGAATTTATACCCGAGGTACATTTATTTTAATAAATATACACGGTTACAGAAAGTGAATTTTTCGTGAAAAATTCAACGACGTTTCATTCACAGAATTCTTATGGACATTTGACAGAATATCGGTACGTAAATGAACTACGTAGAAAGCAAAACCCGCGAAACACAACGACTCCACTAAGACAATGCAGAGTTCAACCATTTAGACGACCACGGTGACGCATCCAGACGACGGTGGTTCCAGCACAGTAGCGCTACAGGTAATCGTAACGTAAAGCGGATATTTTTTTATTACTCGTCTGTGCCAGGATGGAACAGTACGCCAGGCGGATGTGCTATTTCCTTACGTGCCACAAGGACATCCGCTGTATGTAGCTTTCATAGTAATGCCCTCTCAACAGCAATATTTAAACTTTCAACCATAGCCATTCTCCTGCATTATTTGTCAAATTGTAATAAACTATGACGGTGCTGGAAATTCCTCGTTAACGTCTCCTAACGCTAAAAATATGCATTGGTTTTCATGAGTTTCTAATCGAAATCTGGAAGAACTCGGGGAAATACACTCCTGGAAATTGAAATAAGAACACCATGAATTCATTGTCCCAGGAAGGGGAAACTTTATTGACACATTCCTGGGGTCAGATACATCACATGATCACACTGACAGAACCACAGGCACATAGACACAGGCAACAGAGCATGCACAATGTCGGCACTAGTACAGTGTATATCCACCTTTCGCAGCAATGCAGGCTGCTATTCTCCCATGGAGACGATCGTAGAGATGCTGGATGTAGTCCTGTGGAACGGCTTGCCATGCCATTTCCACCTGGCGCCTCAGTTGGACCAGCGTTCGTGCTGGACGTGCAGACCACGTGAGACGACGCTTCATCCAGTCCCAAACATGCTCAATGGGGGACAGATCCGGAGATCTTGCTGGCCAGGGTACTTGACTTACACCTTCTAGAGCACGTTGGGTGGCACGGGATACATGCGGACGTGCATTGTCCTGTTGGAACAGCAAGTTCCCTTGTCGGTCTAGGAATGGTAGAACGATGGGTTCGATGACGGTTTGGATGTACCGTACACTATTCAGTGTCCCCTCGACGATCACCAGTGGTGTACGGCCAGTGTAGGAGATCGCTCCCCACACCATGATGCCGGGTGTTGGCCCTGTGTGCCTCGGTCGTATGCAGTCCTGATTGTGGCGCTCACCTGCACGGCGCCAAACACGCATACGACCATCATTGGCACCAAGGCAGAAGCGACTCTCATCACTGAAGACGACACGTCTCCATTCGTCCCTCCATTCACGCCTGTCGCGACACCACTGGAGGCGGGCTGCACGATGTTGGGCCGTGAGCGGAAGACGGCCTAACGGTGTGCGGGACCGTAGCCCAGCTTCATGGAGACGGTTGCGAATGGTCCTCGCTGATACCCCAGGAGCAACAGTGTCCCTAATTTGCTGGGAAGTGGCGGTGCGGTCCCCTACGGCACTGCGTAGGATCCTACGGTCTTGGCGTGCATCCGTGCGTCGCTGCGGTCCGGTCCCAGGTCGACGGGCACGTGCACCTTCCGCCGACCACTGGCGACAACATCGATGTACTGTGGAGACCTCACGCCCCACGTGTTGAGCAATTCGGCGGTACATCCACCCGGCCTCCCGCATGCCCACTATACGACCTCGCTCAAAGTCCGTCAACTGCACATACGGTTCACGTCCACGCTGTCGCGGCATGCTACCAGTGTTAAAGACTGCGATGGAGCTCCGTATGCCACGGCAAACTGGCTGACACTGACGGCGGCGGTGCACAAATGCTGCGCAGCTAGCGCCATTCGACGGCCAACACCGCGGTTCCTGGTGTGTCCGCTGTGCCGTGCGTGTGATCATTGCTTGTACAGCCCTCTCGCAGTGTCCGGAGCAAGTATGGTGGGTCTGACACACCGGTGGAGATGATGATGTTTGGTTTGTGGGGCGCTCAACAGCGTGGTTATCAGCGCCCGTACAATTATCCAATCTTTGCTCAGTCCAATTGCGCCACTTTCCTGGATGATGATGAAATGATGAGTACAACACAAACACCCAGTCATCTCGAGGCAGGTGAAAATCCCTGACCCCGCCGGGAATCGAACCCGGGACCCCGTGCTCGGGAAGCGAGAACGCTACCGCGAGACCACGAGCGGCGGACTGACACACCGGTGTCAATGTGTTCTTTTTTCCATTTCCAGGAGTGTATAAAGTCGAGACACAAAAGTAGATTGCTGTCACACTACTGTTTCATAAAATTACCACGTATGGATTAGCGGCGTTGCAGTGCGTCTTTTGCACTTAGCAGACAAATGCATGCTTATGGACGGTAGGTGATAGTACGAGAGTAAGAAAAGACAGTGAGATGGACAACTTGATAAAATGACGTCAAGATATCTTTTACAGTACGAATTGTGATGAGAGAAATTGTGAAGAGAGACCTTCCAGAAGTTGGTGAGCCTCGCTTAGAAATGGTGAGATCGTCACATGTTTTTTCTCTGTTATTCGCAGATTTTATTACCCGTTTATAACAACAGACTTAACTGCTGTGAGGTTCAACGAAAGACTAAAAGGCTCGCCAGAGGCCGGCATTTGGTGTTATGATCTCTCAGTAATTGCCTGCAGCTGTCACAACCAGAGGAAGGTTTTATAGGAGCGATATGTATTGGGTATAAAAGAACTACTTAAACTAAATATTAGAGTGTTTAGAAGAGATAAAAAGATACACTTTTTTGTGACAAAAATGTCAAGATGCACCGTTTCCCCGCGTCATGAAGGCTTCGACGCTAGTGATGGTTAGATTAATATTGTTTTAGACATGTTGCTGATGTTGTGTATGAATTCGTTTTTGTGCAGGGAGGTGAAGCGTTTGGTTTACGAAACACCAATTGGTCCACCAGAAGAGCTGGTTATCTTTTTGGCTGAAGCTGCAGTCATTATTAATTGAAAAATTTGTTTGTTTTGAGGGTGTTAGACAGTCATGATCAGTAGCTGGCCGTTCCGAGTGAAGGTTCTTAAACTGTGAACAGTGGAGTCAGATCCTTGTACCTAGCTCTCAAAATAAGTGAGCAGTATTTACCAGAACGCAGTAACAGTCATTTGACGGGCGAACCGCTCGCAGGTCCTGGTGAACACTATGAACACAGGAGCGGAAAAGTAACACGATGAAACGCCCACGTCGTGCTCCACATGTGCGTGAAATCTGGGCACCAGTCAACAAACTGTGATGTGTTGCGTATTTGTATAGGGGATTCCACGTGACCACCACAGTCTGGGTCCCATATTTAAACGGCTGTCGCGAGGAACGGTGAAAAACTACGGCGTCTCCGATTGCAGCACAGGTGGCTACATCGTTTTGTGTCTCTACAAGTATCTGGAGGAATCCAAATGCTGATCATAAGTCAGTTGTGCATCAATGTAAACGAACGACATTTTCAGTAACATCTCTAAAATAATATTCATCACACGGCATCACTAGCGTCCAAATCTTCATGGACTTCTAGCGAGCTAACGGTCCACCCGTGACACTCCACACTGATCGGGCAGAACATTATGACCACCTACCTCAGCCGGCCGGTGTGGCCGTGCGGTTAAAGGCGCTTCAGTCTGGAACCGCGTGACCGCTACGGTCGCAGGTTCGAATCCTGCCTCGGGCATGGATGTGTGTGATGTCCTTAGGTTAGTTAGGTTTAATTAGTTCTAAGTTCTAGGCGACTGATGACCTCAGAAGTTAAGTCGCATAGTGCTCAGAGCCATTTGAACCATTTGAACCTACCTCATAGACAGTATGTCCACCTTCGTCACGGATAACGGAGGCGACGCATCGTGACGTGTAAGTAACGAGGCCTTGGTAAGTCGCTGGTGGGAGGTGGCACCACATCTACAACCACACGTCACCTAATTCGCGTAAATTCCGTGCAGGGGGCGATGAGCTCTGACGCCACGTTCAGCCACCTTCCAGATGTGTCCGATCGGGTTCACATCTAGTGTCCCTGAAAGACGACTGATTCGTGCCCTCCGATCAGCATCATGAAAGGTATCAGGATTCATCAGACCATGTAACGCTCTGCCACGGCACCAATGTCCAGTGCCGATGGTCACGTGCCCATTTCAGTCGTAGTTGCCGATACCGTGATAATAACATTGGCACATGGACGGGTCGTCGGCTGCGGACTCCCATCGTTAGGAGTGTTCGGTGCACTGTGTGTTCAGACCAGATTGTACTCTCCCCAGCATTAAAGTCTGATGTTAGTTCCGCCACAGTTCGCCGCCTGTCTTGTTTTACCACCTCTGCCCACCCTACGACGTCCGCCAGATGTAATGAGGGGTGGCCGCCTAACCCCACGACTTCTGGACGTGGTTCCATCTTGGTTTCATCACGTGTTGAAGACACTCACCACAGCACTTCTCGAACATCCGACAAGCCTTGCCGTTTCCGACATGCTCGTGCCGAGCTTGTGGACCATCCCAATCTGCCCCCAGTCAAACTCAGGTAGATCGCGCACCTTCCCGACTCTACACTCGGACAGCACGCTCACTGGTACTACATGCACCGCCCGTGAGTCTGACTAACAGTCATTCCTCTCCGGATGACGCTGCTATCACCTGGACGGGTTTATATCGATAGTATCAGCGTACGTCACATTGAAAAAGTGTTTCCTCTCCTCTAAACGCTATAAAATTCTGTATACGTAGTTTTTTACACCCTGTCTATACAGTGTCCCAGTTCTTCAGCGTCAAAATGATGCAGACTGTAGAAGATCCTTAACGCGGCGTCTGGAACTGTCAACTCATTTGCAAAAGGCGTGTGTTTCATAAGAGTCGCACCGACATTGGTGGCGCTGCCTTAAAAGTCATGCATTAAATGTGTTCACACTGCTGATTACCGATGTTTACAATTCATGACTGCTTGTGGAAGTTGGAGCATTACTCGTTAGCGAAACTTACAAACATTCGTTTAACATGTTGTGTACCGACATGCAGTACCTGCAAAGCCGAACGAAACCTCGAAAAATTTGACAAAAGGCGTCATCCTAATTGGAAAGGAATTTATCATCGTGGAAGTGATATTACGAGAAACTGAGTTGTTCGTATCACAGGGAGCTGGCCATGGTTGGCGACAAAGATTTTTTTTTTTTTTTTTTGCACAGCAGAATTCGGGGAAATGTTGATTCGAGTGGGAGAAAATCCATAATCACCCTCAAATTGTCTACGAAATGTGGAAGTCGAATAATGCTGTCTTGAGAGTACTGGTTGAGCAGCACTTAGACCAATGTCATAAATATTGTCCTCAAGCGTTAGGGCGAAAGTTCCCTTCTATCAGTGATGTATACTGTAACGACGATCGTCACTTTGAACAGTTGCTAAGAGCTTAAGTTGTCGTTATAAGACGTAAAATGTTTATGTTAATAAAAACAAAAATTCATTTCCAACTATTAGTTCATTATAGTACCTCAGAGTACTCACCACAGAAGAGAGACAACATGTACACTGGAGAACTGTTCCCTTTACGTATGAGTTCTGGTTTGACTTTCACAGTGAGTGACTTTCACAGTGAGATTTGGGGAGAAGCCAGCGCCTGTTATCGTCGATCCATGAAAGGGATGACTTCGGTCAAGGCAGTGTCATTGCGTGGGGTGCTTGATCGTTAGTCGTGTACACGGAACTTGAGGTCTTTACAGCTGGGAATGTGACTGCACAAGTCAGAATGAGGCATTCTTGATGCCCGTGTGGCTTCTCATACAGCCGCAATGGACGGTTAGCACACGGGTCTCGTCTCGTGAAGAATACCTTCAGCAGCAGACAACTAGCGAATGTATGAAGCGACGAACACGATTTCTCGACCTCAATCCAATGGAGGATGTCTCACGTCGTTTAGGGAGGCACGTCGCTGTTCGCTGTCGTCCTTGTGCGCTTAGAGCAGCTTTGCTGGTAGGGTGACATTAAAATCGTATAAAACGTCATCATTAAAATCTTATATGTACGATTCATTACTGCTTGCAGTAAACAATATATTTATGTGAGTTTTATAATAATCCGGCGCACCAGTTTTGTATGTTTTTACGTGTTTATGCTGTCCTTATTTTTGTAATTTTTTTCTTGCTTCATGAAAATCACACCTACAATGGTAGGAAATGTGCGTGATGCCAACGCACTGCCAGTTAAGTGCGATGTTGTTGTAACTGAAGCTCCATTGTTTGAGTAAAAGTTCATCCGGTTGTGTGTTGAATTACGGCGAATAGCTTGCTAGCTCGTAATCAGAATAACGATATATTTAGAGATTGGGTAGCACTGAGCATCATGACTGCTCCACTTTGTACAGCGATGAAAAAGTCGTCAGAGGAAGTGACGGAGTGATCGTACGACCAGTAAGCTGTTGCTGCGTCACGTTGTTTGTCATGGACCACGCCACCGATAGCGCCCCATCCTGATGGCCTCAACAGCATAGGACAGAACGGATACGGCTCTGGCTTATCTGGACGGACGCTATTTAGTCCTTGAAAAGCATTCGGATTGCGGAAACAGCTATTGCAATAGCCATCTTCGACTGTACATCACAATACTTTCGAACAAGAGCAGATACACTGCGTACTAATTTGCCTCTATTACAAGTCCGGATCGGTTATACACGCTCATTTTGGAGTCTTAATCTGCATCTCTGTTCTTCCTTTTAACACAGTGCCAGGCTGCTGCTTCAATATATATTCGCAGGAATTACTCCTGTTATAAGCAATTTGTAGTACCGCTGCTATATCGACAGCATTATTGATGCAGCACGAGTAAGCAGACGCCGCAAATTTTCGGATTTAAGAAATTTGCAGCTGCTCGTAGATCGGGCGGACCCGTATTGGTGGAGCAACAAATATAGAACGTGTGCACTCGTATAACGGCGCGAAGTGGAAGAGCGTTTAATTTGAACGCACTCAGTAGAAAAGACGTACGAGCGTTGGTATTCTGTCAAAAGTAACTCGGTATAATCTGTTATTTGAGCGAAGAGCGGACGTAATTGCGAGCAATAAGTTTCAAATTCAGTCGGCCGCTCAGTAATGGACGTTATTAATGACACTTCATAAACTGAAATAGGATCTGCGACAGCGAAGAAATTATCCGAATCACTGGAACAACATCCTACGTGAGAGAACAACAGTAGTCATTCACGGTCAGAGGCTATTTCTATACAAGCCTTCCGAGTTGCACACAGTGCGTTCTTGTAAAATGTGCAAACCTATTACGCTTCCTGACGAAGGTCACTTGTAACAGTAGCGAAAATGTCAGTACATGTTACAACATGACGCGATCTGCAACTCAGAAGAATTTTATGGAAGTAATGGTAAAGTTGACACCTGCTGATTCGCGACGACATTGTCTGGTGGACTCGCACTATCTTGCCGTTCCGAGTGAAAACTCTTAAACTGTGAACAGTGCAGTGAGAAAACTGTACCTCGCTCTCAAAATATGTGAGCAGTATTTACCACAACGTAGTAACAATCACTTGACGGGCGAACCGCGCCCAGTTTATAGTAGCCAGGTGCTGGTGAACACTATGAAAACAGGAGAGGAAAAGTGACACGATGAAACGCCCATGTCGCGCTCCACAGGTACGTGAAAATTGGGCTTCGGTCAACAAACTGTGATGGGTAGCGTACTTGTATAGGGATTCCACGTGACCACCATAGTCTGCGTACCGTATTTAGAATGGCTGGGGTGAGGAACGGTGAAAAACTACGGCATCTCCTATTCCAGAACAGGTGGCTACTCCATCTAAAAGTATCTGGCGTAATCCCAGCGAACAGTGACAGCGACGTTTCACCCAGTCAGTACTCATGCGTCTGTCAGCACTCTTCCAAAGGCAAGCTTGTTTGTTCTCAGCGAGTGCCACTGTTTCCTTCGATTTTCTGGGTGTATGGTTTATCTACCTGTCTGGAACCCATCTTATCATCGCATTCGTATTACATCGATCGGCATTTGCTGTCTAGACGTTGGATATATGAACGATTCATGTCTAGTTCTCAGCGCGTCTCTCGACCTACACGCCTGCTGAAAATCCTACCTTGACTATGTGTTCAATCTGTATGACGTGCGAATTGTAAACTCTTCTACCGTACATCTTTCGACGAGACGACCCCCTCTTGATAATAGAGAACATATTCCTGAATCACAGCTTAATGATCATCCAAGGATTCCAGGAGGGTGCCCGTAGCTACTTTGGCGCTGAAGACCACAATGTCGCTCGCAAACAAACCTGTCCTCACGTAGCACCGCTAGCTCAGCCAGCAGGAAAGTTTTTGCAGTTTTTCATTGGAGTGGATAGTTCAAACTCAAGTTCAAACTCCAGGTGCGCCCGTTGTTATTCTCTTACTGAAACCCGATGCCTGATTCCACAATGCTTCGTGCTATGCAATTTCCGGCTCTCTACAACCGCAGCTAGCAAATCGTAAATGATGAAGGCTATATGTACGTCGCGTTGTTGCTTCTGAATGTTGTGTAAGTTCTGCACTGCCTTATGTTCTTCCTCCAGTATCAGTTATAGCTACCAGACTAAACAATATAAACAGTTGTCCATTATATACTACTGACAGTAAAAATTACGAGAGCTTTATTTAATTTGTTTGTTTGTTTGAAGATTCCACAGGCCGTAAAATGAATTTACTCATGATAAGGTAAACATATCGTGTGAACTTTAATTCTAAACCTGCACATAATTGCCAGCGCGATTACTCTGTCCAGCCGCAGCTCTAGTTTCCCTTTACTATCATCAAACTTAGTAGTTGTCGCCACTACCCCTGCCCTTCCATCTTTCTTAGTCGTCTGCAAGTTCAACGGTGAAATGCCACCTTGATATGTTAGGACATAAAGCAGATGGAAACACCAAGCGGGCAGTCCGGACAGTAAGATGGAAGACTTACTCACTGTCGAAGAAATCTCTTTTCTCTTATTCTGCCTTAATGTTGTTAAACAGCTTTCCTCTAGGTAGCAAAGCAGAAATACTGACACTGCATCCAGCGACTGTGTTCTATGATTGTTCTGTAACCTATTGAGAGACTGAGTAGCAAACATTTTCTGTGTATAGTAGTACCAACAAAATTTCAGAAAAGTCGGTAATTGGTTGGGAAATTCTGAACAAACGTCATTCGCACATCACTCGTGCTGTTAAAATCATACTGACATCTCTCCTTGCTCGTTGGCATCTTGAGCGCCAGAATAGCCTGTCTGTAAAATTTCTGTAAAACTGGCGCTCTTTCCTGTAACTCATGAACATTTCACCACTCACTTTGCTCATTAATCGAGAAATTTCGGCTGAACTGTGTCTCTCGGCTTGGAAATACAAAAAACTGACCCTTCGCGAGACTCGATAGTGTTAGTCACAAGAAAAACTTATCATCGTTTAGCTGTCATAATTTTTACCGACCAACTGACAAATTAAGTATTAATGTTTACAAGACTTCGTGATAAGCATCATTAGTTTAGATACACTTTTCATTCCATAGAGCCACAGTGAGTAGATCCTCAAGGACGTAGAATATGTCAGAAAACAAGAATACATAAAACACATTCGGAAAAAAAGATGATATACTGATGTCCGTTCCACAGATCCTAACTGAAATAATACAGATAGATGTGGAATAAATTAAAGAAACTTGTGGCTGGCTCTGAGCACTATGGGACTTAACATCTATGGTCATCAGTCCCCTAGAACTTAGAACTACTTAAACCTAACTAACCTAAGGACAGCACACAACACCCAGCCATCACGAGGCAGAGAAAATCCCTGACCCCGCCGGGAATCGAACCCGGGAACCCGGGCCTGGGAAGCGAGAACGCTACCGCACGACCACGAGATGCGGGCAGAAACTTGTCGCTAACATTTTACAGATGACTGTCTGGCAACGGAGGGGGACAGTAACTGTTAAGTTGGTGAATAAAAACGTAGACTGTACGATATTACTAATGAAGAAGAGCAGCGCTGTGGTAAC
This sequence comes from Schistocerca cancellata, assembly GCF_023864275.1. NCBI lineage: Eukaryota > Metazoa > Arthropoda > Insecta > Orthoptera > Acrididae > Schistocerca > Schistocerca cancellata. The sequence continues at coordinate 507,362,944 of NC_064631.1, forward strand.
AGATGAGGTATTCTTCCTTTTCTATTTTTCCTTTTCCTCCCTTTTTCCCCTGACTCTTATTGCATTCGTCAGAAGCACGAGGTATGAAGGTAAATTACTGTGCTGACACAGACTGCACGGAACTGATCGGTAACGTGCAAAGAACGACTGAATACGCGTGTTCCGACGACATTTAGTGGATCGCTAATGCAAACGCCGCCCAGCTACCGTCCCTGGAGGAACAGGCCGTATGTTAACTGCTGCGTCACGTGCGCCCTGTTTGGCGAGAGACCTACAGCCACACGTGCCAAGAATCCCGCAGGGCGCCCTCAGAGAAGTGTGCAGTGTCCCCTCGGTCACACTAACGGGAAAGGCGACAAGTGTTACAGCTGATCTTCTAACCCACATCGAGTCTCTCACGGCTTGAACTGCGGCAGGAAACCGACAGAAGTCACTATCAAGGAAGTATCATTTACTTCAAATAACTCAGAAAAAAATAATGCAAACTTTATTCGGCCTGATCGAATAGTGATTACAGGCTCATTTCTATAGAAACGAGTTCAGAGCACCCTCGCTCGTTTTGAACCGAAAGAAATTCCAGGTGTTAGGGGTAGGAGACCTGAAATGCTTTTATGCGATTTTGTACGTCTTATATTTCTCTTGAAAACTGCAACGGGATGACGAAATGATACGCACACCATGCTACAAATACCATCTACACTGTTCACTCACATGACCACCACCACCTAGATATAATGTTTACAGTGCATAGCTGATGTATGCCAAGTGATAAGTGTTGGACAAGTGTGTATGTAAGAGGACAGAAGTCAGTACTCGTTTAACAGGCAGAGAAAAAAAGTGTTGTTTAGCTGTGTTGCATAACGTGTCACATAAAAGGAAAAGTGCTTGAGATACAGAAGAAGCAAATAGACATGCTCATCGCACTTCTCGCCAGTGGCCCGTACGGTAGTGTGCAACTAAAATAGAGACACCAGTAGTAACAGCCAGTAGCACCCTCTTATTCCCAGATGAAGGTGGTGACATGTCATGGCACTGGCAGACATAAGGTGTTGCAGAGCGATCCTGACCAATGGCCAATCAACTACAGCCCGAAAATCACGGAAATTCATTTGTACTGGATCCAAGGCGCGTACATCTCGCTCGGGTGCGCCTCGCATATGCTAAATAATACTGAGCTCAGAAGAGTTGGGACGCGACCCTAATGTGGGTGAAGTGTTCCTAAAATCAGTCTGTCAGAATATGGGAGCGGTTGGGGTGGCGCATTGTAGGATAATAGAGGGATGTACTTGATAGGACAGTAGTTCCCCTTATTGTTCACCATTCAGAGACGATGGCGGAGGTGCGGAAGCCCCTTTTAATCCCCTTTAAACATCCTCTGTGCGAAAATACCTCTAAGACCTGCTTCAGAGGTGTGCTGTTGGCTGTCGGGACGCACTGCCTCATGGCGTAGGCCCGATATGTGCGTTTACCAATGTGCACTGCCAGTCATCAGCCTAAACGATGCTTTACATGCTTCCAGTCAATCAGCGGTGTTCCTCCTCCCATGCTAACGTCTATTCGCTGTCTTGTGTGTTAAACAGAGGTAGACGTGTGATATGATGTCTTCTGTAATCTTTAGCGAAGAGATGATTTTCAATGATATGGCTGCTATCCAGTTGTTATTATCCAGCACTTAAGTAGCAAGTGAGTGTCTGTGGCCGTCAATACACGATTAAATGTGCGGCAATCGGTGGTCCTTGTAACGTCGATATGTTTGCTCCGTACGGCAGTTAGGTCGGAAGGTATGGACACGTGTTTTCCCAAATCTAGTTACTTACAGTAAATTCTTGAGACAGTGGCACGTGAAAAGCGTAATATCTGCTCGACCTCGGAGAATAAGCAAAGATGCTAGAACGCTGATACGCAGCATCTCATCTCTCCTGATCTCTATGGTCACTCCGACGGCCAGTAGTACGTCTAATGATATCCCAGTCACGTGAAGCGGCTAACTAGTTCATTCACCATGGTGGTAGGAGGCCCCCCCCCTCCTCCCCTCTCTCTCACTCTCTCTCTCTCTCTCTTTATCTCTGGCATACCAGCTATCACTCGTTCAATTGCTGGGTATGTTTTACACACACCATGCTCTACAGCTCACAAGAAAATCAGGAACTTCATTTTTTATTACTAAAATCGACTAAATCACTCTAGAAATTTGATTATGTCACACATTTTACTAGGGTCACAGGGATCTAGATGTTTCAACTATATGGTTAGCGATTTGGTTACCTGAAATACAAGGTTTCTGCCCGGGTTTATTGGAGGCTCCGCCAAGCTTACGCAGAAGGCTCTATGCCTTCCTACTGGAATGTCTGTGTGGGAAATTAGGTATGACCTCATATAGGCACTGGGTGCCCTCTGCAGTCCTGATACACAAAACAGAGATCCGGGTTGTAATCCGTTCGCCAAGCGGCCGATCTTAAAGTTCTCAAATCCTTGGCATCATAAACTAGGTACAGATTTTCATTTTCAACCAGTCGTTGAGTGCAATACCACACTCATTGTCACGTGCATTGTTCCAGTGACCGTGGTGACTATTAAAATCTCCAGCATAAATCGATAAGTGAGCAGTAACTGGCAGAACATCCAGTGGCGATGGCACAGTTGGTGGCTTGTAAATATTATTTATAATGGTCTCCTCCACCTGCGTAGAGACGCCATGGATCTCATTTTCTGCATTTGTTGAAATGAGACAAGCATGCTCGATATTGCTCCTTACGTAGGTGGCAACACCATACACACTGTGATATGTAGCCATGGATCCTACCTCTTCTGCGCAGGTCTTCCATATTTGGAGCATGTGTTTCCTGGATTATAACTACCTCCGTATCATTATCTACAAGTTTAGATAAGTGCTCGCTTTTAGCTCGGCTAATACTTTCTATGTTCAAATGGCATACTCAGATTGAAGGGCCAAGTCTATTAATCAGTTAGTCCTGAAAACGTCGATTTTTAAAGCTTTTTGATTTAGATTTGTCTGGACATTTGTAGCCAGGAAATCCAATATCTGGTCTGGCTGCCTATTCGTTCTAGCTCATTTAGCGTTACCCGGGGTGCACGTGTAGTATTCCACTACGGACTCGAGCTAGTTTACACCTCTGCGGCGTTCTGTGTATTCATAACACGTCATGGTTGTCATCTGAGTGGTCAATTTGTCATAAACCTATCGCACATTGTGAAGGCTATGTGGATTCCGTTTACGTTTAGTGAGCAAATTGGCTTCCCTGCTGCTGCCGGGTGGGCGGTTGTGTGCGTTCAGTTGGTAGTGCCGGTCAGGTTTGCTGAGATGGAGAAATTCGCTGATATCTGCGATGTTTCTGTACCTTCAGCTTACCATAGGTGGTTAAGCGTCCCTTGTAGAGAGCGTGTTTGGGCGATTGTGCTTCCACCTATGGCTGCAGTCGTAGTTTCCCAGATTTAGGACGAAGGGGTTGTTCGAGTGTTTCTAGTTCCTGTTCAGTAGCGTGGCGAGGTGTTTTTAATACCTCCGAGAGTCTTGAGGCGGTATTCATTATAAATGTCCACGGCGTGTGTATCGTGGAGCATTGCTTGCGATCCGTAGCACCTTGTTCTCTACCACCTGCAGGCGCATAACCCCAGACTGCAGCTGCGAACGTCATCAGATGTCTAATCATTGTACATGGGCCACGGCACCCTCCTATTCAGTGTACTTTGCCTATTAAGCACTGGGTAAATTTGTTTGAGCTTCGCGCGTGCTCGTTTGGCAACATATTTTACGTGGTCCTCCCACGTTAGTTTCCGGTCCAGCCAGATATCGAGGTAACAGATTTTCTCACGGAAACATACTGGGCGTGTGCATAGTGTTATTTGTCTGCAACGTTGATGTTCGTGCAGTTTTTTCGGTCTACGGGTGCACAGAACTGCTTCGCACTTGTCGATGTTTACTTTAGCACACCATCGTTCCAATCAAGGTTCGTCAGTATTGAGTGCTGTCTGTGACCGTGGGCTGATGTTCGATGGCTTAGAATCTTGCGCTAGGGTGGTGGCATCATAAACATAGGTAGCAACCATCGTGTTTTGTATAGTTGGGATATCATTAATGTAAAGGTTAAACAAGAGGTGCCCCACGATGCTGTCTTGGGATACTCCAGCCTGAATACCATGTCGTGTCGAATTTTTGGCTCGAACGTTTAAGTGCTGAAGCTTGTGTTGGTGGGGTATGAGCTAATGCGCGTTACGAGGAACCCAGCGTCGCTGAGTTTGGGCAACAGAGCCCCTATGGCTTTGTTGGTGTTGCAGCCACCTGTAGCATGTTCAGTTGCTCGAAGAAGTTGTTGTCTTATGGAGTGGTGATCCCTAAAGCCGAACCGCTCCGGTCTCAGAATGACGTTGGTGATACAGTGCTCAGTGAGTCGTATTAGGAATACCTTCTCGACAATCTTGCTGAGCGAGCACAGCAAGCTGATGTGTAGCTAATTTTATGAGAGCTAGTGGCCCTCCCCTGGCTTCCTAAATATCAGGAATTTGACCACCTTCCAAAAGGCAGATAAGTTTTGTTGTCTTAGGAAGGCACTCGTGATGCGTATGTTAGCTATTCTGTTGCTTTATCCGAGAACTCCTGGAGGACACGGTTCTGAATGCCATCGGGACCAGGAGCTTTTCTAGCCGTGGTTTGCTTAATCGTACATGTGATTTTGAGTGTGTTAGCACGTCTAATATCATCGCGCCAGTCTAGGATTACAAGACGTGTGACCTCATGATCCATTTCCAGTGTGAGTATTAGGTCTGATGTAGTCAGATTCCGTGGGAATGATGCTGCTAGTGTTCTGGCCATGTGCTCTGCCTCTTCACTGCCGCCTGGCCCTTGTAGAATCAGCGTGTAGTGTTTCTTCTTGATAAGGTGTCGAGCACGATTCCACACGCGTGGTCGAGTGGCATCCTGCCCTGTGAGTTTTTCATCCCACTGTATGGCTTTAAATGTTTGTATTTTCTCCCGTATAACACCCTGGTGCCTATTAACGTGCAGTTTGTGCAACGGGGACTTGGTGCAGGGCCAGTATGTCCTGAGGTGCAAAATTTTGTACATGGCTGTACGTTCAATGACCGTTCAATGATTCACAAATTTTTAACGAATTAACCGGGTTTCAACACTGCTAGGAGTGTCTTCCTCAGAATTTAAATTCTGAGTGTTGAAACCCAAGCTTCACCTCGATGAGAAACCACCTCAGGAGACACAACTGAAAGAAAACAGCCCTCGGTCACTACTTTTTAACGAATTAACCGGATTTCAACACTGCTAGCAAATTCTGAGGAAGACACTCCTAGCAGTGTTGAAACCCGGTTAATTCGTTAAAAATTAGTGACCGAGGGCTGTTTTCTTTCAATTGTGTCTCCTGAGGTGGTTTCTCATTGAAGTAAAGCCCAGGATTTTCTGGGGCTGGGCCGTTGTGTTCAAAAATGTTCAAATGTGTGCGAAATCTTATGGGACTTAACTGCTAAGGTCATCAGTCCCTAAGCTTACTCACTACTTAACCTAAATTATCCTAAGGACAAACACTCACACCCATGCCCGAGGGAGGACTCGAACCTCCGCCGGGACCAGCCGCACAGTCCTTGACAGCAGCGCCCTAGACCGCTCGGCTAATCCCGCGGGCCGTTGCGTGTTGGACAGGAGTGGTAAGTGTTTCGGCAGCTACATAATTTTGATGAGTACGTAATTTCGTGTGCGTCTGGGATACGACTATCAAGTGTTTCCTTGAATAGAATCCAATTCGAGCGCTTGTAGTTTACTATGCGGAATACTCCTGTTTCCTTTCCCGAGTAAGGTGAGATCTGTGCAACTACCCAGTCTTTAGGACTTTGTAATGCCCTTGTCGTAGGGTTAGCTCCCTGACCGATCAGTAGAAGCCCAGACAGTGTGTGGTGGAGTAGCGGTCAGGTCTGCTACAGCTGTCCAGACGGTCGCGGCTGAGAGTTATGCGGCCGCGGCGACCGTAAGGCGTGGGGTGGCGGCCGGCCTGATTGATGAGAGGAAGGCGGCTGTCTGCGCCCGGCGGATGCCGCCCACTCCGCGCGCCAGGCGAGGCCGGGCCGGGCCCTCCGGCACGAGGTCCGCCACCTCACGTCTGCAGCGCAGTGGGCGTCGGGAAAAGGAAGCAAGTGTTGGAACGCGGCCCCAAAAAGATGGAGAAAAATGGCAGCAACACGACATGTCACCCACCTGACTTATGGAAATATCTCATCTTCTACATCTCTTTCTCCTAGGCCAGACCATGGACTCACACTAAACAGCCAGAACGTACAATATACCAATCCAGTACAGTGTACGGCTTGATTTGGTTTAATCAGGGAGTTGAAGCAACAGTGGTCTTAGCCCCCTGATGCCCCCACCGAAACTAAGTTTATTATGCACTATCTCTCCTTATCATTCTACTAATGCCAGCCAGTGCCCTTTGAATAGGAGAAGGAGTCCCTTTGCTAGGTCTCTGTTGGACACAATCTCTTTAGGAATTAGTGACCCAAATATTTTGTGACTTTTGGATTCCAGTACTTCGCAATGGAAAATTAAATGGTTTGCAGTTTCATCCCCCTCACCGCATAATCTATACTTAGGAGATTCTTTCTTTATTCCAATAGTGTACAGACGTTTCTTGATTCCCACTGTCAGTCATTAAACTTACTACGAGAGTAATCTGCCTCCTGGGCAGGGACTGCACAACTTCTCTTTTAACATGGTTTCGGTGTCATTAGTTTGCCATATTTTTGTTTCTAGCTCTTAGCTATACATTCTGCCTTCTGATCCAGCCACTTAATTTAGATTTTATCATCACCTTGATTATTGGACAGGTTCCAGTCGAACAAATAGGGCCGTTGCACCTGTTCTGGTTAGCCCAACACCAGTGAAATCTGAGTGACCAGAGTCTCACGTCAGGTTCACCCTGTTGCTTTCGTCTAGTGTCGCGAGGGATTCCTAGCATTCTGCGACGACCTTTGATCTCGCTGTTTGAGATATTTGGATCTCTGAATGAGTATAGATGCTATGATACTTCGCCTACAAAAAAATGGTTCAAATGCCTCTGAGCACTATGGGACTTAACTTCTGAAGTCATCAGTCCCCTGGAACTTAGAACTACTTAAACCTAACTAACCTAAGGACATCACACACATCCAGACTGCAGCGCCTAGAACCGCTCGGTCACCATGGCCGGCCCTTCGCCTACACAAACACCCTTATCGACCTGGAATACCGTAGCCGTGCAGGTCTTGCTACGCACCGTCTAGACGTAAAAAAAAAGTCCCATAGTGCTCAGAGCCATTTTGATAATGGCCTAGGGTACCATGACGTGACGGGATCGCTTGATCGTGTCTCGAATTTGTTTGACTGGGTTCGTCTAAATATGCATTCCAATCAGTTTTGAAAGAGTTGGATTGTTTTCACTGTGGGAAAACGCCATGATTGGTAGCGTACCTGAAGTCCATGAAGGAGTCCTTCGTGTCACAGTAGTGATTGTCAGAATGTGCGCAGTCGATGGAAAGATTTCGCAACCTCCTCAGGTATAATTATTGGGCACTGCCCCTGTTTATGCTCCAGCGGGTGGATTCATTCACAAGTATATGTACAATCTATGTTTTTAACGCTGTCCCTAAGTATTGTTCCACATAGCTGTGTAGTTTATCAATATGCTTCCCGTAATGGTCGCAATGATCGCTTGCAATTACTCGTATAACAAACAGTGTGCAATACACCTGCAATAAAAAGTCGCAGTTCTGATGAACAGTGCATTCATATTTTGATAAAGATTCCTTAGTCTGTTCTGTTGTCTCCATAAGCCACAGCTACACACGTTGTTAATATGCATCATTCCCTTCACATTACAGCCAGTACTAATGGGGATATCGAGCGCATTGTCATAACTCGTTCACGTATATTACTTGTTTTCCACCAGCGCGTACTAATTGAGATTTTTCTGGCTTACATTTCAAAGTTACACCTTTATCACTATTTAATAACGATCTTCGTCCATCTAGTCGTAGGCTCGAAACTCATTAATAAACCTATTCATAACTCGGGAGCTCTAACTTCTTTTTCCGTTAATGAAGTACATAATAATATATACCATGAAAACTGTTTCAACTTTCAACTTGTGGCTGTTTTCTCGTTTAGAGGACCCGATCGCCTCTCGCGACATTTAGCTTTCAGCTACTCAACATGTACAGTCCTTTGTTTTCTCCCAGTACCAATACGCATTATACACTTGGTCCTGTAAAGCTAAGATTGTTCGGTACGCTGACACGTTGTGATTTACACTTAAAAATTGCTTCAGTTTTTTTTTCTGAAGGTCAAACTGCTTCATGAACGTAATGTATACCTGATGCCACTGATGAGACATCACCACATCGCACAATATGGGGATGGCTGGGATCTCGAAATACTTTCCGTGCCACAACCGACTTCTTACATTACCTCATACTAAATCACATCACTTGATGTATTTCCATTTATCTTGCGTTCATTATTTTCTCACTCCTATGAGAAAGGGTGTCCCTGATGACGAGCTATCTTCTAGTGCTACATCCATCAACACCTTCTTTCACTGTATCGACGTCAGCCACAAGTCCGACGCGCGTCAGCCATGTTATTTGCCACCGCGCTTTTTATCTATCAGAAGGGAAGACTCAGATGTTATTGACCACAGTCATTAATGCGAGGTGCTGCTTTCAGTAAATTCTTCAGAATATGGACCGACAGGTGTTGAAAACCAGAACATCCTAAAAATAAAATGTCCCTGCCATGTCACTCCATCTACAACATCATGATCAAACTCTAATGGCTCTAAGCACTATGGGACTTAACATCTGAGCTCATCAGTCCCCTAGACTACTTAAACCTAACTAACCTAAGGACATCACACACATCCATGCCCGAGGCACGATTCGAACCTGCGACCGTAGCAGCAGCGTGGTTCCGGACTGAAGCGCCTAGAACAGCTCCGCCACAGCGGCCGGCTCAAACTCGAATAACTGTTGGATTTTAGGCGTAATCACGTCACAGTACTTTTGAAAACAATGCACCCGAGAGAATCGTATTCGTTCTATCCAGCTAGACGGTTCATTGGTAAAGTCAGTAGAGGAGGAACGGCGCCCACATTCCCGTTAGATCTGAGGTTTTCTGCTGTCACTTTATACCTGTGCAGCAGGACGTCGAGACACGGCCCCCACAAGGACGCTGTAGTTTTCTTTCCTGTCCTTGTCGAATTCAGCTTGTGCTCCGGCTCAGATGACTTCGACTTTTACAGGATTGTAAAAATCTTTCTTTCTTGCTTTTTAACCACACGTAGATAGAATTAATTCTTGACTGTTCATGATTGTACTAATAAATTCAGAATACTTTGTGCCCTAGTTTATAAGTATTTGCGCTGTACTGCCGGTAAACACGTTTATACACACAAGAAGCATAGTTCAGTTTAATAACTTTAGTGAAGTTTTCTCGGTGATGCAGTCACTAATAGCTTGATAATAATTCATGTTCGCGTGTATATAAGCATTGTGGGCAACAACACTTTCAATTTGTTTTTGGAAACAATACACATGTATAAAAATACTTTTTCCCGATTCTTAATAATACGAGGGTAATCCCAAAAGTAAGGTCTCCTATTTAAGTACAGAACTCTGTTTGTGTGGCAGTTGATCACACTTTTATGAAGAGTGCTTCAAGCGCTGTGTGTAAACATGCGCTCAGTCTTGGCTTAGCAGCCGTTGAGAATGGAGCTCCCGTTGGATGTTACCGCCAAGTACAAATTGCGCGCAGTTATTCGGTTTTTGAACGCAAAGGGCACTGCGCCGATTGAAATCCATCGCCAATTGACGGAAGTGTATGGCGAGTCGTGCATGGATGTCAAATATGTTCGTAAGTGGTGTGAGATTTTGCAGCTGGTCGGACCGAAATTCACGACGAACAGAGCGGGAGACCGTCAAATTCTGAGGAGACAGTGTTGAAGTGTGAGCAAAGCGTGCGTGAAGATCAGCGGATCACCCTGGATCATCTCTGCACGTTGGTTCCTGAGGTTTCCCGAAGCACCGCTCACAGAATTTTAACGGAAACACTGAACTAGCGGAAGGTGTGCGCAAGATGGGTGCCACGCATGCTGACTGAGGACCACATGCGGAAACCAGTTGATGCTTCCCGTGCATTTCTTCACCGTCTTGCAGCCGAACAGAACAACTTTCTGGACTCAGTTGTCACGGGTGACGAAACTTGGGCATACCACTTTACACCTGAGACCAAGCAACAATCACGCCAGTGGCGGCATGCTACTTCGCCAAAGCCGCGGAAATTCAAATAAACACAGTCTGCCGGTAAAGTCATGACAACCGATTTTTGGGATCGGAAAGGGGTATTGTTGGTCGACTTTATACCCACTGGGACCACAATTAACGCTGACAGGTGCTGTGACACTCTTAAAAAACTCAAACGAGCAATTCAGAAATGGAGAAGAGGAATGTCGAGCAAGGACGTACACATTCTCCATGACAACGCTCGCCCACGCATCGCTCGGCAAACCGTTGCTCTCCTGCAAAATTTTCAGTGGAACATAATCACCCACCCACCCTACACTCCTGATTTGGCGCCCAGTGACTATCACCTGTTCCCTAGGTTAAAAGAACATTTGGCGGAAAGCGATTCAGCTCCGACGACGAGGTAAAAGAAGAGGTTTATAACTTTCTGAACAGCATGGCGGAGAGCTGGTATGACATGGGCATACAAAAACTGCCATAGCGTCTACAAAAATGCTTCGACAGAAATGGTGATTAGGTAGAAAAATAGCTAAATGTTCAAGCTGTAAATTGTAGAAATAAAGAGGTACTTATAAAAAAATAGGAGACCTTACTTTCTGGATTAGTCTCGTACTCAAGTCACACTGTAAAAAACGTATTTCCGCATAACGCTGTTTTATATCCCGACACGGCACTGTCTGTCTCTCGATACTCATGCGTGTCCCGACTCACGTTTACTGTCTCGTGCTGGTGATAATGACCAGATCCGGCGACAATGTCTCAAATCAAATTACAATAGCGGCACGCTACTTAAATTTTCAGATGTCGCTTAAACGGGGGATGGCAGTAGCCCACAAGCAGTAACGTCGCACTGACGGTAACAATGTCAGAAGCAAAGAATTTCGTTTAGAAAACGAGTCACCTCGTGGCACACTTGACGTTAGCAAACGGTATTTGGGTATCCGCGTCCGTGCTGTCGTGAGTACGGCCGCTGGCGAACGACGCTGAAGCAACGAGAATAACCGAGACCGGCAGCGTACTGCGCTGTCCACTGGTCGATGACGCTAGCTCAGGGTCAAGGTGGTGTTTGCGTGTCGCGGGGCTCCTACGGAGTGTTCAGAGGCGCCTCATCACACCGGCTGGTCGACATGCAGCGAGGGCCACCAGGCACTGAGCTGCAGGGGAGCAGGTGCTGTCTGCTGTTTCCAGTCTCTTCCATCGTTCTGTGATACGGCTACTGATAAAATACCTATATTTCGATATATCGATATTCTTTCCAGAAAGGTATTGATATACGCGGGCGATATTTATTAACGGATATATCGATATACTATATCTAACTGGGAATATCGAGTACCGATACTTTTATTATATATTACCTTTTTTCACAGTTTTTGATAAATATTTGAAGTTGTTCTTTTGAAATTGTAGTAGAACGTAATTTTACTTTCTCTGTGTGAAGGAGTCTTACTTATCTTTGAGCGTTCATGACGTTCAGTCTTTCTCTTTATATGAAGCCAGTATAGATGGGACAAAGAGGAAGTCCGATTGCACTAGGGAGGGAGGAGGGTGTCTGTGTGAATGAAATAACAAGATATCCGATGTGAAGAAACAGCACACCAGTTACGTTAAAAAACAGTTTTTAACGCAACTAATGTGCTATTTCTTCACATCGGGATTCTTCAAAAACAGTTGCTGAAACTGATGAACAAAAATCTAAACGACAGGATTGGTCTTTGCTGTGGGCGGAGACCTGTGAGGGGAAATGCTGACGTAACCGGCGCTCGGTGCTACTAACAGAAACTGCAACGTCTAACTTCACCACGCAGTTTTGACATTACGACTGCTAGGTCGGCATGGAGTCGAAAAAACATGGCCGGCCGCGGTGGCCGAGCGGTTCTAGGCCTTTCAGTCGGGAACCGCGTGACTGCTACAGTCGCAGTCGAATCCTGCCTCGGGAATGGATGTGTGTGATGTCCTTACGTTAGTTAAGTTTAAGTAGTTCTAAGTCTAGGGTACTGATGACCTCAGATGTTAAGTCCCATAGTGCTCAGAGCCATTTGAACAATTTTTCGAAAAAACATGGAAGTTGACACGAAGTGTTCCAGTCAAACCTGATATGTGACGAAACCGAACGAAGGACCTATCGGACACATTTTATTGTGCCACTTACCTGCAGTTACCATTGTTAGCAAAGTGCTTATCGCCAAGCGTGAACGTGCTTCGTTTTCCTTTCAGTTCTTGCTCTAAGGAGTATAAGCAGGCTGTTAGCTTGTTGATGTACAGAATATCTAATAATAAGTCAATATTTAAATACACAGCTCTAAAACTGATAGTATATTTACAATGCGCAGTTGCTATTTCTTCTCTCTCTCTCTCTCTTTTTTTTTTTTTTTTTTTTTGGCCGGTACGTCGATATTTTTTGCATCGATACATTGGTAATTTTCTTTGATTTATCGAAGGCCGATAACGATATTTTTTAAATATCGATATATCAGATTCACGATATGGTTAAAAATATGAACAGTCCTATTCTGTGACGTTTCTGGTACCAGTGACCGTTACCCGCTGAAATTTTCCCGCGCCCGGGTTCCCGGCGGGGTCAGGGATTTTCTCTGCCTCGTTATGACTGGGTGTTGTCTGATGTCCTTAGGTTAGTTAGAGGTAGGTTTAAGTAGTTCTAAGTTCTAGGGGAGTGATGACCGTAGATGTTAAGTCCCATAGTGCTCAGAGCCACTTTAACCACTGAAATTAGGCCGCCACCGCGCGGTCGCAACCTTCACGACAGTTTCTGTCGGTCAAGTTGACGATTCTGCATATTCTGTATCTTATTTCGTTGACTGGCCACTCGTATTCTTTCCTTGCTGTAGCGATGGTCTTGGATGTGTTTATGCAGTCTTGAAGAAATATAGCTAGCGTTGTACTCATTTCTATCACAATTTTTAGTTCTGGTAGATTTGCTACCATAACTGTTCTTTTACCAAAACAGTTTCCTGTGTTATGCTGAATTTGGCGTCTTGTAATGTAGTGGTATTCAGTCCAGGGACTGATCTGATGCAGCTCTCTACGTTAATCTGTCCTCTGCAAGTCTCTTCATCTCTGCATAACTTCTGTAGCTTACGTTCGTTTGAACCAGTTTATTGTAGTCAACCTTCGATTTCTCATGCAATTTTTACCCACCACCACCACACTTCCTTTCATTACCACATTCCTTGATGTTTCAGGACGTGTCAAATCAAAGTACCCCTACAATTTTAATGACAGTATTTCTAAATCCACTACTCTTTTTATCACTGTCCGAAATTCAATTTACGTCTCTTGAATCCTCTCTTCCCTCCATTGTCTGTAATCCAAACAATTGTTTGACAGCTGCCATAGTTGTACAAAATTTCGTCCTGTACCTATTTTTCCGTGTATTAATTGCCTATTTGCTGTTTGTTCTGCGTATCTTAGACAGTGAAGACAATTTTCCTAATGGTACAACTGCTAAGGAAAACGGTCGTAATTAATATCAAGGAATTGGAAGAACACTACACATTATAGGCTGATCTAGACCTAGAATCCGAACCATTGTCTTTTATCGACTTAAGTATCCAGGAACCCCCACTGGCCTACCTCAGAGCCTAAATGTGCCATCGTTGCTCTCCTACTTTCGAAACGAATAATGGTTTCTGATGTGTGGTGCTGTTCTAGATTCTGCGGGAGAGGATAATGATGATGGATGTTTTGTTCCAAGCTAGAAGATATGCAGGAGAGCCTCTTTGAAGTTGAGTTTGAAAAGCGTAAGAGACGCTGGCAGGCTGAAGGAGAGCGGTAGGTCTGGTTACATCTATAAGAAAGAACCTGCCTATCTATGACGATGGTGGTGATGATTTTAAAAGACTTGACTACTATTCCCTCTATCCGCTAATGGTGTTTGAAGATGCAGGTGCGAGAATTATTTTCAATAATAATTATAATAATGGTTATCATATTTGTAACACATGGTACATAAATGGTTAACTAAACTGATAGAATCGAGCTGTCATGAACGTAAAACTATGATTACTATATGACGAACTAAAAACTGAGAGATATTATAAGCAGTTTGTATCTATTCTGTCTAGAATTGGCATAGAAAGGGATTTTATTGATTAAGTCGGATGCAGGAACGAAGAACGAATTGGGTTGCGCCGAGTGGTTTTCCACCCTCTCCCACTTCACAGTTAACGAAAGGCTCGCGTTAGTTGTTCGTAAGTTTCAACACAGTGTGCACTTAGCCACACTCCGTAATTTTAAAGAAGTGTACACTTACTGCATTTAATAAACAGAAGTTATACGGAGGCTGCTACTACCCCGTCAGTCCAAAAAGTTTTGAAACTGAATAAAAAAAATTAAAAAAAAACAAAAAAAAGCTAATATGGTGCTTTCAATGCTTCGGGTGCTCTACATAGTCTCCGTCCACTTAAGTACATTACAGAAGGTTCATACAACATGTGAAACTGTCAGAAAAGTCCTTATTTTGGGCCGGCCGGGGTGGCCGTGCGTTTCTAGGCGCTACAGTCTGGAACCGCAGGACCGCTACGGTCGCAGGTTCGAATCCTGCCTCGGGCATGGATGTGTGTGATATCCTTAGGTTAGTTAGGTTTAAGTAGTTCTAAGTTCTAGGGGACTGATGGCCTCAGATGTTGAGTCCCATAGTGCTCAGAGACATTTGAACCTTATTTTGGAATGATGTGTATCTCGCTCGTCGCATTGTCTTGAATGCCAGTTACATCGAGGGAAGATTACGGATTAACGTCCCGTCGACACTGAGGTCATTACAGATGGAGCATAAGCTCGGAATAGCTTGGTGCCGAGCGGAAGGGCTAAACCGCAGTCTCAAGACGATCTTGCGACTATCTCGGACGTGGATTTCTTGACGTACGCTATCGGTTAGATAGTTTTAGCACTGTAAATACATAAAACTTCAACCAGTCACTTTTTTGAAATAGTTATTTATTATTCCATGAACCGATTTTCGACAAAAATGTGGAACATGCTTCTTGTCACAGAGTCAGCTGCGTTAGGCTTGAAACAGGTGTATAACTTCCGGGAAAACCATCTGAGAATGAACCTGATAAGGTTAGAACACCGGTTTAGGAATAATAAATAACTATTTCAAAAATGTGACTGGTTGCAGTTTTATGTATTTATATTGAATAAACAGCCACGGGTTCTGAAACATCCGTAATGGATAAGGTTAATCAGTTTTAGCACTCACCTAAAGTGGTAAGCAGACGTGCACTACACAATGGAAACGGATGTTGAGGTAGCAGAAAAAAAAACAAAGATTTGGGGTTAATATCCCGTCAACGACTAGGTTATTAGAAGTGATTAAGGAGTTTGAATTAGGGAAGGATGGGGAAGGAAATCGTCCGCGCCATTTCGAAGGAACCATCTGAGCATTCACCTGGAATAATTTAAGAAAATCTCGGAAGATCTACAATATATCTGGATGGCCAAACGTGGATTTAAACCGTCGACCTCCCGAGCGGGTGTCCAGTGGGCTTATCACTATATCGACAAAGGGCTGACGCTTCAGACATTTCCGTACTGTGTCGTTTTGTGGCAAGTTCGTATAGGTAATACCATGTCTCGACGCCTGCGATGATTCTTCTCTGGAAATAGCTGTGTCTGAGTTTCGCACTTCAGTCAAGCTGGAGCCGGTGTCCACACGTTGCTCTTGTTAGGGAGTCAACGTGTGTGGGGCAAACGTTGCGCACTCTCTTCTCTTCTTCAAAGCATTCTGGAGAGTGTCTTGAACACCTGATTTAGAGCTGTGACACAGCAATAATAGACTGCGGCCACGTGTCCACGATCTAACACTGGCTGCTCAGAAGCACATCTGTTGTTCCCAGCTGTTAGTTCAAGCTGCCACCATAGGAACAGCGCTGACGTCGCTTGTACGCCAGGAATAAGATCAGTCTCAAAACTTCTTTCACGGACAGTGTAGCCTAAACAGCGCAGTAGAATTTTTCGTCAGCGCTACCGACTGTAAGCTGCTTTGCACCTTACTTTCCCACTGTTTTGAAGACACAAATCATACTGCGCAGAGAGGTGATTCAAGTCAGACGAGCGTCCGCCATGGCCAGTATCGATCGTCCGATAGAGTTGCGCAACACGCAATCCAACTTTAAACACCATTACATAAGATTGCTGAACTGGCGTAATCGCGTAGCCCCGTTTCAAGTCCAAGTATCAGCCACTGCACAGATTTTTGCTGACCTCTGCGCCCATTATCTCCGTGCAGAAGGCGCCACACTTGGAAAAAAAGTACAAGAGTGCGATGTAAATTACTTGAGCTCGGAACCAAGTACGCCTCAGTCATTTTAGTGTTACTGCCCTAGTCTACGCAACCTTCATTCACAAAAGCGCTCTGGACTGGAACCACACTGACGCCGCGTTACTATCACAAAAGCAGATCTGCTGTCGTTTATGTTGCGTCTGTACTTGGGTGCGTCACCTATGTCAGCTAGTTGCTGTTCTTAAAATAATAGAACTGTTAGGTGTAGTACACTTTTACCTTTGACTTGGGTTTAGGAAACCGGACCCGTAGTCTGAACACAACATAGCGCATTGTTGGGGTGAAATACGATTTTATGCTCTGCGTATGGAGCCGAAATCGGAAGTATTTGAGAAATATCCTGAAAATCAATAAAGATTTTCTCATGAGTTGTTGTTTTCAGTGTCGAGTTATCTGTGCCTGGATGTCTTATTAGCAAACCACCAATGTGTTCATTCTTCTGGTAACGGTTATCATAGGGTCTACATTTAATACTTCACTGTTCTTTCTGAACAATCTCTGTTCCGTACTTTATCTGTCCAGTTAACATCCAGCTTTAGTATCACGTTTTAATTGATTTCATTTTCTTCTTCACTAGTTTTTCCACTGTCCAAATTTATATACTTTCCAAATTTTCCTCCTCAGTTTTATGTAAATTGTACCTTTCAATTTTCACAGAAAGCTTTATTCGCCTGCTCCAATCCATTACATCACATTTTGTACTGGGTCCTTGTATCGCGCCTCTCATTAATTGACAGTCTTTTATCCCAGTGTGGCCTTCAGATGTTCGAAAAATTATTTGCTGGTTATATGTCGGCCCCTGCTTCCTGATGTCTGTCATCGATACGTTTTATCTTTCTCTCCCTATTTACTCGAGTAGTTGCGTTTCTCTACGGTCGTTTCTTCCTGGTTTCTCTTCTCCTGTGGATCTAGTTTTTTCTGATAACTCATCTCCACATCCACATTTCCGTCGCTTCTAACGTGTTATCATTGTCGCCGCTGTCCAATTTTCACTTCCAGAGAACAGCACACTCCAGACAAAATATCCTGCGGAGTGTTTTTCATTTCCTATTCATAGATTTTGTCATTAAAAGACATCTCTTGTCCTAGAACACAAGTTTAAAAAGAGGTATCAGCTTTAAAATTTATGCAGCACACCTGTTTTCTTCAGAAATGTCTCACTTGTTCAATACTGGATGCTTCACGTATGACGCTTGCAGTGATTTTGTGACCAGCTGTACCTACTAGCAACAAAGCTCTTTTATTAGTCTTTACCTTCAGTTTCTTCTCTTTCATTGCAACTTCCAGTGATTTCAGCATTGTATACACGTTCTCTCCTAAATCTAAGACTATTATTGGCAAATGGTATGAAATGGTCTCAATCTACACTCCTGGAAATGGAAAAAAGAACACATTGACACCGGTGCGTCAGACCCACCATACTTGCTCCGGACACTGCGAGAGGGCTGTACAAGCAATGATCACACGCAGGGCACAGCGGACACACCAGGAACCGCGGTGTTGGCCGTCGAATGGCGCTAGCTGCGCAGCATTTGTGCACCGCCGCCGTCAGTGTCAGCCAGTTTGCCGTGGCATACGGAGCTCCATCGCAGTCTTTAACACTGGTAGCATGCCGCGACAGCGTGGACGTGAACCGTATGTGCAGTTGACGGACTTTGAGCGAGGGCGTATAGTGGGCATGCGGGAGGCCGGGTGGACGTACCGCCGAATTGCTCAACACGTGGGGCGTGAGGTCTCCACAGTACATCGATGTTGTCGCCAGTGGTCGGCGGAAGGTGCACGTGCCCGTCGACCTGGGACCGGACCGCAGCGACGCACGGATGCACGCCAAGACCGTAGGATCCTACGCAGTGCCGTAGGGGACCGCACCGCCACTTCCCAGCAAATTAGGGACACTGTTGCTCCTGGGGTATCGGCGAGGACCATTCGCAACCGTCTCCATAAAGCTGGGCTACGGTCCCGCACACTGTTAGGCCGTCTTCCGCTCACGCCCCAACATCGTGCAGCCCGCCTCCAATGGTGACGCGACAGGCGTGAATGGAGGGACGAATGGAGACGTGTCGTCTTCAGCGATGAGAATCGCTTCTGCCTTGGTGCCAATGATGGTCGTATGCGTGTTTGGCGCCGTGCAGGTGAGCGCCACAATCAGGACTGCATACGACCGAGGCACACAGGGCCAACACCCGGCATCATGGTGTGGGGAGCGATCTCCTACACTGGCCGTACACCACTGGTGATCGTCGAGGGGACACTGAATAGTGCACGGTACATCCAAACCGTCATCGAACCCATCGTTCTACCATTCCTAGACCGGCAAGGGAACTTGCTGTTCCAACAGGACAATGCACGTCCGCATGTATCCCGTGCCACCCAACGTGCTCTAGAAGGTGTAAGTCAACTACCCTGGCCAGCAAGATCTCCGGATCTGTCCCCCATTGAGCATGTTTGGGACTGGATGAAGCGTCGTCTCACGCGGTCTGCACGTCCAGCACGAACGCTGGTCCAACTGAGGCGCCAGGTGGAAATGGCATGGCAAGCCGTTCCACAGGACTACATCCAGCATCTCTACGATCGTCTCCATGGGAGAATAGCAGCCTGCATTGCTGCGAAAGGTGGATATACACTGTACTAGTGCCGACATTGTGCATGCTCTGTTGCCTGTGTCTATGTGCCTGTGGTTCTGTCAGTGTGATCATGTGATGTATCTGACCCCAGGAATGTGTCAATAAAGTTTCCCCTTCCTGGGACAATGAATTCACGGTGTTCTTATTTCAATTTCCAGGAGTGTATTTTAATTCCATTTCTGCTCTCTTTTCAGACGTTAATTTCTTACTCAACGAACATACTAACTGAGGAAAAGTCTTGTCACATTCCTTGATTTTTATCAAGTTAAGAAACAGTAATTACTAATTTTCGTATTCTGTTAATATAATATACTCTATGTAAAGCCAAATGATGATAATTGAAAGGAAACATGAGATACTAAAAATAGAAAGGAAACATGCTCCAGGGAAGCGTGCGAGGTTGCTTTATTATGAAACCAGAAACAAAATTTGAACCCGCCAACATCGCTAAACACCTCTATTTACCGATCATTTAATATGAAGAAATTAGGTGAAACATTTGTAACGGACTTCTCCGGATTGGAAGAAGCAATAGGAACGGTGTCGTTCCTGCAAAGTATTTTGCTTACAGAATTGTCAGCTGAGGCATGCTTGAGTTCGTTCGAGTGTTTAAGATCGTCATTAAATCAAAATGACTAACAAAACTGGGAAGGTCCATAGAAAGCAGCAGAGAAGAGTTGCGTAGAATTTGCCTGTTACATGAAAGCTGAGCGGTGCGCTATCTTTGATAAGGAAATGACTGCTTTAGGTATTGTAGTTAACCAACGTCAAGACGCACGATATCTGCAGTTTCGTCTGAATCTGTTGCTGGATTTCTTGGAGGATAATCCTTTGGCAATATGAATCGGAATTTACTGGCGGTAGCTTGGAACTCCTGCACACACCTCGAGCCCAATGATACAATGTTTCAATGAAACATTTCTTGACCATCTGATTTATCACATGGATGTTCTTGCAAGACCGGATTGCTCTTTCGGATCTCTCCCCAACAGATAATTTTTAATCACGTGGGTTGTAGCTCAAAGCATACAGGCTAGAAGTGTCTGCTGGTGCAGACAGGAAAACGGAGACTAGCCAAAATAGTCAGCACAACGTTTTTCTACATGAACTGTAGAAACTACACTGAAGTTGCCAGCAATTATCTTCTAATTATCGTTGTTCCTGCCTAATTTAAACAGCTCTGAGCACTATGGGGCTTAACATCTGAAGCCATCAGTCCCCTATATTTAGAACTGCTTAAACCTAACCAACCTAAGGACAGCACACACATCCATGCCCGACACAGGATTCGAACCTGCGACCGTAGCAGCAGCGCGGTTCCGGAATGAAACGCCTAGAACCGCTCGGCCACAACGGCAGGAGTTTCGGCACACGCCGACCGTTACGAGGCCTGCCACGCAGCGTCGCCTGATGGCGGACATCTTTTATAACGCGTCCCATTTCTGTGTTGGAGGCGACGGCCACCAGGTCCGTATCTGGAGGCGCAGTGCAGAGTGCCACGAGAAGCAATTTGTGGGCTCCCCTCAGGCGTCGCGCCAGACTGGTCTGGTGGCGTGGACAGCGGTATCCGATGGATCACGTTGACAGCTTTTAACGGGCTCCTTGTTGGCCGCTCCGTACTTGGAGGAGATCCTGAAACCGAAGACCCACGCTCATGGCCTATTTCAACAGGACAACGCTCGAGCGTTGTTTGTAACTGTGGATACTCTGGCACTGCTAGTCGTGACTTCTGAATGCTTGTATTAAGGAGCATGGGGGTATAGTAACATGAGCGTTTTGGGGTCATGTATCGCAATAAACGTTGCTTCTTCAAACCTGAAAGTGTAATCATTTCGTATTGTTGGTATCATCTAGCTACCTGCCAACAGTGATCGCACTCCACCTTGTCCTTCTCGGTGCAGCTCCTTTTATGGCGATCAGTGTGTTCTAAATATTGTGCCCACTGACAGAGACAACTGTTTTATTTATTACTGTCTGGACTATGACTTACTTGGCATGCAGCTCCCGAACGATGCACGTCAAACTGAATCCCCATGCGACTAATCAAGTATTCGTACGGCCCGCGGTTCTCAGCGGTGTTTTGTAAAACATAGCCAAATTCAAAAACGTCAAATAACATTACGAGCTTCTTAGGAGTGTAATTTTCCTGCTCAGTAACAAATTGAGTATACAGAGATACTAATGTGCTTAAATTTAATTGACATTTACGATATTGCAGTGCCTATATAATTCCGAATTACGAAAAAAGTTCAAAAATGGTTCAGATGGCTCTGAGTACTATGTGACTTAACATCTGAGGTCATCAGTCCCCTAGAACTTAGAACTACTTAAACCTAACTAACCTAAGGACATCACACACATCCATGCCCGACGCAGGGTTCGAACCTCCGACCGTAGCGGTCGCGCGGTTCTAGACTGAAGCGCCTAGAACCGCTCGGCCACAGCGGCCGTCATACAAAGTTCCTTCGGATATGCATGCATATCGGAAGGATCTTTCGATCGTAATAGTGTAGCCACTGTAATATCGTATTTATCCGCCAACACCAGCAAGTGACTTGGAAGTAAAATGTCTCCCTGTACTTGAATGTACATATCGGATGTAAGGTGTACAGGGTGTAGGCACTTAGTTGACGACAAATGGATGTTTTGGTCTAGCCGGCACTATTTTCTTTGTCGTCATTCCATTATACAGCTGATGGTAATTCATATTCGCAACTACGAGCACGTTTCATGTTTTAACTGATGTTGGTGATTTCGGGCGTGACGTGTGTAAAGTTGGCCGATTAGCTCTCGTGTAGAGGGGCAAGTAGCCCGGCCACTACGGGGTTTGACGATCTGACAGAGGCAATTTTTTATTGTTTGTCTTCCCGTACTGGGAACTGACGGGCGTGCGCGACTCGTATCGACCAGCTGCTATGGTACAAAACATCAAACGGAAGTAACGTGGGTTCGTGGATGTGCGTTATACAGACAGTCATCTTCGCATGCGTTGTATATCTGTAGCAAGGAATATGAAACGAAATAAAGGCTGTGCTAATGCAACGCAATGAGTTGTTAAAATGACATTAAAACGTTACTAAACTTCTGTGACCGTGTCTCATATTGCATTAATTAAAATATACTGCAATTACCGTTATTAATCAATTAACCACACATTCACACAGACAACACATCATTTTGTCATGCAATGAAAGTGTCATAACTTCGGAGCTGCTGAGAGTGACAGCAATCTGAAACAGAAACCAGTCGACACGAAGTGTTCCGACCGATGCCGCCTTTGAGCGGTCAGCACTTTGTGGCCGGCAGGCGGCTTATCGCGCCGTTACTATAGCTAGTTTATTGGAAGCTCGTAATATACTAGGTTACCAATTCATAAGACTAGTACATATGCTGCCCGAGGTGCCGCCCCACAATGTCACCAAAAAACCACTGTGCCAGAAGATGCAAACACGCTGCTCAACACGAGGACTGCTTGTGTTGCGCGCCGTTCCAGAGGCGCTTCGCGCCAGGGGACCGTGACCCGTGAGGTCACGTATGATGCGGCGGGCACTTGGCGGCAGTGCCTGAGCTCCGTGTGCTGTGTGCAGAGGAAGCAGGCTGACACCTCCAACTCGTCCCTCATCTCGTCCGAGGGGTACAGCTTCCACAAACCAATGAGGCTGTTTCTCTAACTGTGCACACTTCGTTCCCCTTAGTACAGAGTCAACAAATCACTCGTAACAACGATTCCTTCGTCTCCACCTACTCGTATTGTCGGCCGTCGGCTCAAAAGAGACAAAGACAAAAAAACTGTTAGCGACAATTTTGCAATATTAGAGTTGGTACAAGTGTTTTTATTTGAACCTCTCCTGTGTCATCGGTATGCTTAGCTTGTGTGGAAGGCTACAGTTCTAATCTACCTGGGCAGTAAATGATACGTGAATGATATATGTAAGATTTTTTTTTTTATCATCAGTCTACTGACTGGTTTGATGCGGCCCGCCACGAATTCCTTTCCTGTGCTAACCTCTTCATCTCAGAGTAGCACTTGCAACCTACGTCCTCAATTATTTGCTTGACGTATTCCAATCTCTGTCTTCCTCTACAGTTTTTGCCCTCTACACCTCCCTCTAGTACCATGGAAGTCATTCCCTCATGTCTTAGCAGATGTCCTATCATCCTGTCCCTTCTCCTTATCAGTGTTTTCCACATATTCCTTTCCTCTCCGATTCTGCGTAGAACCTCCTCATTCCTTACCTTATCAGTCCACCTAATTTTCAACATTCGTCTATAGCACCACATCGCAAATGCTTCGATTCTCTTCTGTTCCGGTTTTCCCACAGTCCATGTTTCACTACCATACAATGCTGTACTCCAGACGTACATCCTCAGAAATTTCTTCCTCAAATTAAG
Organism: Schistocerca cancellata; assembly: GCF_023864275.1. Taxonomy (NCBI): domain Eukaryota; kingdom Metazoa; phylum Arthropoda; class Insecta; order Orthoptera; family Acrididae; genus Schistocerca; species Schistocerca cancellata. The sequence continues at coordinate 507,386,557 of NC_064631.1, forward strand.
GCCGGTATTTGATATTAGTAGACTTCTCTTGGCCAGAAATGCCTTTTTTGCCATAGCGAGTCTGCTTTTGATGTCCTCCTTGCTCCGTCCGTCATTGGTTATTTTACTGTGTAGGTAGCAGAAGATTAGACGTTGTATACCAAGGAATATTACGGAAATGTTTATACAGTCATGTACCTGAGACGAACGTAAATCTGGAACTAAGCTCTAAAGAAACTCGATTTCAAAATATGGCTTATGACCATAGCATATCAACCTGCAATGAGACATTTGATGAATGTACGGAGAAGTAAATCAGTATCTCATTGCCTTGGGTATTAGAGACAGCCACCGCTTGCTGGGCGAGAACTTTTGTTTGATGAATATTCAGTTAAATAGGTACTAATTATATCTGCGAAAAAATCGTCCAAAGATATCTTACAACTGAGTTTTAAAAATTCAGGTGTATGGGGCTCTGGATGACCTGAAATGTCACAGTTGGTCAGAGAACAACAATTCAGATAACTGACAGAGAAAGAGAAAGCAGCGTCTGTCTCGCACAGCTCGCTTGTGTTTGCAAATACCACTCTAAGACATTTCTATAGATGCACTGAAGAGTTCACGTTCGATTATGTGCAGTTGCTGTTGAAACTATACGTAACTGGTATTCAGGGTCTCCAGTGATACTAATCTGTTTTTCTTATTCTAGTCTATCTTCCGTCTATAGATCTTTCCACCACCAAGTTAACTATTCCCGAATGCTGTAGTGTCTCTCGCAATAACCTGTCCCTGCCTTTGGACTTCTATACATGTTGCCGGGCTGTCTTAGGCGCCTTGGCCGGCTGGTGTGGCCGAGCGGTCCTAGGCGCGTCAGTCTGCAACTGCGCTACCGCTATGGTCGCAGGCTCGAATCCTGCCTAAGGCATGGATGTGTGTGATGTCCTTAGGTTAGTTAGGTTTAAGTAGTTCTAAGTTCTACGGGACTCATGACCATAGATGTCCCATAGTGCTCAGAGCCATTTGAACCATTTTTTTTAGGCGCCTTGCCACGGTTCGCGCGGCTCCCCTCGTAAGAGGTTCGAGTCCTCCCTCGGGAAATGGTGTGTGTGTGTGTGTGTGTGTGTGTGTGTGTGTGTGTGTGTGTGTGTGTGTGTGTGTTGTCCTTAGCGCAAGTTAATTTAAGTTAGGTTACGTAGTGTGTAAGCCTAGGGTCCCATAGAAACTTACCACAAAAAAAAAAAAGAAAATACCACCATACATGTTATTTTCCTCACCTTTTATATTCGGTATTTATTCTTTTCGAACTTTTTCTATCCATTAACTGTTTATGTCTCCGATAGCACCACAGATGAAATGCTTCTAGTTCCAAATTTCAGATGTTTTGCATTTCGCTTCCATGTAACGCTTAAGACAACCTAAAACAACCAAAGGTTGACGCAGTGGACTCCAATTTCGTAAGAGTAGGGTTTAAACAAAAGGAAACAAAAGAAAAATTCGGAGTAGGTATTAAAATCCATGGAGAAGAAATAAAAACCTTGAGGTTTGCCGATGACATTGTAATTCTGTTAGAGACAGCAAAGGACCTGGAGGAGCAGTTGAACGGAATGGACAGTGTCTTGAAAGAAGGATATAAGATGAACGTCAACAAAAGCAAAACGAGGATAATGGAATGTAGTCGAATTAAGTCGGGTGATGCTGAGGGAATTAGATTAGGAAATGAGACACTTAAAGTAGTAAAGGAGTTTTGCTATTTGGGGAGCAAAATAACTGATGATGGTCGAAGTAGAGAGGATATAAAATGTAGACTGGCAATGGCAAGGAAAGCGTTTTTGAAGAAGAGAAATTTATTAACATCGAGTATAGATTTAAATGTCAAGAAGTCATTTCTGAAAGTATTTGTATGGAGTGTAGCCATGTATAGAAGTGAAACATGGACGGTAAATAGTTTGGACAAGAAGAGAATAGAAGCTTTCGAAATGTGGTGCTACAGAAGAATGCTGAAGATTAGATGGATAGACCACATAACTAATGAGGAAGCATTGAATAGGATTGGGGAGAAGAGAAGTTTGTGGCACAACTTGAGCAGAAGAAGGGATCGGTTGGTAGGACATGTTCTGAGGCATCAAGGGATCACCAATTTAATATTGGAGGGCATCGTGGAGGGTAAAAATCGTAGGGGGAGACCAAGAGATGAATATACTAAGCAGATTCAAAAGGATGTAGGTTGCAGTAGGTACTGGGAGATGAAGAAGCTTGCACAGGGTAGAGTAGCATGGTGAGCTGCATCAAACCAGTCTCAGGACTGAAGACCACAACAACAATAGGGTTTAAATCTCCGATTGATCATTCGGATCTGCGTTTTCCATGGTTTCGGTAAAATTTATCGAGAGGAATAGTAGGCAAAATATTTCATGCCGCAGATTTGTAACGCCGTTGCTGGATGTAAACATCGTATCGGACACCGTGCTACTGATCTCGCAACATCATAGTGGCACTGAAGCCATAAGGCTGCAACCGTCTGCTTTTAAACCGCGTGGTTTGCAGGGACACAGTCCACGCAGACTGCAGCACACGCTGGGAGCGAAGTTCGCCGGTGCGGAGACGGAAAAAGTCTGTGGAAAGAATCGTTGTAGAGCGGTTGACGCAGGACGCAACAGCCGGCAACTTTTGCTGACGCGAGATAGGGGGTGCTGATGGTGCACAACAAGTGAGGCAACGCGCTGACCTCGACCCTGGACTGCTGCAGACGCCGCTTCCGGGACGTCAGCAGCGTAGGCTTGGCCACGAGCGTGTCTGTACAACGCCAGCGGAAACACACACACACACACACACACACACACACACACACACACACGGGCGGCTGTCAGAATAGATAGCACACTAGCATTCACGTTGGTAATAGGACTGCTTTTAGCTTGCGTCTTAGACTTTCAAGACACCCCTACTCGTACTAAACCTCCAGAAATGTCTCAATCTAGTCAGTGAGTCCGTAGATAGTAGAATATGGGGCGTACTGTATAACTGTCCAATCTTTCAACCCGAGGTTTGCGATAATTAAGCCAGTCCGTTCTTGAACTGATTTCGTGCGCCGCAGCGTAGGAATTCTTATTATCTGTCGTGCGGAGATACTCTCGTAGTTTTATGTCACCTTGCAGAGCCGTAACAACACCGTCGGATTCTGAAAATACAATACCACTGTCTATGTTTTACGCAATGAAACGGGAAGAAGTATTTCTTTTATTTTTTTACTGTTTGCCCTTATTTAACAAACACCGTAAAATCAATATGTTCACAGTGTTTATAAACTAGCTATTAACAGTACGAGAGCATGGTCCACCGCATGACTAGATCGAAATGTATCCTATCGGCAACTGCTGACTAAGGCACACAATCTGTAACTTGAGCGTACAATCCGTATAGTTCGTATAAGATCGTACATCTTCGGTTATGCCAAAGTTATTCATTTATTTATTAATATCGACGTTTCCTGGCACTGTAAAATTACTGGAAGGTTGTATTTATGACTCATAGACTCCTCCTATTGTCTGAGTGGCAAAACGCAACTATTGTTAGCAAATATTTGTTAGTAACACTTACTTGGTTCGCGCCAGAATACATGTACTTTCCCTACTTATCTCTTTACTGACGTCACGAGCGATTTCTGCCTCGGAGGTTCGAGTCCTCCCTCGGTCATGGGTGTGTATGTGTTGTCCTTAGGCGTAAGTTAGTTTAAGTTAGGTTAAGCACTGTGTAAACTTAGGGACCTATGACCTCAGCAGTTTGGTCCCATAAGATCTTCTTACAAATTTCCAATTTTCTGCCTCGGCACCTCATCCCACTGGCTCTGAAAGCACCAGATTTCCAACTGCTGACCAGCTTGGGAACCTACCGCTCACTCCTTACTCCATACGTACTGCAGCGCTGATACATTCACTGGACGTATGTGAAGGAGCAAAACTAGAAATAAAGTAAATTGCGCTCTTATCTACAAATAAGGAGTACCTTACAGACTCCACTGTAAGAATCTCAGCGCTTGGCTTAACCATTGGTACCTCCCATAAAAACTCAGGTAATAATTATAGGAAAAGCCAAATAAGCTTTCAGCACCTCTAATCGTCCACAACCACCACTACATAACTAAGACCCCGAAGTTAACACTCGAAAAAAACTAAGTTGGAAACCCTTCTTAGTAACCATCCAAAAAAGCCTGTAATAGACTACAACTATTTTGCCTGTCCTAAATACTCCTAAACTCGAAACCTATCAACCCATTGTACCACGCATCCCTGTAAACCCTAGCCGTCTGCTGCACCTAAACCAGCACTTCTCAACTTCTCCCTATCTGCAGACATCGCATTTTCTTTCCCACGATAATTCAAATCGCTTTCCCCTCCAGGCCATTCTGATATCTACCTACCATGTAAGCCACAACCTACCCGGACTGTTTCTTACCGGATGAAGCCTCTAAATCACCTTTCTCTAACTAAAATGCTACTCACCATTTATTATCTATGTTCCATTTATTAGTTCATTTCAGCTTACTCATCTAACTTTCTTATATAACATTCTTTTTAATCTCGTGCCCACCCGAATACCTGCCCTACTGTTACCAGGAGTTCTCATCACAATCGTCCCCGTTGATTATATAGGCACACACGCCGTTATCATTATGATAGGTATTTCACCATCATACGTTGTCATATAAATGTTTGTATATGTCTGTAAATTATCTTTTAAGTTCCTGAAGAGCAGCAGCCAGGCAGTTGCTCGACTTTAAATAACTGACAATTAAAACTACTTGTAATAATTTATATATATACCGTTCTTTCCTCAAATTGTACCAATATCGGCAAGCCCTTGATAGTCATTTTTCCCAGCTCGAATTCTGCATCAAACTACGACTTCGTAGAAACCCATGGAAAACCTACACTTGCCACAAATACCTCACATCTTGCGGCAAAGTGACTGTAAGTCATCCAGAAATAAACCACACACGTTCGATAACTCAAACATGTGATGTTCTAAAAAGGGTAATTTAGGCTGAAGAGCACCGAAATGTCTGCTCGACAACCTCTCCCCACGTAGAGGATAGAAACGAACAATGAAGACAAGAAATAAAGAAACTCTAAAAGCTCATTGTACCTAGGTTGAGTGCGCATTTCACTCAGTGGCGTTAGGATGAGATTTTCTGTTATTGTTTTCTTTTTCTATGTAGTAAATCCTTTTTGTAATAACTGCCTCTGTATGCATTCTGTCGTTTCTGGGCGCAGTGTTTCAAGAGATGTACCCCTTGGCGAGAGCGAGTTGTCTAAGCCGACGTGGAGCATTGCTACAAGACGACCTGCGTTCCCCGAAGCATCGAATTTCTTGTATGCGTGGTCCAGTGCTTGTTTATTTTGTGCTCGCTTAAGGAATCCAATAATATGATGGTCGCACCTCCCAGCTGCTAGTAAGCATGTCGGAGTCCATGCGGTGTGTCAGATGTGCAGTTAGAATAGTGATGTCCAGCGGAAGCATACACTTTCAGTTTGCTTTTGGCATTAGACTGCTGTTCACATTTAGCAAAAGTGTCTGTTGTTGATATCAGGGCAGCTCGCATGACGGTTCGTGTAGTTCTCTTCCAATACCAGCGCTCAGAATTCTTACCTAGCGGTTTGGCTCTGTGATCAAGGCAGTTAAATCGCTTCTTGTGGGAGATGTTATCAAATTTCCGTCCAGCCATCGAGATATAAGTTTTCCACAGTTCTCTGAAGCAATCAGTGTGAACATCTCCTTCGAAAATTACACGGTCTATTTACTGTCCCATCCACGTCTTACCCAGGGTTTGTTCCATATCTAAAGGCATCATTTGTAATGGCCCTTTTTCATTTATCGAAGCTCTTCGCTCACTGACACATATGCAAAAAAAGTGTGTGAAATCTTATGGGACTTAACTGCTAAGATCATCAGTCCCTAAGCTTACACACTACTTAACCTAAATTATCCTAAGGACAAACACACACACCCATGCCCGAGGGAGGACTCGACCCTCCGCCGGGACTAGCCGCACAGTCCATGACTGCAGCGCCTTAGACCGACACATATGCAGTGGTTCATTCACTGGAATAGGAAAATGTCGTGTTTGAGAACAGGATTTTTACGCAAGAGTTCCTTGACATTGTATTAACAACTTTGTCCTGTTTCAGTAGCATTCTTTTCTGTACGCTACCGCATCGAAGGGTGATTCAGCCACTACTTGAAATGGTCTTGTAGACGGTGGGGACACACAATACTTATTTACAGGCAGTACAGTGGGTCTAAGGGGGAACACGGGAGTCATGACGCCCCCCGCCACAGGTCATTTTAATAAAAGTACGTTTTTACATAGACCAACTTTCAAATTTCTCAGATAACGTACAGGAAAGAAAATAGCATGAAACAAAGAGAGTTGAAAATGGCAAGGATTAGAAAAAATTAGAAGCTATGCTTAACACAAGACACTGTCCAACTGCGTGGTTGAGGACTAGCCCACATCGACATAGACTGACTTTCCGAACGTAGGCGGGAATTACTGAAAGACACGGGACTCCCTGCCTTTTGCGCACTCACACAGTCGTTTTCTGCTGACTTGCCTTCACAGTCGTAGCACTAAGTGAAATACTAACAAAGGTGACTGCTCACTTGAATTTTATATCTTATTTATATTATAACGTTGGCAAATTTGTGTGAGTTTCTTGCTATTATAGCCCTTAAATCAACAGAAAATTTTAAGTTTTCGGACGACTGTTTCCAAATTATTTCTCTCTCAATTTAAACTGCGGTAACGACATTGTCTTCGTCGACACCAACGTTTTAATCATCCTTAAGTAGTTAGTGTTCTAGAGTGCCCATCCACCTCATTACACCGACAGACATAACAGAAATTTCTTAGTGTTCATGTTAAAATGATTTACTAAGCACTGATCTAAACAAATAATAATTGTTATCTAGTTTTCAGATTACCCGCATATAGTTCGTCGATTTTGGAAAAACGAAAACAAAGTAGAATCTAGAAGTATTCCGTTATAATTCAAGCGAATATTTTCATTTAGAACACACTTACGCATGTGACTAATTTTTTACATATGGAAGACAATGCGGACACCAGTCCCACTATGAAACAAGGCTGAAATTTTTGTGCGTTGTTTTCCATTTCATCTCCAAATAAATGTGGGGATTTTACCCATTTGAAATGTTCGCGGACGATTTCCTGCCTACATTTTTGCGTAGCACTGTCCTTAGGAGCTAAAGTCTGATAATTTCCAATCCAAAGCTTTCAAAGACAAAAAAGGAGGAACAGCGAGGTCGTTAGAGACGGAGCACACCGTTGGAATACGTCAATGATGGAGAAGGAAATCGGCCTCGCCCTTTCAAAGCAACCGTGTCGGCATTTGCCTGAAGCGATTGAGAGGCGCCACGGAAAACCTAAACGTGGATGGGCAGACGCCGATTTGAACCGTCGTCCTCCGAATGCACGTCCATTGTGTGCACCAATGACCCACCTCTTTCGGTTGATTACCGGTGCGTAACCCGTAAGTAGTCTAGTGTACTTTGAAATGCGACATGTAGCATATCTTCTAAATACAGTAAATAGCACTTCACCGGTTAAAAAATGGTTCAAATGGCTCTGAGCACTATGCGACTCAACTGCTGAGGTCATCAGTCGCCTAGAACTTAGAACTAATTAAACCTAACTAACCTAAGGACGTCACACACATCCATGCCCGAGGCAGGATTCGAACCTGCGACCGTAGCGGTCGCTCGGCTCCAGACTGTAGCGCCCAGAACCGCACGGCCACTCCGGCCGGCTCACCGGTTATAATATGTTCGTATTGATTTATTTGTGTTTTCATATCTGTGCAACCTCAGGTCTGCTGAACCCGGATAATCAGTAGCTCGCTGTGTGTGTGTGTGTGTGTGTGTGTGTGTGTGTGTGTGTGTGTGTGTGTGTGACGTCCAGCATGCTAAAAGTGAGGGTGACAACAAGTTGTACATGGTGCAACTGAATTTCCTTTACAGACTCTAAGATGTTGTAGTGGAGACCAAGACGGTCAAGTTTAGCATAGCAACTCAAGTGTGGAAACTTTTTCCCACTATACGGAATAAACCACGACACATGTTTCTCTCTGACTCCTACTACCAGTCATCTGGGTCCACTTACGACTACGGCTCGATGTGACGACCACCGAGTTCAATACGAGTACAGTACCTCTTTACCATGTTACAGAACGCTCAATCCCCAATTCCTGGTTCTACAGCATCTGCCACAGTCATAACCCAGACCAGTAGGCCTTCTTCGAATACTGCAGAGGCATTGTAAATGAAGGATTTCATGTGACTCCACAGTTAGTAGTCCAGTGGGTTCAAGTCGGGAGAACGAGCAGGCCGAGCAACCGGGCCACTACGAACTAACCACTGTTGCCCAAATCTCTGACCAAATACGAAAAATGAGGTAGTGCGGCATCATGCTTGAACCACATGTTTTGAAGCACATGCAGTGGCACATCTTCCAAGTGCCCATGTAGTATGCCGTGAACGAATCGCAAGTACGAGGCATTCATGAGATGTGGAAGTATGGCCCAGTCACTCATGCATCCAGTAACCCTCGCCCAAATGGTGAGACTGTATCGTTCGTGAAACTGATGGGGCCACGCAGCATGCGTGTTTTCATTTGCTCGCACACGACTGTTGTGGAAACTGAGAATATTTCCCTGGTGAACCTAGCTTCATCCGTGAAAAGGATCAGCATTGGGAAGGCTTGCCCACACAAAGGTGAAAGAACCACCTGCAGAAGTAGGCTCATGTAGCAAAATTCTGTGGCAGCACTGCCAGTACCTTCTGGAGGTGGTACATGCAGAACACGCCAGACAGGTTGGGGGTACACATTCAGTCTACTTGCTATGTTTCTGGTACTCTTCGTCGCGTCTTCTGCCACTGCAGGGAGTACAGTCGCTTCAAACTCGGGAGTGCGGCGCCGCCGTGGGGCACAAACAGACGGCCTTGCTAATACTGAATGTACGGTCTCCGAGGCTCGCTGGTATACCGTAGAAAAGAAGAAGTGCTAAGATGTCTAACGGTATGGAAAACGCTCCGCATACAACTACGAGTGGCGCTCCCATTGCACCGAACTTCGCCGTACAATAATATCATTCCGTAAATGTGTAGTTCACCATGTTCGACAGCAACACACTAAAACTGAAATGTATGTATAGCTTGCATTCTGTACTGTAGTGGATAATTACTGCTTTACACTACTGCAGTACGAACAAAGACCACAAGTATAACAGCAGATACAAATCTCTCTGGGCGGGGACAGTAGTACAGTATGAACAGAAACCACCACAGGTACAAACCTCAAACCGGGTAAGATGTAAACACACCTGTAGTGGTCATGGGACATTAGGTGATCGGTGAATAACGTACTAACACCCTAGTTAGTGACGCCGAAAATGCGGGAGATCTGAACTTGTGTTATTTTGCATGTAGTGGAAAAACGTATATGAATTACTACAGTACTGGCCATTAAAACTGCTACACCAAGAAGAAATGCAGATGATAAACGGGTATTCATTGGACAAATATATTATACTGGAACTGACATGTGATACATTTTCACGCAATTTGGGTGCATAGATCCTGAGAAATCAGTACCCAGGGCAACCACATCTGGCCGTAATAACGGCCTTGATACGCCTGGGCATTGGGTCAAACAGATCTTGGATGGCGTGTACAGGTACAGCTGCCCATGGAGCTTCAACACGATACCACAGTTCATCAAGAGTAGTGACTGGCGTATTGTGACGAGCCAGTTGCTCGGCCACCATTGAGCAGACGTTTTCAATTGGTGAGAGATCTGGAGAATGTGCTGGCGAGGGCAGCAGTCGAACATTTTCTGTATCCAGAAAGGCCCGTACAGGACCTGCAACATGCGGTCCTGCATTATCCTGCTGAAATTTAGGGTTTCGCAGGGATCGAATGAAGGGTAGAGCCACAGGTCGTAACACATCTGAAATGTAACGTCCACTGTTCAAAGTGCCGTCAATGCGAACAAAAGGTGACCGAGACGTGTAACCAACGGCACCCCATACCATCACGCCGGGTGATACGCTAGTATGGCGATGACGAATATACGCTTCCAATGTGCGTTCACCGCGATGTCGCCAATCACGGATGCGACCATCATGATGCTGTAAACCTGGATTCATCCGAAAAAATGACGTTTTGTCATTCGTGCACCCAGGTTCGTCGATGAGTACACCATCGAAGGCGCTCCTGTCTGTGATGCAGTGTCAAGGGTAACCGCAGCCATGATCTCCGATCTGATAGTCCATGCTGCTGCAGACGTCGTCGAACTGTTCGTGCAGATGGTTGTTGTCTTGCAAACGTCCCCATCCGTTGACTCAGGGATTGAGACGTGGCTGCACGATCCGTTACAGCCATGCGGATAAGATGCCTGTCATCTCGACTGCTAGTGATACGAGGTCGTTGGGATCCAGCACGGCGTTCCGTGTTACCCTCCTGAACCCACCGATTCCATATTCTGCTAACAGTCATTGGATCTCGACCAACGCGAGCAGCATTGTGGCGATAGGACAAACGCAATCGCGATAGTCTACAATCCGACCTTTATCAAAGTCGGAAACGTGATGGTACGCATTTCTCCTCCTTATACGAGGCTTCACAACAACGTTTCACCACGCAACGCCGGTCAACTGCTGTTTGTGTATGAGAAATCGGTTGGAACCTTTCCTCATGTCAGCACGGTGTAGGTGTCGCCACCGGCGCCAACCTTGTGTGAATGCTCTGAAAAGCTAATCATTTGCATATCACAGCATCTTCTTACTGTCGGTTAAATTTCGCGTCTGTAGGACGTCATCTTCGTGGTGTAACGATTTTAATGGCCAGCAGTGTATATTAAAAGTAACCGCCTTGGTCCTCACTGTAAGTCCTCGGCGTCTGTAAAGGGAATTTAGGTATACCCTGTATTTAGGTACGAGGGAGGGGAGAGGCACTAACAAACGGTGAAACTGCCCCCCTCCCCCCCCCCCCTAATATCCACCGACCAATTACAAAACCCTGGATCCGTCACTTCTATGCTTACGGTTTCATGTTAATCGTGGCGGAAGGAAGGAAGATCTGACAGGGTTATTGAAAGTTAACTAGACGTCAAAAGCCTGCGCAGGTACAAAACCGTCCAGAGTTTGTGGTGCGTGACTGGAGCGCCTAATAGCCGCAGCGCTTAGCGGCGGTCGCTGTCCTGGCCGGATGGCCGCTTCCGAGTCACGGAGCTGGGCGGTCACGCGACTAACCGCCGGTTGCGCGATTAGCGGGACGCGGGCCGCTCTCAGCCCAGAGAGAGGGGATACCAAGTGGCTGCGTTACTATGCAAGCGCTACTACACCGAGGGAATCTGACGCGGAATAAAACTGTGCGCCGTAATATCTCGCTGTTCTACGTAAGCCATTTGTACAAACGCCAGCACAACATACACGGTTGAGCCCCATTATTACGACCACCTGTTGGAGTCCTGTCCCTAGGTCAAGGCGGGTGTTGGAGAGATATACAGTATCAAACGGAGGAGTATCTCGATGTAATGCAATGCAGTCCTTCTCTAATTCACTGAATTGCCGCTGGTTAATATTCAACACACGCCTCATGTAAGATTCAGCTAATCACGAATCTTTGCCGTTAGGAGCGTCTGTGTTTTGAATACAGTTACAAAGCATACATACAGGATGTTCCAAAATGATGTTTACATCTTTGATCATTTATATTTCAGAAATGGAGGTAGGAGAAAGGTGCGATCTGTGGCATAATGTTCAGACACACCTAAAGTTTTTGCAGACGTTTAACAGAGTTCATTGTGTCCGCCATGTGTAGGGCGCAGCATATCTATGCGATGTTCCAGTTCCTCCCGTATCCTGTGTAGCAGCGTTAAGGAGTGCAGTTGCTGCTCTGAAGCGAGCTCGCAATTACAGCACGTCCCGAACCGTCTTCTGGTAGCAACGTCATTCATAAAAGGGAAAAAGTCTAACGGGGCTATGTCCGTTGACCATGGAGGGGGGGGGGGGGGAGTCATTTCCTACTCTGTCAGTACAGTGACTTGGAAATATGTTGTCCAAACCTTCCTAAAAGATCAAGAGCCAGTGACGAGCAGCTGCAGTTTTATGTCAAGTTGCAGTTGCTCGACCTGTTGAAATGCAAACTGTTCCGATATGACTAGACAAACAGTCGTTGTTGTGAAGCCTCTGTAATGAAAAACGGTCCCACCACAAACTCATGAAGCAGACCACACCACACACTTACGTCTGGACTGTCGCGCACAATTTCCACGCAAAAGTGGGAGAGGACGGGGGGGGGGGGGGGGGAGGAGGAGGGGGTTTCTCACAGCTCCACATCTTCCTTACATTTTGTCGGCTTACCTTCACGGACACATTTTAGGTATTTTACGCCATTGTCAATGCGACGCAGAATCTCGGTCACAAATGCTTCACGCTTTGGCATGTCACCAAGATGAAGCGCTTACAGCAGCTGCACCTTGAAAGCATGTACCTTCAGTGTCCTGTGTAGACCATTTGTCCGTGACTGGTGGTAACTGCAATTGTCGAGACACTTGACGAACTGATTTGGTTGGTCTCCAGATAAACTCGTGTTCCACCCGTTCCAAATCTGCATCACTCGTGCTCGCACGCCCAGAACTCCTCTTCTTCATGGCACTAACAGAGACCTTGATCTTCATGTACCACAGCCTGATGGTCAGACGTGATGGTGGTGTGGTTCTGCAACGTGTCCAGAAATTCTGCTGGGCCTGTATGTCAGATTTGTTCTCTATAAAACACTCTAAACAATGTGCGCGGGGGGGAGGAGGGGGATGCGTAGCGAGAACGATTCTCCATAATAACTAACAGACAAAAACAAATAAAAAATAATAGACTTAAACCGTAAGTGTGTGAACATTATTCAACAGTTTTATACCTATCCCCATTTCTGAAATATACGTGATCAAAGTTGTAGAGATCTATTTGGAACACACTGTTATGGATCTGTCGACCTCGCCATTGGAATAGGCCTATTAATTCATGTTTACCGCTCTCGATCGAACTTCAAAAAATGGTTCAAATGGCTCTGAGCACTATGGGACTTAACTTCTGAGGTCATCAGTCCCCTAGAACTTAGAACTACTTAAACCTAACTAACCTAAGGACATCACACACATCCACGCCCGAGGCAGGATTCGAACCTGCGACCGTAGCGGTCGCGCGGTTCCAGAACACCGCCTAGAACCGCTCGGCTACCCCGGCCGGCGATCGAACTTCAGATTACCAATATCGACAAAGGGTGAATCAAATAATAAACTGCATTCAAAATGCACACAGAAAACTGTTAACGCTTGCACAGGTTTCCCCCCAAATTTCTTCACTTCACGCATACAGTCACAATAATTCTGTTTTTGCGCACGCGCGCTCACACACACACACACACACACACACACACACACACACAGCACACACACACACATACACAATGTATCAGAAATATTCAGAAATATAGACCATAAAAAATGTACAACGAACGAGTGTATCTGAGACCTATAAATAAATTTACACTCGTCCTTCCCTGTTATATTACATGTAACATGACAGAAAATCCAGCCATTCTGCTGTTCTGTCTCTTGCGCATATTTCATTGTGTGATTTTTAAAATAACGATTATTTTCGATTTTTATTTAAATCAAATATTCCACGTGCTAATTAAGGCTGGAATCTTTTTGACACGTTTGCCTTCGAGTCAAACAAAACTCATTTTCAAATGTATTGAGTGTTTATGTCGAAGAGTTACGTAATGGAACGCGAAAGTTGGTATAACATAGCTGTCAGCTGGTAGACTATTAATGCATTACTAAATCCTTATAGCACGGCAAACGCGATCGATCCGATCGGGCAGCAAATTGGCGTGGCGATGCAAAATGCAGAGAATCACGCGAGGTGCATTTGGGTCACACCAATTATTTTGAAAGAATTAATAACTTCTATGTATAGCTTACTGGCATCCTACAACGACCTCCGTGCCCTGCGTGCTGACGTGACATCGGCACGGCGAGTCACGCCCAGAGGAAGCCGGTGGCAGACCCCGTGCAGGAAACGGCGCGAGTGGCGTGCTCCGTGACGTCACCAGTCACCTGCCGACGTCACCAGCCGGCGCTGCAGTCCGCGCTGAGCTCGCCCTGTCTCATCTCGTCCTGACCTGCAGTCTTGTATGCCACAACGCAATGTAGTGTGTAGATTAAAAAGACTTTTCATTGCAACAGATATTAAGGCTTCTTCTCGTCCCATTCGCGTTAGGAACTTGTTTTTATTGCTAGACGTGTGACTCACGACATGGTGCGAACGTTTCTACTTTGTGCCCCTTGTGTTGATTACGTGTGGAGTCATGTTTTATGTAGTTGACTGTCATGAATGCATGTGTAGTGTAGTGCCGTGTTTATGTTGTTTCTGTCGATTCTAATGCGAAAAGAGAGGGTGCAACTTGTCGATAGCACATAGCCTACACCTCTCTACCTGCACCAAAATGGCAGTCGCCATTAACGTCAGGCTTTGGAAACGTGGATAGTTATACAAGAGCAAGAGAAAATTACTGCGCTTCTGTTTCTCAAAACCGAGAACATTCGATGTAGCCCGCTTATGGTCATTGCGTCCCACATTCCACCGAGTGGATTCCGTTGCCAAGGGGTAAATCTGAAAGAATGGCAAATCATTCAACTGCGTGAGTAATTAAAGAAGCAAGTTTCTTTGCAGAAGCAGATGAAAGTCAGAAAATGCCAAATCCGGTGAAGGGCGCGCACATTTCAATAATTCTTAATACCTCAGTTTTCCCACTGGCAGAGCACTTAAGATGAACATTCATTTGCTTGATGAATTTTGCTTTTCTTTTTCTTGCGATGGAGACCTCGTTTATCCAGTTAGTCCAGGAGACATGTGTAGTATTTGCTAGTTCCCAGGGGACTCTGGAGTTAATCTTTCCGTCAGATGAAGTTGACATCACCTTTCTTGGAGCTGGGCTATTCGTTTATACCTACTAATTTTATTGTTGAGTCCATTCTAGCACCTCATCCACAGTAAAAAACTGATACAAAAAACAGGCTTGATTCTTTTGAAAACGGTCCAGACATTACTGAGTAGTTCGTTTCCATATTCGATTTTGGTTAGTTTTCAACAGCGGTACAAACGGAACATAACAAAAACGGATACAATGACGTCAACCCCATCTCTCTGCCAGATCGGGAACTTTTCTCCTTACCCACGTATGTGTGTCTACAAGCTAGCTATAGCTAACGCGTTACCTCGGTACTGCTAGAGTCTGAATGGAAACTTAGTTGTTTAAATTCTTTAAGGTTTTTTTTTATTTTAGATATTCTATTATTTCTCATAACAACTTTAAATTTAGGGTTTACTAAAGTTTTAAGTCTCATTTCCACGTCTCACACAAACCTGCGCGCAAGTTAGTTAACCTCCTCACTACATGCTCGGTATCCCCTTTTAGAATTTATGGAACTTCCTCCAAAATATCTTATTGATTCCATTCGAGTCAGCTTCTTCCTTAGTCATCATTATTCGTCAATCTAGAGGAAGAGCTCCCAATAATACAGCCTGATTGCCATTACATGCTTCAAAGAAACGTAACAACATTCCTCACTAAACTTATTTTTGGCCGTGCTTTCGTCCAATGCCTTGCGTTACGTAATTTTGCGTTATTGGCACCTCTTTGTATACAATTACGCTTAAGGCCAGAAATAATTAGTGGAAGAGATCCTGAGATGTTACTGCCCCTCAGACAACGGTATTTTTCTTGAAAACACAGAAATATCTCCTCATGGTCTGGTATCAGAAAATACTGTCCGCGCAGCGCCGAACACCAAGACGGAACCAACTACGTTTACAGGACGAGTTCCCTCTGCCAACGTCGCGTGTGGAACCTGTACTCAACTTCATCATAGTTATTAACTCATTCTCACGCGACATGGCTACGCACATGTAATTACTACTGTCGAAGGCATCACTGCGTTCGCATTCTATTGTACCTCCAAGTTACACAATTCCGAATAGCTACTGCAGAACGCACGCTATCGTGAACCGCCAGTAGCCAGGGTATAAGAAGATGGGTTTACAGGAGTATCAACAGACGCTGCCTGACTGCTGCCCTTAGACCAACGCGATAGAACTCACGCTCTCCATTGCCTTAAGGTAAGCATCTGGCCAGGAGCCTTAACATGGCGGTTGTGGCGTGTTAATACTAAAAAATGAATTTACGTTCATCTATCACTTGCGACTTGACTAAACAGCAGTTATACGCGTTTTGTGACTGGAGGGCGTCTCAGTGGTTCTAAAAACCGTGGAACACGTGTTTGATAACTTACAGAACCTTTTTTTTGTCCGTTGAACAGCTAAAAGATTACGTGCCACGAGGTTATCAAACGACACAAGATCTTAGTATAAACAATTCGGAAGGAAAAACGTTATAAGCAAATAGGTTTGTTTACAAATAATTCTTCTGCTACCAGTCACGATTTTCTTTATTTTACTTTTCACACAACAACCGTTTCGGGAAATGATTTCTATTTTCAAGTGCTTTTTTGTGTTTGTTATGCTATTTCTATGTGATGTTGTCGATGTGTGAGAGTCTGCTTCATTTCGTTGGCTTTAATTTTTCTTACGGTCCATTTGTGCAGTGTCGCACACACTAAACATCACACACAGCTTGCTGTACACTTTTGTACACTTCGAACATTTATCCGTTAGCTAATTTGAAAACAGTGAGACTGTGAGGTAAAAATTAAGCATATGCTTTTAAAGTACCTATACATCAACAAGTTTCGTTCGCAAAACTCGTATGTAGACACCAAACAGGTGCTTAAAGTGTCAGGAGCTGCTTTTCGCCCTTAACAGATAGCGTGCTGTAGTCGAAGGGGTCGGGCAGGAGTAGACTGCGAAACTTCAGCCTCTCTCGGAGTATCGAATGTTTAAATAAATTATAGGACTGCAGCCGGTAACGTACTCGAGAACTGCAGATATTTCGACATGTGAACACTGCGTCATTTTCGACGCACAAATGCATCGAGTGAAAGCTTGTGTGACACTTCAGATCTTCGGTAGGCTGGCCTCATTGTTCTCAGCGCACTGCCTAGGTACCGCTTTTCCTATAAAATATAAAAAAAGGTTACTTGTGAGCATTTTCAGTTACTGGGACACTGTGATTAAGGAACCTGCTGAGATTAAACTAGCAAGTGATCTCACAGAGACAAGGGCTTTTATCTAGATTCGGCTTCGAATGCTACTCTCTCCTTAGTTAAATCCCTGAGGGTTGGGATAGTGCTATCGGCTCACTGGTTAATGTCTCACTGTTGACAAAGGATGACACTGGTCATCTTTGTGTGGTGGCTCTAGTTGTTTACTGTGTGTGCTGTCTTCCTACATAAGTTCTCGTTATGGTTTCTGCGTTGGCCCACTGAGGGTTTAAAGAGTCATACCCACCAATCTCGCATCATATTTGTGTCCTGAAAATCAAGGCTACACACTTCATTCATGTCCAAAAGTTGTTCAGCTGGGTTCATGAATCCGGCTTTAGGTGTGTATGTCAGCTATTGAAACTGTTCAGGTTGTTTATTAAATGAGCCTGACTCTAGTCACAAGGCGTTATCTTGAAAACGAATCAGATCATTCGAAAAACGCTATTGTTCCCCAGGTGTTGAAAGTCCGGATCATAATGAATTTGCTCGCTCCCTCAAGGGAGGTGGTGGCTCCAAAGGGCTGCAGTCAGTAAGGGCTGCTACCTGTGTTTTCCGTATCAGCATAAGCTTTCACTGTCCTCACCTCATCGACATTTCATTACTTTGACCCTAGCCTCTACATATACGAGGTGCGACAATAAAGTAATAAGACTGATGTGAAAAAAATGTTGCTTACCGTTTTAGTCAAGTTTAGTGTTATCTCCTTCAAAGCAGTTCCCTTCTGACTGCACAAACTTTTTCCAGCGCTTCTACCATTGATGGTAACATTTCTGGAACTCATATTCTGTAATATACTCCAAGGCCCTCGTCACAGCTTTTTGGACATCTTGTGTTGTTTGAAAATGGTGTCCCTTGACCGCCGTTTTGACTCTTGGAAATAGAAAAAAGTCGCACGGAGTGATTACTGGTGAATAAGGTGGCTGTGGTAGTACTGAAATTTGTTTTGAGGTTAAAAATTGCTGTACTGACAGAGCAGTATGGGATGGCGCATTATTGTGACACAGAATCCAATTATCAGCAATGTTGGCACGGACACGAAGAACTCTTTTACGAAGTCTTTCTAAAATTTCTTTGTAGCAATATTGGTTAACTGTTTGTCCAGGAGGCAACCACTCTTTATAAACAATTACCCTGGAATCAAAGAAGCACACAAGCATGCATTTCACTTTTGACTTTGACATGCGAGCTTTTTTCGGTCTGGGTGACCGCTTTGAACACCATTGCGAACTTTGGCGTTTTGTCTCTGGATCGTACTGAAAAAACCAACTTTCATCACCGGTGATAACACGGCTCACCAATTCTGGATTGATTTCCGTTTGCTCTAACAGATCGGCTGTCATATTTTTCCGTGTTTCTCGCTGTTGTGATGTGAGATTTTTGGATATCATTTTTGCACAAGTCTTTCTCATACCAAGATCTTCAGTTATTATTGGACGAACCGTTTTTCGATTGATGTTCAGTTCTTCTGCAATCATTTTCACGGACAATCTTCGATCAGATCGTACGAGTACTCGCACTCTGGCCAAGTTGACATCCGTCCGTGAGGCTGATGGTCTTCCACTGCGGTTTTCATCTTTAAAATTCGTTCTGCCTTCACTAAACATTTTATGCCAATGAAAAACTTACGTGTTCCTCTCCAAAAGCCTTCTGAAGCTTACCGTAAGATGTCGTCACGTTTTCACCCAATTTAACGCAAAAAGAAATGGTATACCGTTGCGCAATATTATGCAGTTTCATTTCCGTGACGAGAGACACAAACACGTGTTAACTTATTGCAGCACAACTCACGACTGTGCAGTTGCATCGATGTTCCACTTGGACTAGTAGCAGCTTATAGACCAAGGTCAAAGATATTCTGCCTACGCAAGCCTGTAGGGTTGCCACATCTTGCAAAGATAATCAGTCTCATTACTTTATTGTCGCACCTCGTAAGTACACTGACGAGCCAAAACATTATGATCTGTTGCTTAATAGCGTGCTGGTTCACCTTTGGAACGCAATGCAGCAGCGATTCAGCGTGGAACGGATTCAATAAGTCCTTGTTGGGCCTCCAGAGACACATGACACCAGATGTCTAAGCACAGGTCACACAATTACTCATGAATTACGGGGCAGTAGTTTGTGAGGGCGGAGATGCAGCTCGATAGTGTTCCAAACGTGTTCAAAATGGTTCAAATGGCTCTGAGCACTATGGGACTTAACTGCTGAGGTCATCAGTCCCCCAGAACGTAGAACTAATTAAACCTAACTAACCTAAGGACATCACACACATCCATGCCCGAGGCAGGATTCGAACCTGCGACCGTAGAGGTCGCGCGGTTCCGGACTGAAGCGCCTAGAACCGCTCGGCCACTCCGGCCGGCCTCCAAACGTGTTACGTCTGTTTCAAATCAGATGAATTTGGTGATAAACACAGGAGTTCGCCGGCCGGTGTGGCCAAGCGGTTAAAGGCGCTACAGTCTGGAACCGCGTGGCCGCTACGGTCGCAGGTTCGAATCCTGCCTCGGGCATGGATGTGTGTGATGTCCTTAGGTTAGTTAGGTTTAAGTAGTTCTAAGTTCTAGGGGACTGATGACCTTAGAAGTTAAGTCCCATAGTGCTCAGAGCCATTTGAACCATTTGAACCACAGGAGTTCGCTATGCTCTTCAGACTACTGCAGCACGATTCCGACCTTGTGACACAGGCAGTTATTCTGCTGAAAAATGCTGTCATCATCGAGGAAGACATCAAGCATGAAGAGAGGCAGCTGGCCTGAGCTGACAAAAGTCATGGGATAGGGATATGCAAACATACAGATGGCGGCGGTATCGCGTACACAAGATATAAGAGGGCAGTGTATTGGCGGAGCTGTCATTTGTACTCAGGCAATTCATCTGAAAAGGTTTTCGACGTGAATATGGCTGCCGGCTGGAGTTAACAGACTTGAAATGCGTGGTAGTTGAGACTAGATGCACGAGAAATTCCATTTCGGAAATAGTTAGGAAATTCAATAATCCGAGATCAACAGTGTCAAGAGTGTGCCGAAATAAGAAATTTCAGACATCACCTCTCACCAGTGACCACGCAGTGGCCGACGGCCTTCACTTAACGACCGAGAACGCAGCATGTCATTCTCAATGGAGAGAAGTCTTCCGAAGTAAGAGTGATTTCAGGTGTGCCGCAGGGGAGTGTCGTACGACCGTTGCTATTCACAATATATATAAATGACCCTGTGGATAACATCGGAAGTTCACTGAGGCTTTTTGCGGATGATACTGTAGTACAGGGCCTCCCAACCTCTTTAGCAGGCGGACCCCTTCTTCAGTCGAAAATCCATGGCGGACCCCTAGTCAGTCAAAGGAACAGTACCTTTAAATTTCAGAGCAAAACCCATGGGAACTGAAAGCTTCTTAATGCAAGTGCCATGTTCCCAATGACCCCCCCCCCCCCAAAGTATCAATAGTCTTTGGTTTAGAGATATATGAAAACAACTTGAAATTAACGATCCAATTTGAATTCCCACTGTATCCAGACACTTACTAGTGAATTTACTCCCTTTGTTCAACACACTACAGCCTGATTAATATTACTTGGTAATTGACATTTCACACGTTGGAGCTGCCTTCCTCCAAGAGCAATCGACGACACGTCGAAACTGTTCGCTGTTGACAAGCTGCCGCTTGTGGTCTGTTCACTTCCATTGTTTGGCATCTGTTGTGTAAGGAGCATGCATATTTCATAACAGTCGTGTGTGTGTGTGTGTGTGTGTGTGTGTGTGGTTTTTCGTGAAATCCGAAATGGGACTTAACTACTGAGGTCATCAGTCCCTAGTCTCACACACTATTAACCTAAGTTTAAGTTCCACTAAGGACAACACACACATACACACACACACACACACACTCGAACCTCCGACAGCGGAAGCCGCACAAATGTTTTGGTTTGTGTTGCCGACTGTCAAATATTATTGCCAAAGATCGAATGTTATTGCCAACTTTCGAATGCTATACACATATTTTTCACAGGAAAAAAATAGTGATGGATGTGATTTTCACATTTTCATTCAATGATTTTACTCATTATTTTACACGATTTGGTGAAAGGTGGCCGCGGACCCCCTAGAAAGAGCCGGCGGACCCCTAAAGGGTCCGCGCTCCACATGTTGGGAAGCCCTGCTGTAGTATATCGAGAGGTTGTAACAATGGAAAATTGTACTGAAATGTAAGAGGATCTGCAACTAATTGACGCATGGTGCAGGGAATGGCAATTGAATCTCAATTTAGACAAGTGTAATCTGCTGCGAATACATTGAAAGAAAGATCTTTATCATTTAGCTACAATATAGGAGGTCAGCAACTGGAAGCAGTTCATTCCATAAATTATCTGGGAGTAGGCATTAGGAGTGATTTAATGACCATATAAAATTAATCGTCGGTAAAGCAGATGCCAGACTGAGATTCATTGGAAGAATCCTAAGGAAATGCTGTCGGAAAACAAAGGAAGTAGGTTACAGTACACTTGTTCGCCCACTGCTTGAATACTACTCACCGTTGTGGGATCTGTACCAGAGGGGGTTGATAGAAGAGATAGAGAAGGTCCAACGGAGAGCAGCGCGCTTCGTTATAGGATCATTTAGGAATCGTGAAAGCGTTACGGATACGACAGATAAACTCCAGTGGAAGACTCTGCAAGAGACACGCTCAGTAGCTCAGTACGGGCTTTTGTTGAAGTTTCGAGAACATATCGTCACTGAAGAGTCAAGCAGTATATCGCTCCCTCCTACGTATATCTTGCGAAGAGACCATGAGGATAAAATCAGAGAGATTAGAGCCCACACAGAGGCATACCGACAATCATTCTTTCCACGAACAATACGAGACTGGAATAGAACGGGGAACCGATAGAGGTACTCAAGGTACCCTCCGCCACACACCGTCAGGTGGCTTGCGGAGTATGGATGTAGATGTAGATGTAGAGCAGCAACGTTTGCGTAGGGTTGACGCACGAAGAACATGTCCGTTACGACAGTGCGGCTAAATTTGACGTTTATAGGCTGTGGCAGCAGAGGACCTACTCGAGTGCCTTTGCTAACAGCACAACATCATCTGCAGCGCGTCTCCTGGGCTCGTGACCATATCGGTTGGAACCTAGACGACTGCAAAACCGTGGCATGGTCAGATGAGTCCCGATTTCAGTTGGCAAGAACTGATGGTAGGGTGCGAGTGTGGCGCAGATCTCATAAAGCCATGGATCAAAGTTGTCAACGAAGCACTGTATAAGCTGATGGTGGCTCAAAACTGGCGTGGGCTGTGTTTACATTGAATGAATCGATCATTAACTGGAAATGGTTATGTTCAGCTACTTGGAGACCATTTGCATCCAAACATGGACTTCATGTTCCCCAAGAACTATGGAATTTTTATGGATGACAATGCTCCAGCCTATCGGGCCACAGTTGTTCGCAATTGGTCTGTAGAATATTCTGGACAATTCGAGCGAATGATTTGGTCATCCAGACCGCCTGATACGAACTCCATCAAACGTTTATGGGGCATAGTCGAGAAGTCAATTCTTGCTGAAAATACTGCACCGCCAACAATTCCCAATTATGGATGGCTATAGACGCAGCGTGGCTGAATATTTCTGCAGGGGACTTCCAACGACTTGTTGAGTCCATGACGCGCCGGTTTGGTGCACTTCGCCGAGAAAAAGAAGGTCCGACACAATATTGAGAGGTATTACATAACTTTTGTCGTCCCAGTGTAATACTCAGTGTATCGTAGGTGCCTTCGAATACTACCACAGGTCCCATGAAGCCTAGGCGAATGTCACCCATAGCATAATAGTGTACTCACAGGGCCGCGTCCGTGGCGCAGTGTATGTTTCGAGCAGCTGTTCTCCCAGGTAACGGCGCATCCGGACCCTGTCTTCGACCTCGTGAAACAAGAAACGTCATTCATCCGATCAGGCAACATATTTACATTGAGACACAGTGCAAACTCGATTTTCCTGTGTCCAGTGCAATCGTAATTGCCGATGTCGTTGGGTCAAAATAGTAACTCCTAGAGGTCGTGTGTGGCGGAGGCCCATGTTGAATAGAGTGCTCCGAAACAACAGTGCTCACACCAGCACTGTACTCTGTCGTCAGATCTGGCACACCTCGACATCTGTCCTGCTTTGAAGCACACCTCCGTCCTCCACAATCTGTGGTGAAGCGTGGACGTCCAACACATTGTCGCCTACTCGTGGTTTCAACGTCTTTCCACAGGTACTCACAACGATACAAGCGAACAGTTAACCATCTTCGCCGTTTCCGAAACGTTCGTTCCCACGCGTCGGACCATGACAAACTGCCGTTTATTAGAGTCTCTTATGTCAGTGGACTTCTCCATTAGCGGCCCGTATAGTCGCTGGAATGATTTCCCATTCATCTCTGCTTCACTTATACAGTTTCCTGTACAGTGCAAGGCAGAAGGTTCATCGGAACAATATCGGTGTCTTTCTGTAATGGACGATAGATTAATGATTGTTTAAATGCTTCTATACGTCCCCTCATATTTCTTATTTTTTTCTTACGATCTTTACGTGAGGTATATGATGGTGGCAGCAGTATTGCCTCCTTAATATCAGTTTTCTAAGTTCACTTCACAGTATTTCGTGAAAAATATATTATTTTTATTCCTTTTTAAGCTTACAGAGCGTCTCATTTACATTTTCGCTCGGGCTACACCAACCTGGCACGATCTTCATTTACCAGACGTAATGCACATTTCAGTGCCCTTCTAAATATGTATGACTCTCGTTCCCCTTCTCTGCTGCTGGTTATACGTATTTATTCCATTTCATAACGATTCTCAGTTTTACCCATAAATATATAACTAATATGGCCATCATTTAATCCGGACAGTATTTGATGCATTATGCTTTATCTGATTGTATGGATCTACATCTACATCCATACTCCTCAAGCCACCTAACGGTGTGTGGCGGAGGGTACCTTGAGTACCTCTATCGGTTCTCCCTTCTATTCCAGTCTCGTATTGTTCGTGGAAAGAAGGATTGTCGGTATGCCTCTGTGTGGGCTCTAATCTCTCTGATTTTATCCTCATGGTCTCTTCGCGAGATATACGTTGGAGGGAGCAATATACTGCTTGACTCCTCGGTGAAGGTATGTTCTCGAAACTTCAACAAAAGGCCGTACCAAGCTACTGAGCGTCTCTCCTGCAGAGTCTTCCACTGGAGTTTATCTGTCATATCCGTAACGCTTTCGCGATTGCTAAATGATCCTGTAACGAAGCGCGCTGCTCTCCGTTGGATCTTCTCTATGTCTTCTACCAACCCTACCTGGTACGGATCCCACACTGCTGAGCAGTATTCAAGCAGTGGGCGAACAAGCGTACTGTAACCTACGTCCTTTGTTTTCGGATTGCATTTCCTTAGGATTCTTCCAATGGATCTCAGTCTGGCATCTGCTTTACCGACGATCAACTTTATATGATCATTCCATTTTAAATCACTCCTATTACGTACTCCCAGATAATTTATGGAATTAACTGCTTCCAGTTGCTGACCTGCTATTTTGTAGCTAAATGATAAGGGATCTTTCTTTCTGTGTATACGCAGCACATTACACTTGTTTACATTGAGATTCAATTGCCATTCCCTGCACCATACGTCAATTCGCTGCAGATCCTCCTGCATTTAAGTACAATTATCCATTGTTACAACCTCTCGATATACCACAGCATCATCCGCAAAAAGCCTCAGTGAACTTCCGATGTTATCCACAGGGTCATTTATGTATATTGTGAATAGCAACGGTCGTACGACACTCCCCTGCGGCACACCTGAAATCACTCTTACTTCGAAAGACTTCTTTCCACTGAGAATGACATGCTGCGTGGATGATAATATTCTGATGTCTCTCGCCACGATCATTACGTAGAAATGGTTGGTCAGTGCACTGTACATGGTCGCAGGTGCTGCGTTCGAGGAGGAACTCTCGATGCATTCTTTGCCAGTGTAGATCTAGGAACACTGAGTACTCGGACAATCAACTGACTTGCTCATGTATTTCGCCGCAAGTTCATTACCGTTAAAACGGTCGTGAATCTCGTCGTGTAGCAGTACTTACGTAAAAATAACGTAAGCTCCATCTACAAGTACTGGCTGGCACAGAGGCACCGATCGACCACCATGACATCGCATTGCAGCATTGGAATGTGTGTCAGCACGTGTGACGGGCGTGTGTCAGCACACCGCTCTTCCGGCCGTTGTCAGATTTCGTGGTCTGAAGCCGCCACTACTCAGTCAGCTTGCCCCTCAATGGGCATCACGAGGCTGTGTGTACCCTGTGCCAGCCCTCCCGCCAAGGAGAAATCCCTGGCAGCATTGCGAATCGAAGCGGATCCCTCAGCATGGCATTCACCCGTGCTGACTACTCAGCCACGGAGGCAGACAGCACGGGTTAAGCCTAAAGACACTTAGTAACTTATTTAAGAATCCAACTGAAAGCACTAGTTCTGTTTAAGCAGCTTTCATGAGATATAACTTTATTCTGCTTAATAGTGACTCTGACAGTAACTATACACTCTGCCCAGGTGAAAGTAATGAATTCGGGTTGTAATAGCTATCAGCTAGTCCTCGGTGATGCATGAACTAAAGGCAAACAAGAAAAAATGCAAATAAGGAAGTCTATTCGGTAGTTCAAATCGCTATCGATGAAGCGATTCTATGTGAAGGGAAGGAAATTTATATATACATCCGTCATAATCATAGATGTCGCCACGAGTATATGAAATATACACGACCAAATAACAGATACGTATACAAAGGTGCATTGGTTATGACTGCATAATTACACACAATCTGGTAAATATGGAAACGGAATATTCGACTGAATAGGAAGTTACAGATCCCCTTTACTTAAATGAAGAGAAGCACATTTTTTGTTAGTTGGAAAGCTATACATAAAGGAGGATAAATTTGCTGCATTAGAAAACTTGAACAATTGGCGACAAGCCCATATTCTACATCGATGGCCAATTTATAAACTGTTGTACCCGTGTTCTGTTTTAGTGGCAAAGGCTCTCGTATACAATCAATAGATAGTGAGAAAACATTCACCAGTTCTTTATGCTGTAATATGAATGTGTCCTTACTCATTCGGATGTTTTCTGTCTGTTTCACATCTCCAAAACATTGGATTAGAATAGCCTTCCACCACTGCCACTTCGTATTTTTTTACAAAACGTGTATAATTTAGGTGGGTTAATAAAACAATTTAGACAGCATTAATCGGCATTGATACGAGTTTTAAACATCCATTCTCGGCAATCCCTCCCTCTTCCTTCTCCTTAAGAGTTGACTGGCATTCATAAAAAGTCGTACTCTCTCTGATTAGAAATATTACGAAAGTTTGTAACGAAACCAGGGAGCTTCCAGCAACTTTAAAATATGCGTTACAGTGCCAGTACCAAAGAAAGCATCTGCAAACAGATGTGAACAATGTAGTTTTGTAACACATGCCTCCTAAATCTTGACTTCTATCAGACTAACGAGGATGAGGCAGGATAGGCGCTGTCATCACGTACAACTACGTTCGCTTTAGAAGAGCTGTCGACACACACTAGAAACAATGCTTCCAATTAATTCTTGAGAAAATACTAAAGAAGGCTCGTTATATATATATATATATATATATATATATATATATATATATATATATATATTGCCTTCGTCGACTTACAAAAAGCATATGACTGCGAAGAGAGAGTAGTGCAGCGACAGTATAGAGAAGAGATGGTCGTGGTAAGATGTGGAGAACATCAAGAAGCAGCTATCATTAAGGCGGGTGTACGACAGGGCTACTTACTCTGTGCTTTCTTGTTGAATGGATACATACAGAGGGCAATAGATGAAGTTAGGGAGAAACTAGGTGATATACGAGGAATTAAAATTCATGGAAATAAAATAGACATGTTGAACTTTGCTGTTGACAGCGCAATGTTAAGTGAAGAGACGGAACAATTAGAAGCGATCTGGCCCAGATGGGAAACACCCTCAATTCCTAGCTAAAACAAAAATCCTAATAGTGAGCAGACAAAATACTGTTGCCCAATGCTCACTTAACAATGAGTGACTGAAGACCGTCGAATTCTTCGCCTGCCTAGGGAATAAAATTACATCACATGGAACATTTTCACATCCATTTAAGAAACGGACATCTCAGTAATGACCTCAGAAATACGTTTGTTTGGAGTGTGCTGCTGTGTGGAAATGAAACATGGACACTCGCAGAAGCGCAAAATCACATAATCATAGCTTTCTGCTGAAGCCAGCAGAAAGCTAAAGATTTCCTGGACAGACAGATTATCAAATGATGATGTACTGCACAGGTTGGAGGAAGAAAAGCTGTACCTCTTGAAGCGTAGGCCTATTCAACAGAGAAGCGGCTTACGTATACTGAGGCGTGATGGTGTTATTAAAAGTATCATTGAGGGGACAACAGAAGGGAAGAATACAAGCCGACCGAGACAGAAATACATCAACCAGATCATGAAGGATACCAGCTGCCCCACCTATACTGCTCTCAAGAGGAAGGCCAAAGTCAGAAAATCACGGCGAGTTGCATCTAACCAACCTGATCGTTGAAACGTAAGAAGAAGAATTTCGCTTCAGTGCACAATCGAAATCAGACAGTTGAAACAACCAACATTCTGAAAACATATAGTTGATGGGGACAGCAAAGTATATACAGACCCAACTTGTAAACATGACAGCTAAGATGGTTTTTGAAATTCAGTTTTCGTCTTCCACCAGTTTTGTGGCAAGTAAACCTGGTGTATGTCTATCAGGAAATCTATCAAGTATATTGAGGATCCATAAGTCATAGGAAGACACTGTTCGGTCGCCGACTACTGGAGCCTATGCGGTGTATGTGCCTCCCTACATTCTAACTCGGAAACGGGTTATGACGCTCCACATTCAGATCGGCGGCGATCTAATAAGACAGTGACGGCCGATCGCCCCGTATGGCACTGCGCAGGCGACGTGACGTCCAGTCCCTGTACACCTGTCATCGAACTGTGCAGCTCTTTATGAGTGTGGAAACATTCACTCTGCGATATAGAGAATCTGTCCTAGACACTAGTGATCTAGGAAATCCAAGTCCTGAGTAATCTCAGTTATGCTATATGACCCACGCATCTTGCACTGATTATCATCCCACGGTCAAAAACGGTAACTTTGACGTGCTACAGTCTTTAGTACACCCCTGCCTGTAGCAGACTGTTCAGATATCGTGTCTACACTGGCGCATATGCCACACCTAGCCTCCGAAATTCGAGTACCTACAACGGAACAATGGAATGCAACGTCGAAACTTGCCCTGAATTTTTTCTGCAGAATGAATACACCAAAAGAAACATACTGTCTAAATTTTATCTGCTAAGACACACTGCAAGTATTTTTTTTTTTAATGTTGAAGTGTGCCACATTCGTAGTTCGCTAGGCAGCCGTTGGAATGTATACCCCTGCCGTACCTATAGCAGACTACACGCGCAACACGGTTCGCACGTATCCTTGGATGCTGGCACATCGGTAAACGGGTAACACGGCACAACGCGATCGTAATTTGTGAAGCGAATCTCTGTTTTTGTTGACAGCTTTTCTGACAAAACTGTTCAGACACTATTCGCTCGAATTTGAAACTCATTTAATATCCATCATAATCAGCAGCTGCCTTTGCGGGATCACTAAGTGTTAACAATGGAGATAAAACTGAATTAAATTGCTTTGTAGTATCTTCTATATACTTACTAATAGCATCTGTCTTTGTGGAGTTTCTAGAGTTTCACAGTAATGTAGAATTCCAATTAATTTTTTTAACATTGTAGAGATGAAATATTAAGTACTGGAATCACCTGCTTCTCCTGCAGACCTACATACGTGTTATTTATTACTAAATTTCTTAGACATTTATTCTAAATGATGTCGACATTTCGTAAGAAATTGTGGAAACAATAGAGGACACAGGAAATAACTCGGACGGTTATGTGAATTGTGGCTTGAACCACTATTATTGGGGTAATCAAAGTCCAGAACAAAGATAGACTACTTTGACTACTTTCCAAACTCAAAACAAAACCATGTGCAGTAATAGCTTTCATTGAGAAAGAAAAAGCAATAATTGTTTTTACTTACACGAAGGAGCGAGTAAACCGCTTCCAAATAAGAAGTGTGCAAAGCTTGTTTCGTTTCGTAAAATATGAGCACGAATTGTATAAACGGAAGAAAATTTACACGAAGTAACAGAAAGGTGCCAAAATGAAACTCGCTAAAGTGTGCAAAAAAATTTATTCGAAAGCTTTAGAACTACTCGTGAGAGTCAATGCACCGTTACCGAATTCGATCTGCCAGACTGGGCGCCCTGAATTGCAAGTGGGATAATCATTATTGATTTCCACGTTTCTTTCACCTGGATAAACGAGTTTAGGAAATTATCCGGAAAAGAAAGTCACAAAATTACGAAGCTTACCTCAAGCAAACGTCTAGAGGAGGTGACATTAATAGATAACACTACAGAGAAATTCGTAACTGACTCGAAGACGAAGCTTCCCGTTACCCCTATAATACTGCATATAAAGCCACGTAAACCGCACTTTATAATTTCGAGAAAAAAAAAGACAGTCGCTTGTGCAATCGATGAATGTTGTGAGACATTTGTATAGAACAATGTCAAAGACGAGTATCAATGGATTTCTGTTTCCGCAGCTTTACATATGTCTTGTGGAACATCAAGGCAAATTGGGACAAAAAATTAAAAAAAAGGACTATTTATTTGCGAAAATCTTGTAATCGACGTAGCAAAATATGTAAGAATGGAAGAGAATAATTTTCAACGTCTTCTTTCCATTTGCAGAAAATAATTCATTGCTTTTGTTCCTCTCTTGACATGGCCTTGACAACACCTCTGTCTTTACGACGACGAAAACATTATATATATAATTCGTATTCCTCCCACAACTAATATTGTGATTCAGCCTCTCGATAAAAAAATTTTCGACAGTCTAAAGCATTTTTCAGGAAATTATCGGGCAATATAATTTCCGTTAGGCGTTTGTCATTTCATGTTCATTATCGGAACAGTATTATTAATCTTCAGTTCTTTATTCATTGTCAGTTTGCATCACCACATCTTACGAATTTGATCAAATATGCAGCACGATATGGGAAACAGTCGCCACGACCATTTCTTACCCTATTCCAGCTCTGTCCAAGTAGAGCTAGTAATTACTGTGAAGTGCCTGCATGCATCAATTATTCTTTTTTGAGATGTTTGTTTTCGTCATCCAGTAGACACTTCGCATTTTTGTGACGACTACAGGGAATAATACGGAACAGTTGCACTGTTAGGAAAATATACATTATTCGAAAATTATCATATGAACTGTGCTACATGAATTGTCACAAAATATTTAAAGTCAAAAAATGGAAGTCCTGACTGTTGGAAATCATGTGTAATGTATTATCATATTCTGCCTTGTTTTTATTTCGTCTGATAGTCACAATTATATTTCTACAAGCCGCGCGGGGTTGCCGCGCGATGTAAAGCGTCTTGCCACGGTTCCCCCCATCGTAGGTTCGAATCCTCCCTCGGGTATGGGTGTGTGCGTTGTCCTCAGCGTAAGTTAGTTTAAGTTAGATTAAGTAGTGTGTAAGCCTAGGGATCGATGACCTCCGCAGCTTGGTCCTATAGGAACTTACCATAAATTTCCAAAATTTTCTTCAACATTTCGACTCGCGGAGTGGCCGCGCGGTTTGAGGCGTGATGTCACGAGCTGCGCGGTCCCTTCCATCGGAGGTTCGAGTTCTCCCTCGAGCACGGGTGTGTGTGTGTGTTGTTGTTAGCAAAAGTTAGTTTAAGTTAATTTAATTAGTGTGTAAGTCTAGGGACCGATGACCTTAGCAGTTTGGTCCCTTAGGAATTCACACGCATTTGAACACTGAACATTACAACAGTTCAACTGCAAGTTATTCAAAAAAATCATTGATTTGAGTCGTTTTTGGTATGGTTAAGTGCTTAAAATTCGCTTGGGTGCACTTTGAACTTGGCGCTACGTCATCTTGTCACGGCTGCGTTTGCTTATTCGCCGATTCGGTGCTAGGCAGGATGGGCTGTACAAACCGTTGTTATAAGCGGACACGGATGGCGCGTAGATATCTGGCTTTATGCAATGTTTCTTCTTATCGCAAATACGCCGCCAGCTTGGAGTTATGTTGTGAAGGATTTCTGAAGGGGACATATCGAGGAGCAACTATTTTCAGACCGTCTGAAAATATAGCCTAAGCTATCGGACTTTTTCTCCGACGTGATGCAGGAGACGACCAAGCGGATGCTGGCGTCGGGAAGAACGCAAGAGTGAAAGCGCGTGCGTTGATCCGCGACCGGCCTGGCGATATGCGCTGCCCTGCGATAGGCGCTGCTCGCCCCAGCCGCGGCTGACCCCGGCGTGTCCAAAGCTGAAAGTTCGGCTGCCCTCGCCGCGGTCACCAGATGCCGTCGCCGTCGCGACGCTGCCCTGTTAAGCAACTCGCCTGCCAAGGCTGTCGCACGTATTCCTCCCAGACGAGCGCCATACTAACCGGGCCAAGTTCGAGACGTTAGTAGGTCTGGATTTATTCAGTCGGCGCGACGACCGAGAAAAACCGCTAGCGCAGCATAAGCTCTCCAGCAGATACAAAGGGCCCTCATTAATTTTGGGCCATGCATAGTTTGTAATTTTTTTCGATTTCAATTGAGTGATTATGTTTCAAATGCACACAAAAATGCTCTGCATGTGTAGAGAGACAGCAGTTAAATAAAAAACGCCAAGGGATCCTGTTAAATTTTAATAAATATGTTTTTAATTGTGAATTTGGAAGGGTCGTAAATGAATGAATAGTTAATATTCGGTCAAGTAAGAGGATAACTTTTGTGTTGGCAGAAGAGCCAACACCGTGTTACGAGTGGAGGCCGAAATGCACGCGTTTTAGCTCACGCAGGCTGGCGTGAGGAGGGAAGAACTATACTGACGTGAGGTCTGGAACATGACAAGGAATGAGAATTCAGAAAGCGGACGTAATTAGTTTGATACTTAACTTTAATCCATTAATGATGAACGTCGCTCTTGACGGTACATGATTCACAATATTATCTGTTCAGAATACATTCTTGAAGACAGTAATTATAGTAACTGAATATGGCGCCTTGCTAGGTCGTAGCAAATTACGTAGCTGAAGGCTATGCTAAACTGTCGTCTCTGCAAATGAGAGCGTATGTGGACAGTGAACCATCGCTAGCAAAGTCGGCTGTACAACTGGGGCGAGTGCTAGTGAGTCTCTCTAGACTCGACCTGCCGTGTGGCGGCGCTCGGTCTGCAATCACTGATAGTGGCGACACGCGGGTCCGACGTATACTAACGGACCGCGGCCGATTTAAAGGCTACCACCTAGCAAGTGTGGTGTCTGGCGGTGACACCACAATAACTTGAATTCCCTCGAATAAAAGCTGGTTGTGCGTACTACGATACGACCTGTTTCTTTCCGTTGGCTCACTTGTTATAGTTCCGCCGTCTTGGCTCTGAGCACTATGGGACTTAAGTTCTGAGGTCATCAGTCCCCTAGAACTGAGAACTACTTAAACCTAACTAACCTAAGGACATCACACACATCCATGCCCGAGGCAGGATTAGAACCTGCGACCGTAGCGGTCGCGCAGTTCTAGACTGTAGCGCCTAGAACCGCTCGGCCATCCCGGCCGACCCGCCGTCTTGCCTGGGCTACAAGGTAGCAATGGGACTAATGCGACGTTCGAACAACAACTTGCCATCTATAAGCGTCTGAATGGTCGCACTCGTAGGGATGTTGCTTGTCTGGTGAATACACACAGGAACACGGTTGGGGATATTGTAAGACATCGCTTTAAATGTGACTCTCCAAAAGAGCGCCCAAGGAAGCTAAATGAAAGAAGCAGCCGATTAAACATAAGACAGATGAAGCTTAATCCTCGACTAGGTGCACCTGAAATTGCGGTACAGCTGCTGCAATAATGTGGTAAGCAAGTGACTGAATCAACTGTTCGCAGAGTTTTTGAAAGGGGTACAACGGAAGAATGTCTAGGAGAAAGCCATACGCCAACAAAATGTACCGGGGCAAAACGGACCAATGGGGTCAGAATTTTTTTTATAGTTGTGGATGAAAGAAAATTATACGTATTTCCAAGAGACAGTTGAATTACGGTGTGGTGCAAGCCAAATGAAAAACTGCGGTCTATACATTTGCAGCCTAGTGTAATATAAGGCGCCCCGTATTGTGAGACTGTGAAACTCTGTGTTTCACCAAGCTGTAAAATGAAGTGGAGACGTGTAAGCAAGTACCAGTAAGACTTGTCTATATCAAACGGCACAATATTAATATGTCAGTGAATCTGAATGGGAAAGAAAGATTGATCTCCGGCAGCAGACATGTAATGGTATGCTACACAGACGGATTCAGGTAGTGTCCGAATACTGCAGTGGGAGCTTGCGAGTTGCTGAGGTTGAACAGGGATCGAGGGAATTTCAAACAGCCGACCTGTTTGGCCTCAGTATAGCGTCGCTTCCTCGAATTCCTCATATAGGTAACACTTTTCTAATAGCTGAAGATAGTGATAATCTATTTACACCTGGATGAATAGTCACTATCGCATCATAAAAAAGTGAATAGCATGTTACGCTCCGTAACCTTATTACACACAAAGATGCGTGCATCAAATTTCTGTTGACAGTCGAATGAAACTTAAGATTTTCTTTTGTTACAGAATAGTTGTTGTCGATAAGATCCGCTGATCTTTATGCACTTCCGATAATTCACTGTATTGCCAATTTATTCTTCATTACTAAAACCATTCATAATTAAATGAACCTCGGTATATGTCCCAATATGTTTGTTCTACCAATAGTTAGATTCCATTGTACTTCATTCACATTTCCGGAAGGGCACTTCACAATTAATTCTGTCTCGACGAAGGATTTCGCTGCTGACGGAAGAACAAAATTCCGAGAGGTGCGTATCCAACCCACTACAAGAATATCAAGAGAATCTAATTTTTAATACCTCTTAAGTACGTAAAATCTTTCCATGCCTACGAAAGTATTACGAGGGACATTTCGTTAATAGTGCACACTATTTGTTTATTTACATGTTATTTTTTTCAGTATCTCTTTACAATCCTTTAGTACACTCCGAGTCGAAGACCGTGGACTCATGTCCGGGCTGTATGGAGAAGGCGACAATACTTCCCATCCGTATTCGCGCAGTTTTTGCGCCAGAATATAACCGATAGGCGGGCGAGCATTGCGTGGGGAATGAGCGGCCCAGACTCGAGCAACGAAGGTCGGGTTTTGTACATTTTTTGCGCAGGTTCTGCATGCAATTAGAATAATACACTGATGTGACACTTATACCACATGAGGTTCTGTCTGTCATGCCGATTCCATGGTGAGCATAAGAAAAAACATCTGCTTGAGCTTTGACTGAGAGCGTCGAAATTTTTTTGGACGCGGAGAATCTGAAGCTGTCCACTCATCGGATTGTGATTTCAGCTCCTGTTAAAAACTCTAATCCACGTTTCATCAATAGCGACAATTCGACACAAGAATTCTTGATCTTTACTAGCGAATCATTGTTTGAGCAAGGTTACAATGTCCAAGCTTTTCTGCTTCTCTTCAGCAATCAGTGTGGGACTCATCTCGCAGAAATTTTTCTCTTCTTCAAATAACTATACGGAATACTAACGATGGAGGAATTCCCGTGGCTTCATATAGTTTCCCACAAGTCGCAATGCGATCTTCTTCAAGGGCATCTGTCACAAGTTTCACACTTCGTTAAACTGTTGACGCTTTTGACCTTCCGGATCTTGGATTATCGTCTATGCTCATACGACCACCACAACGATTATTAACCCAACGTGGAACTGCGTACGGTCCACTGTATACTCACCAAGAACTTCACTTAACGCAGTGTGGATGTCTGTCGGATTTTTGCCGTGTTAATTTTCGATCTTGATGAAAGACCACTGGCCTTCAACATTCCCAGTACGCCGGACCTCTGCAGTGTCCATTTCTACCCCTCACCAATTTTCTGTCAGAAAACGCGGCGAAAAAAGAAAAACACGTGCTTCTTCCTCAAGCTCAAAACTACATCTAAGTAGTTTTCATTGTTATTGCATCAAACGATCTACAGTAATACCAACCTGTGCATTATTTATGATATGTCCCTCATGTATCACTGAATTACATATTTACATACAGATATATGCAGGTATTTGACTATTGTAGATACAAAAGAAAGGGGGCGAGTAAACGACACTGAAACAAGCAAACAATCCAAATAAACATAAGTCCGGAAACCAATAGTTTCCCCGATACGATCTATTCCGACTGAATACGTGAACCTATTGTAACATTGTCTCCGGGGACACAAACTGCAGATACGCACTTGAGGGTGGACGCATAACAAGTGTTCCATATGGACGTCGTTCACGTGAAGGCAGACTTCAGCACGGCTCATCATACTTCCCTAGTTTGGTTCCTCGCTGACTTCCCTCCACCTGTGGCATACGGCTGCTTACACAAGCTAAATGTTGCTTTTTGGTTCTCCAGTCTTTCAAAGAACTCCGTTTTGACATATCGAAGGAATATTTATTTTCAGATAAATCTAAAATCAAAGTAGTCCCATACTGAGCGAATGATGTTAGGCGGCAAGCTGGAATTGCATGACCGTTCTAGTAAGGTGCTGGTGGAGGTGGTCTGCCACTGCCTCCCTTGCACCTGTTTTGAAGTGACAAGTGTCGTGTGGATGACTGTTTCACGTATTTGTACAGTGAAGTGTTGGGTCTGTGTTGGTATGGATGAAAAGGCGGAGAGGATCAAACCAGGTGCCAGCTCATATCCTATTCTCTCGACTAGCACCAGCGGGGCCGCAGAGCTTAATGTTCCCATCAAATGGACGGGTCACCACCACGTGCCTTCACTTATGAGACACTACGGAAATGTTTCGAATTTAATCCAGGACATTGGCCCAAGGCCTGATCAGGAGCATCACGCCAGTACGTCTCCTCCCTTTGCAAATCAAATATTGGCAGTGAAAATTTTGCACAATCGGGAATCGTGTCGATGTATCTTCGAGTCGAGCGCCACCACAAAACCGCGCTTTGAAGACCACGGTTGCGGAGTCGGATCACAAACGTAATACTAAAGCACATTTGGAAACAGAATTCGCCGATGTATATAAACTTCAACGTTAGCTGCATCTCTGTATGATACATAAAGTATATTAGAACACACAGTGTCAGTTCCCGCCCGCTTTCCTTCGTCAAACGGCAGCCTCATGCGTGCCTCCTATGATGGCACCACGCGAGCGCATTAGTCACAAACGCGGACTTACTCGTCAGCTAACTGAATCGGCTAACTACACTCCTGGAAATTGAAATAAGAACACCGTGAATTCATTGTCCCAGGAAGGGGAAACTTTATTGACACATTCCTGGGGTCAGATACATCACATGATCACACTGACAGAACCACAGCCACATAGACACAGGCAACAGAGCATGCACAATGTCGGCACTAGTACAGTGTATATCCACCTTTCGCAGCAATGCAGGCTGCTATTCTCCCATGGAGACGATCGTAGAGATGCTGGATGTAGTCCTGTGGAACGGTTTGCCAGGCCATTTCCACCTGGCGCCTCAGTTGGACCAGCGTTCGTGCTGGACCTGCAGACCGCGTGAGACGACGCTTCAACCAGTCCCAAACATGCTCAATGGGGGACAGATCCGGAGATCTTGCTAGCCAGGGTAGTTGACTTACACCTTCTAGAGCACGTTGGGTGGCACGGGATACATGCGGACGTGCATTGTCCTGTTGGAACAGCAAGTTCCCTTGCCGGTCTAGGAATGGTAGAACGATAGGTTCGATGACGGTTTGGATGTACCGTGCACTATTCAGTGTCCCCTCGATGATCACCAGTGGTGTACGGCCAGTGTAGGAGATCGCTCCCCACACCATGATGCCGAGCGTTGGCCCTGTGTGCCTCGGTCGTATGCAGTCCTGATTGTGGCGCTCACCTGCACGGCGCCAAACACGCATACGACCATCATTGGCACCAAGGCAGAAGCGACTCTCATCGCTGAAGACGACACGTCTCCATTCGTCCCTCCATTCACGCCTGTCGCGACACCACTGGAGGCGGGCTGCACGATGTTGGGGCGTGAGCGGAAGACGGCCTAACGGTGTGCGGGACCGTAGCCCAGCTTCATGGAGACGGTTGCGAATGGTCCTCGCCGATACCCCAGGGGCAACAGTGTCCCTAATTTGCTGGGAAGTGGCGGTGCGGTCCCCTACGGCACTGCGTAGGATCCTACGGTCTTGGCGTGCATCCGTGCGTCGCTGCGGTCCGGTCCTAGGTCGACGGGCACGTGCACCTTTCGCCGACCACTGGCGACAACATCGATGTACTGTGGAGACCTCACGCCCCACGTGTTGAGCAATTCGGCGGTACGTCCACCCGGCCTCCCGCATGCCCACTATACGCCCTCGCTCAAAGTCCGTCAACTGCACATACGGTTCACGTCCACGCTGTCGCGGCATGCTACCAGTGTTAAAGACTGCGATGGAGCTCCGTATGCCACGGCAAACTGGCTGACACTGACGGCGGCGGTGCACAAATGCTGCGCAGCTAGCGCCATTCGACGGCCAACACCGCGGTTCCTGGTGTGTCCGCTGTGCCGTGCGTGTGATCATTGCTTGTACAGCCCTCTCGCAGTGTCCGGAGCAAGTATGGTGGGTCTGACACACCGGTGTCAATGTGTTCGTTTTTCCATTTCCAGGAGTGTAGCTACACTCGAGTCGAATGACTGCACTATGTGCCGGCCCGAGTTCCGGGTCGCTTGTCTGTTCCTAAGGCACTGCCGGCGATAACTGGAGGGGACGCACTACTCAGAAACTCCGAATCGCTCACCGGCTGAGCAGCTCTATTTTAGATCTCATAACGAATACCGAACAAAAAGCCAAATAGGATAGAAAAGGTATCTGTGGACTAAGCATGATGCCAACGCCGATCTAGGATTGTCAAGTGACTTTCATGTTGTTGTTGTGGTCTTCAGTCCTGAGACTGGTTTGATGCAGCTCTCCATGCTACTCTAACCTGTGCAAGCTGCTTCATTTCCCAGTACCTACTGCAACCTACATCCTTCTGAATCTGCTTAGTGTATTCATCTCTTGGTCTCCCTCTACGATTTTTACCCTCCACGCTGCCCTCCAATACTAAATTGGTGATCCCTTGATGCCTCAGAACATGTCCTACCAACCGATCCCTTCTTCTGCTCAAGTTGTGCCACAAACTTCTCTTCTCCCCAATCCTATTCAATACTTCCTCATTAGTTATGTGATCTACCCATCTGATCTTCAGCATTCTTCTGTAGCACCACATTTCGAAAGCTTCTATTCTCTTCTTGTCCAAACTATTTATCGTCCATGTTTCACTTCCATACATGGCTACACCCCATACAAATACTTTCAGGAACAACTTCCTGACACTTAAATCTATACTCTATGTTAACAAATATCTCTTCTTCAGAAACGCTTTCCTTGCCATTGCCAGTCTACATTTTATATCCTCTCTACTTCGACCATCATCAGTTATTTTGCTCCCCAAATAGCAAAACTCCTTTACTACTTTAAGTGTCTCATTTCCTAATCTAATCCCCTCAGCATCACCCGACTTAATTCGACTACATTCCATTATCCTCGTTTTGCTTTTGTTGATGTTCATCTTATATCCTCCTTTCAAGACACTGTCCATTCCACTCAACTGCTCCTCTAAGTCCTTTGCTGTCTCTGACAAATTACAATGTCATCGGCGAACCTCAAAGTTTTTATTTCTTCTCCATGGATTTTAATACCTACTCCGAACTTTTCTTTTGTTTCCTTTATTGCTTGCTCAATATACAGATTGAATAACATCGGGGAGAGGCTACAACCCTGTCTTACTCCCTTCCCAACCAATGCTTCCCTTTCATGTCCCTCGACTCTTATAACTGCCATCTGCTTTCTGTACAAATTGTAAATAGCCTTTCGCTCCCTGTATTTTACCCCTGCCACCTTTAGAATTTGAAAGAGGTTGTTCCAGTCAACACTGTCAAAAGCTTTCTCTAAGTCTACAAATGCTAGAAACGTAGGTTTGCCTTTCCTTAATCTTTCTTCTAAGGTAAGTCGTAAGGTCAGTATTGCCTCACGTGTTCCAGTATTTCTACGGAATCCAAACTGATCTTCCCCGAGGCCGGCTTCTACTAGTTTTTCCATTCGTCTGTAAAGAATTCGTGTTAGTATATTGCAGCTGTGGCTTATTAAACTGATTGTTCGGTAATTTTCACATCTGTCAACACCTGCTTTCTTTGGGATTGGAATTATTATATTCTTCTTGAAGTCTGAGTGTATTTCGCCATATAATGCCGTTTAGATATGGACTATTTTGAAGTTAGGGCAACCACAGTTTAGACTATACATTGATATTTAAAGAAAATTCCAAAAGCACTCGAAAATAATCTTAAAAAGGTCTTTAATTTTTTTAAAAACTGAATGAATTTTCTTCAAGACCGCATTATCTGTATAAAGCGGCCTAATAAAGGAACCCCGAAGAAATTTTATTAATTCAAAAAAAGAATTTTTGAACAATAATTTGGAGGCGTTTGGAAATTTCCTTACAGTAACACTGTTTACGTTTTGCACTAAGACCGAAACTCTAACATTATGCGTCTTTGTCTAAAATTTACACTTTTATTTGTAGTAAGAAAAAGTAAACAATTGTTACTAAGGATACAGACCGAAATATGTTGAAGGAGACCATGATACTTTTCACAGAAAAATATCTCAAAGGTCTAATTATGCGTATTATACTGATAAGAGGCGCTTTATGCACTGAAAAATATCGAGACACAGTGCAGAACTCATTTATGTGATTGTATGACCGTATATGTACAAGACAAATGCTATATGAACTGGGAAGTGTGAGAGTGTGGTATCAATCAATTCTTTGAAAATATACACATATCAGTCCTTCGGATTATACAGATCCACAAGGCATTATGCTTTTTAATGCAGTCACAATGGGAAGCTATTCTACTAGTAACTATGACGTGGACAATCATTATCTGCGAATAATATTTAAGTTCCCCTAAGAATGAAGACTGTACTCTAGAAACATCTCAAAGTGTGATAATTTGGATTTCCTGAAAGCCATTGCTGCAAATTAGGAGTTTTTCGGGAAACTTCCACTTTGACGTCCTAGTAAGCCCTTTCCCAAAGTCACCGCAGCACTTTTAACTAAAACAGTCTCGATAATACGGTAAAGTGCGGAAAAGAATCTGTCCCTCCTTTTCCTATAAAAAGACAGCGACATCTAAGTTGTCCCACTTGTCGCATCAAGCGAAAAGCCCTTGTGTTTATCTCTTCAAAGTCTATAAAAAATGTAAATTTGTGGTAAGATCTTATGGGACCAAACTGCTTAGGTCATCGGTCCCTAAGCTTACACACTACTTAATCTAACTTAAACTAACTTACCCTAAGGACAACACACACACCCATGCCACGGGAGGACTCGAACCTCAGACGGGGGGAGCCGCGCGGACCGTGATAAGACCCCCATAGACCGCGCGGCTAGCCTCGCGGCTACCCTGCGCGGCTTCAGAGCCTGAAGCAAGATTCATTCTAGGTATGGAATGAAAATTTTTAAGATGCCTATGAATCGCTTGCACAATATCGCTGATGCTTTTGAACAGGACTTGTCTGTTCTGCCGATTTATTGACATTTAAAATGTGTAAGAAGTTTACAATCAAACCCTACGCCACACCAGGGCCGCGTCACTTTGGAGGCATTGTGTGCTCCCGACAAAAATTCTGTTCTGCGCACGTGAACGTTCATTCCATAGATGCTCTATAGACATTTTATATCCCTGGGTATGTTATAAAAATTTTTGTTGCTGCATTGTGCATACTTTTTGTGTTAAAGACAACCTTAATCGCGGAATATCGTACTCGTATCGTAACTATGTTCATCATTGTTGTTTTGAACTGTAGTGGATTATTTACATACAAATTCATGAGGGAATAAATATACTCTGAAGCAGTAGCCAGACAGCCGAGCTCTTTAAACAGGTATCTACAATATGACGGTGGGTATGACCCATATATTACTCTTAGAAGACGGTTCTGAGCAATTAAGACTTTCTTTCTTAAAGTCGAGTTACCCCAAAACATTATTCTGGATGACATCACTGAATGAAAATACCCAAAATGTCAGCTTACTGGTTTGTCTCTCCCCACTATTTGCAATGATTCTAAGTTCAAATGTGGCTGAACTAAGTTGGTTTAGGAGTTCCGAAATATGCTTTTTCCAGATTAAATTCTCGTCAATATGAACACCTAAGAATTTTGAAGTTTGAACCCTTTTTATTATTTCCTCGCAATGTGTTTCACTTGTCATTGGCATAGTAGTAACCTCAGATGTGCAGAACTGAATATGTTACAGAATTGAGGGTGAGACCATTCACAGAAAACCGATCCATAATACTTTTAAGAACATTGTTTACTATTTCTTGCATTTATTTATGTACGCTTGGATCGAATACAATATTAGTGTCATCTGCTAAAAGAACTAATTCTGCTTGTTGTGTATTAGACGGAAGATCTTTTATATACATGAGAAATAGCGGTGGACCTAAGACTGAGCCTTAGGGAACCGCATACGTGATTTCTCATCAGTCAGAATTACAGTCTTGAACTACAATGGTTGAACTGATAAGTACAACTTCCTTCATTCCATAAAACTTCAGTTTATCTAGAAGATATTGGATTCACAGTCAGTGCTATTTTATCATTTTAATGCTTGTAAAATTTGGTGAGTGAACATGTAAACGGCATTCTCAGTAGAAAAACTCTTCTGAAATCCAAACTGTGATTTGCTGAGGGTATTACTGAGATACTATTCTAGAATACAGTATTGTATTGTATTGTGTTGTGTTGAACTGGGGACCTAGAAACGACGGAGAGGCTTCGTCCCCGCCATGGCCTGCAGCGGTACACAACCCCACAATAGGCTACGGTAGTCCACTCACCCCACCACCGCCCCACTTCGAACCCAGGGCTATTGTGTGGTTCGGCCCCCAGTGGACCCCCTGAGAACGTCTCACACAAGACGAGTGTAACCCCAAAGTTTGCGTGGTAGAGTACTTATGGTGTACGCGTACAGGGGGACAGTGTTTGCGCAGCAATCGCCGACTTAGTGTTACTGAGGCGATATAAGGGGAGCCATCCCTCATTCGCCGAGGCAGATGGAAAACCGCCTTAAAAACCATCCACAAACTGGCCGGCACACTCGACACTAATCCACCGGGCAGATTCGTGCCGGCGGCCGACACGCCCTCCCGCCCGGAAAGCAGTGCGTTAGACCCCACGGCTAACTGGGCGGGCTCTAGAATACAGTAGTAATAGAGATAAGAGAAGGAAAGTCTGTAGAGTGCAGCAGTCTATGCTGACGCGTGTCCTGTGGTGTGTGTTGCAGGACTAGAGGCGCAGCACCATGGAGGTAAACGTGATCACGACGAGCGGCGGGATTTCTGCGGCGGAGAGCTCGCGCTTGGTGGAGGAGGCGGCCAGCAAGATGAACGGCCACAGCCGCAGCCACACGGTGGTGTCGGAGCAGCGCACCTGCTCCAGCAGCTCCAGCATCATCACGGCCTCCACCACCGTCCTGCGCTCGCAGCTCAGCCGGGTGAGTACGGCGACTGCACAGTGCTTACTAGGCCACAAGAAATTTTGTTCACTTCTTCGGCATAAAACAAATAGTCCGCAGCTCGTGGTCTAGTGGCTTGCGTTGCTGCTTCTGGATCACGGGGTTCCTGGTTCGATTCCCGGCCGCGGCGGGGATTTTCTCCTTCCGGGGACTGGGTGTTTGTGTTCTCTTCATCACTTCATCATCATTCATGAACGTGTGAGATTGGACTGAGTAAAGATTGGGAATTTGCACAGGCGCTGATAACCAAACAGTTGGGCACCCCACAAACCAAAATTCATCATCATCATAACACAAATAAGGCATAAAAGCATACCAAATGAGGTGGTGCAGTAAACACTGGACGGCAGGACAGCGGTGTAGATGCCTATTCCGCCATTCAGACTTAGTTTACTGTGATTTCCTTGCATCGCCAGGCTTGTACTCCGTCTCTAGCATAGATGTCCTCGACGGGCCGTTGAACGCTCATCTTCCTTCCTTTTGCTGCGCAAATGCACATGAAAAATATTGTCATATGTGCCTGCGCAAGAAATTTTCGGTAAAGTCTACGCATTTTATTTCAAAATGACGTCCGTCCTCAATTATACTATCATCAAGGTTCCTGCAAGGTTACTGCAAGCTGGCTTGTACGAGATCGAAGAGCAAAATTCTCTGCCTGACACACAGATGACGTTGCGACCAATTAACTTTTGATTATGGCATGTTCACAGTCAGTACAAAAATGGTTCAAATGACTCTGAGCACTATGGGACTTAACTTCTAAGGTCATCAGTCCCCTAGAACTTAGAACTAATTAAACCTAATTAACCTAAGGACATCACACACATCATGCCCGAGGCAGGATTCTAACCTGCGACCGTAGCGGTCGCGCGGTTCCAGACTGTAGCGCCTAGAACCACTCGCCCACCCCAGCCGGCCGACAGTCAGTACATATTTTTCAATAACGTAAGTCAAGTGTCAACTTGATCTGCGGTGTTTACACAGTTTTCTAAAGAATCAGTGCAGTATCTGTGCTATGTTCCAGTAGATAAACACGAATACCATCTCATCATCAACGTTTTTGTGTTGGAAGGTTTATTA
This sequence comes from Schistocerca cancellata, assembly GCF_023864275.1. Lineage (NCBI taxonomy): Eukaryota > Metazoa > Arthropoda > Insecta > Orthoptera > Acrididae > Schistocerca > Schistocerca cancellata. Next base: position 507,430,770 of record NC_064631.1, read on the forward strand.
CCAGTCGAAAGAGCTCATAATTTCTTGAAGCTTTATGCGGAGTCCATAACTTCGTTTTCATGTATTAATTAACCAACTGTCGAATTCAAACTTGGTTGTATTTGTCTTGAAGATGATGCACAAGAAGAGCTTCTCAAAACTTCAATCACAGATAAAAAATTCGAGAAACTGCAGATTATGATAATATTGGAAGCTTGGTGATTGGAGTCGTATGGAGTCTCTAACGATACAGACACATCAGAAGAAAGAATTCAGTAAATTTCATATGAAGAATAAACTATGAAAGCGCTTTGTGAAACGTAAGCCTAAAAACAAATACTAAAAAAATGTTACTCACCCATGTTCGAATCGTTCTAAGAAGAACCCAACATTTTTGTCCATCAGTTTGTTATTGTGGATTAGTTGAGAATCCGACGTGACAGGCTAGAAAAGAAACAACAGTAGTGAGACAAAGCCGTGGGAACTGCAAAACAGGCAACAAAAACAAACCACGAAGTAAGCCCCATCTCCTAAAACGGGCTATGGTTTGTGTTTTCTGGGATGCAAAACAGCAAAACAGTAGCTGGCGTATATTATGGAATTCGTTTGGATGAAAAAATACGTAGAAGCCTGCGACGAAAAACAATATATTTCATCAGGACAATGCGTATGTTCACAGAAATGCTTTTGGCAGTGGGGAAACTGAGGGGTTTGAATTTCGAGCTGTTGGAACATTCACCTTATTCATCACATTTATCACTCTGTTATTTCCATCTACCACACTTGTTAATTTTGTGGATGCAAACGGTTTTGCATCCAGAATATGGTAGACCTACTAGAAGTGCAGTTCTGGAATGGAAGCAACTCCCTGGAAAAAGTTAGACAAAATTCATTGATTTAAAAGAGAATCAAGAAATGCACGTATGTTTAAACTAAAAACCATATTTTTCACTTCCAGGCTTACAGATTAGTTTCATACTCTCGTAACATCAAAGCTGAGCAGACTCTAAAACAAAAATCTCATCGTCAGTATTCTAGTTCTACTCATTTTCTCAGACAACCTCTCCCATACTAAATCTTTGCTGCGCTCAATATAGCGCAGGTTTTTAACTTCTCTGCTTTCTATTCCTGTCGGATGATTCTCTTCAGCTTTAAGTGTTTCCTGTTTTGATTTCATTTCTGGTCCTACAGAAACTTCAACTGAAAACGAACACCACTGTAAATGATTCACACAGCTATAATATTTAAATAAATAACATACATAAGAGGTTATCCTAGTGAAATATTATCCAACAACGGTCACACTAAATGTATACCAGAAGAAATACTTCCCAAGGCTGCAACAGCACGAAATCTACGACGACATGATAGGTTTACGTGCAGTCAAACTTCCAAAATAGCAGTCTCCTTTGGATTCGCAGGTGGGGGGGGGGATGCAAAACCTTCAATTTTTTGTTCAGTTCACTTCGTACACCCAGACCACCACTATGCTTCTGAGTACTTCTGAACGCACTCCCGTTCCCTAGTTTTACATTGAATCAAAAAGTCGGTACTGGAGAACCAGGGCTTGGTTTCTTGAAGTGACCACTGCCACTTCCTTTCTCTACTCTCTTCCGAAAGACCAACTTTTCTCTCTCTCAAATCTCGATGTGAATGACTTTATACGCCAAGAAATAATTAACTCGTGTAACTGTCTCAGGAATACAAGAAATCTCGACAGACCGTGGGGTACATACACATTTTTTCAATGGACATATTCCAAGCACTCATGAGCAGTCCAATTGGAGGCATCTACCCAGGAGTATGCGGCAACCACTTTCGCTCAGATAACAGCAGAATCTCGCCATATTATGGACTCTATAAGAAACTGAAGATTTTGGTGATTTCTCCTCATACGTGGCCGCTCAGCCGCTGCTCACAACTGCAGATTGGTCAGATCTGGGTCCAAGGTGCACACATGTAGCTCAATTCTCTCTCAGATGTGCTCAATGGGATTGAGTTCGGCAGTTCTAGGGAACAACACAAGCACTTCATGACCACAGTGTGTCCTCAAATTGTTCTATTTGAACTGATGAGGTGTCGCAGTTTCTTGCTGAAGGCATGGGTCACCTGCAGGGTGCAGAGCAGTGGGCCAACAAAAGGATATACAGGGACGGACAGTAGATTTCTACAACGTTCACTGATGAATGATGGCAAATTTTCAGTCATCTCATTTCATCCACTGTTGACATCCTCCACAGGACAATGCTTCCATCATATACTTGAATGGTGCCCTATTGGCAAGTGGGATTTATCTCCTCTTGTCGTTTTCAGTATACTTGAATTCTTCTAGGAGACTTTTCTGGATCGTATAGCAGCTCACCAGCTGTAGTTGTCAATCTTTGAATTGGCGACTGATGTACAGTAGTGCAGCATGTCTTTGTAAGTTGGTCTGAACACTGCACTACTTCCTGGGTATGGTCCTATTGGAGGTAGTATGCCGTTGTCTTCCTCCAAACTTCGAGCTGACTTACTCAGCCACTTATAGAAGAATAAACTGTTTAAAGTAGACTTCGAAACACAGTGCAGCTCGGTATTCTCCACGATATAAACTATAAATATTGGCACATGAGAAGCCGAGTATAGGTTCTATGACTTTAAAGCGTAGTGTCCTATGTGTCGGGCATTCAAGATCTGTTTGTGATCAAATGGGCTGATATCGTGCGTATTGTCCATCCTGTTCTCAACTATCACGACAATGGTCAATACGAGGCTTGTCTGCTTCCTGGTCACGTCACATGCTCAATTTACATTCGCCTTGGCTCCAGGAGCTGTCTCTCTATATCGCAATCTCTGGTTACATTCCTCAGAAGTGTGCATCCTTCTTTGCCCCCAACTGTAATATTCATGGGTTCTCCATGAAACTTGAACAAACTTTATTCCGTTGTCCTCGTTGTGACACAGCAGTGGGACAACATAGTGCTTTGTGATGAAGATAGGCAACCAGATAAGCTTCCAAGCAGATGGGGTTGCCTACCGACATTGTTGAGCCATTAAAGACCTAGACCCACAAACTTGTGCGATCTTACAAAGTGAGGAAGAAACCTCTGTCTCTGTCAGCTAGAAAAAGGCATGTGGAATGATGCAGCTAATCTAGGCGTGTATAATTTTTATGTTTTATTATATGAAGATATTACAAGACAGGGAAATTTATTTTACGACTGTTATTCGGATCTTCTGACAGTGGTGATCTAACAGTCAAAGCGCTATACTTTAGACGTATCAGCTTCAATTCTTGGTAGGAGAAGCGATTTTTCCTCGTTCCAGTCTCTTCAGGACCGCTCCAGGTCCCTCAGTCTGCTATCAAGTGAGTACCGGGTTTCTTTCTTGTTCTTTTTCTTGTGCCTTTCTCCCACACCTTCGCAGGGTTGGGATGATTATTAACGGATGTGGCATGGTTAAGTTAAGGGGTGGCTGGATGCCCTTCCTGTAGCCACCCCATTAACGCCCACCTGCAGGCGGAATATGCGTACCCAATTTGTCTGCGTGTAATGTTATTCATGTGACAGTGAGTGACAATGTTCTTAATGTTTGCAAATCCTGTAACTGAGTTGTAACTTAGGTACCAGCTTGGCATCACCAAGTGGAGTGTGGGAAGTGCCTAAAAACAACATCCAGGCTAGCCGACACACCGATTCGTCGTTTAACCGTCGGGTGGGTTCGATCGAGGGCCGGCGCACATCCCAGGCCTTGAAGTGGCGATTCGGGTGGGTCAGTGCTAGAGATGAGTCGTTCGCGAACTAACGGGTCCAAAGGAACAGTTCACCAAGATGAACAGAACGAGCGAGGAACGAATTCTAAGGAAAGGTCTTTCATAGTTCACTTCGGTCACGGCTTTCTACTTATAGTTCCCGGGAACGGGAAACTGTCGGTCTCGTTCCCTCAACGGCACGTCAGCCGGTCTCGTTCCAGCCTCGGTCCCGTTCCCGTCGTCTCGATCTCGCTCAGCCGGACTCGTCCTTCTTCGCGTAGCCACTCGTCGCAGTTCCACTGCCGACTGCTCATAGTTCAGTATAGAGTTTTTGTTGTTGGCTCTGAGCACTATGGAACTTAACATCTATGGTCATCAGTCCCCTAGAACTTAGAACTACTTAAACCTAGCTAACCAAAGGACAGCACACAACACCCAGTCATCACGAGGCAGAGAAAATCTCTGACCAGTTTTTGTCGTTCATTCCGTTCGCTGCGCACGCCCATTCTAGATCCGTTTCAAACCTTTTTTGAACTCTGAACTTCTGGTTCTTTTCGTATTCTATTCAGCGTCCATGACCGGTAATTGAAATGTATTTTATAATTACGTAAATTACATAAAAATTACGTAGTATGTAATACATACTTCTGTTCAGGTAACAAAACGACGTATCAGCTTACTTCACTATTTCGATAAAGAGTAGAAGAAATACTTCTAAAAAGACAAGATGTTTTGTTATTACACATGCAAAGGACGACGGCACGGCACACACTCGTGGCCATTTTCCGCCTTTTTTTGATCCAAGGTAAAAGAGCATGTTCATTGTTATGGAAGGCAGACCGACTTAACAACCAAATGAAGCCCACGCTTCGTAATCGAGTGTATGGAGTCACATTTTGTAAAGAGAATATGAAAACTACTGCAATATTATTTCAGTGGTACAGTGCGGCGCGCGAAAAATCGGCCCCGAGTACTAGCTGCTCATTGTCGCTTACCAATTGTCATCTATTGTTTCGAATTTGTTTGCACTAGCTTATTTGTTATTTCTTCACTGCCTAATTATTACGTGTTTATCTATTCTGCTCGTAGCGGTCAGCAAATCATGCATAATTAGCGAGCAGTCTGTACTCGGAGCTGGTTTTTCGTGTGCCTCCTTACATTATTTCGCTGCGATCAGCCACATAACGCTACAGTTGGCTAAACGAGATGTTTTGCAGAATGACGAAAATTACAAGTGTGTGAGAATTCTGTTATGAATAAACTCTGTACTCCAGGGAGGAGGCAAGTGTCCCCTCTTGGCGCCTTCCATCTTCAATCACCTATGCTACTAATTTTCAATTTTTCATAATAACCATATACAAAGCACAGTGAACGGTGAACGAGTAAAAATGAACGGTTCCCAAAAAAGAGTGATCACCAGTGAACTAGTTTCAAGGCTGAACGACTTTGCCCATCTCTTCAGTGCCCATGAGCTCACCACCCTCCCCCTGTTAGTGCCGCGCCGAAAAAGTCTACCTGCAGTCAGGCCAGAAGCCTGGTGACGTACTTGGTCCATGGATTCACTTTACCTTTATATTCGTACTTTAATTTTTTCAGTGATATTTGTTAAGTGCAGCGAATGCTTGTGCTCGCCACATGCTGCCAGGGCCTCATGCAGACGATATTTTCGCCGGTTTCAATATCTTTTCCGCTTGCTTCAAGTTGTTATTGCTTGTCTTCAAATGTCATATAGGGCACAGTGCTGCACCATGGAACAGTTTTAAGGCTTCAGCTTCTATACTTCTTAACGTAAGTTTAAAGTATTTCTTTTATTCCGTTTTGAAATGACAGCATTCAGTATTTGTGGACTATTTCTGAAACTACAATAATTACACCGGAAAATTAGGTTTTTCTAAATGTGAAAAACTGTTCCAAGGTACGAATGGTCATGTATCTAGCAACAAAATATTCTATTCGAATTTGGAAGTGCTGCAGTTGAGAAGATATTGCCAATACCGTACTGCATTTAATAATCTATGTGCTACATTATTAATCCGCTACACACCAATATCACTAAATTGTATCAAATTAGGACGAAACAACCAGCTACTAGTTAAAAAAAAAAAGACTGAAATACGATCCAGTAGCAGCTAACACAAATTTCTAGTTTCGAGACAGGGAAAATTTTTCAGAAACTCAGTTCGTTTTCAAATCGCACATATTCAATTGCAAAAAGACCTTACATTTCAAGGTACAGTACGGCACATGATGACAAAGTACGGCTTAACTATACATACGTTAGGTAACTAGTTTTAAAAATATGCTGCATTTTACTCACTAGAAAACATGGACGAATTAAGGGGGGGGGGGGGGGGGCGGCGGCGGCAGACGGAGCGATCGCCCTGCCTGTGATTTGAAACTAAATTAAAATCAAATGGTAATTTTTGCAATCTGCACCAAAGTTAAGCATGCAAATTTAGAGCCTTAGTCAGCGGAATTAGTAATTTAATTCAGTATTCCCCAAGCCATCTTATTTTGTGTGCCAAAGAGAATGTACTACCTGCACCAGTGACTTGTGCTCCCTCTCCTGTTTAAATTGTGGCCGCCAAATTTTAGTAGGATGTCATGATCTGCCACAGCACCACACTTTTCAATGATAATTTTCAAAATATAAGTATATAGGTTCATATGAACTAAACTGGCAAAAATGTTACTGTCAAGAAATTAAGAACTGCAGCTTTAAAAGCATTTTATTCTAATTCCAGTTTATTTGCTCATCAACTCTGTGTTAACAAAAGGTTTATGAGCTTGTTGCTGTGTGTTAACAATTATATGAAAGAAGTGACTCAGGAAAAGATTGTGAATGCTACAGATTTCAAGAAATTAAAAACTTTTTTGTCTAAAATAAAACAGAATTTTGCAATTTTTTGATTTTTTAAGCATCAAAACAGCTTAACATAGTAGCTTTTGAAGATTTTTTCCTTAACTTTCACGGAGAGTACTCCTAGGACTTCTTTCTCTTCTAGGCAACCACCCCCACCCACAAAACTTCATTAACCCATCCCAAGTTCAATTCCCAGCTGGGTCAGGGATTTTCTCTGCCCAGGGATTGGGTGTTTGTGTTGTCCTCATCATTTCATCATTTCCTTATCATTAATGACAGTGGCTAGATTGGACTGTGAAAAAAACATTGGACTAGGAAAAACTGGGACTTCGTACAGACACTGATGACTGTGCAGTTGAGTACCCGACAAACCAAACATCTCCATCATCATCATCATCATCATTAATCCACCCCTGTCACAAAACTGTGTGACTGGGTTGAAGAGTCAATGGCCATGGAGCTCACAAGATCCAACACGGATAAACTAATAGATATTATAGGAAGTTCCATGAGGCTTTTTGTGGATGATGCACATGTATACAGAGAAGTTGCAATGCAAGAAAATTGTTATGAAGTGCAGGAAGACCTGCAATGGATTGACACTTAGTGCAGGCAGTGGCAATTGACCTACAGTATGAACAAATGTAAAATACTGCAAATACATAGACAAAAAGACCCTTTATTACGTGGTTACACTATTGCAGAACAACCAATGCAAGCAGTTATTTCCATAAAATATGTTGAAGTGTTCATATGGAGCGATTTGAAATGGAAAGACCACATAAAATTAATTGAGAGTAGGGAAGATTCCAGATTGAAATTAAAAGAATTCTCAGGAAATGTAATCCATCAATAAAGGGAGTAGCTTATAGCTTACAAAACACTCAATCGACCAATACTTGAGTACTGCTTGCCAGTATGGGACCTGTACCACATAGGACTGATAGAAGAAATAGAGAAGATCCAAAGAAGAGCAGCACATTTCATTACATTTTCATTCAGAAAGCACGAAAGTGTCATGGAGATGCTCCAGAGATCTGAGCCCACATGGAGGCTTACCGACAATTGTTCTCCCCTACAACTACCCTCAAATGGAGCAAGAAAGGGAGGGAGTGATAGTGGTACAAAACATAACATCACCACACACCACAAAATGGCTTATGGACTGTAGACATAGAAACGCTATGACTGAAGGTTAACCATATCCTCCAAAAGCTTTAGTATATTATATTACACAGCACTTAAATATATAGAAATCCTAATATACCCAAATACTGCACAAAACACATTCTCATGTCTCACAACGAAAACAGTAGCAAATGTTGGAAATTTATTGTGGTGGTTTCTAGTGTGCATTCCTTCATGTGGTTCCATGATTAAAATCAGTCACTAGAATGAAACATGGTCAGAAAATATCATTTGTTCCTAGGTACACATCCTCCTGGTACGACACTCTCCCTTATTTATTTGAAGTTCACATTTATTATATATGTGCATTATATAAATGTCACAAATAATCAATAATTTTGTGCAATTAATCTCCTAAGTATCCCAACTCATGTATGTGTGTGTGGCTCAAGACACAGTATCAGCAGAGACAATTGTTCATAAAGGTGGATCATTAGACCAGTAATCGTAGATTTTTAATTTCCATTCACTTGACTTGGGAAGACATACAGCATGCAACACAAACAACTGAGCTTTGATGTTAGAGTATTCTGATAAATGCATCTATGAAATTTATTACCAGTACATTCTTAGGATATGTGCATCAAGGGACCGATGGCCTTTGTAGTCTGGCCCTTCAACCCCCTCAAACCAATGAACCTATGTATATCAAAAATGAGTCAGAAAGTGCAAAGCTGCAAAAAAACCTCTACCTGAATTAGACTCAATGATGTTTACTTCAAATCATGATACTGATGGATTAAAATGTGAATTAGAGGACTGAGATCATTAGAAGTACCAGTACATGTAAGTTCACTAGTGTTAGTTTTCTTCTTTTATGTACTTTTTTCCATTAGAGCTCTGTCTGAGTAAATCATCTGATTTTTGCCATGTCATTGACCATTTTCTCATTCCCTTTTCTGTTACACTAGGTGAAAGCCTGAAGAGTTCACATTTATTTTTTTCTGCCCAGACAAAATAGCTGAAGTTTTCATCTGTATTGTCACTTTTGCTTGGTAATAGTTGTTTAGTAGAGCAGGTGATTCCATTCAATATAAAGAACCCAGTCACCCAACAATATAAGGATAGCAGAATTTTTATCTGTGTTCCAGTTCTATTTCAAACATTGTTAGTAGCATTATCAGGGTCTATTCTTAATACGATCAAGCATATGTACTTATTATGAAAAACGTAGTAGGATTCTAATGTTGTTGTAAAGTTGAATTTCCCATATTTATGCATTTACATTATTATCCACCATTACTAGTTAGAATGTTTATCACTTTATCAACATGTGGCAACACTGGGCTCTTTCATTATTTAAATGGCTGGTCTGTAGCAGTTTGACAGAATAGTATTACCTCAGAAAATTTCTTGTAAACTCTGAAAAATCTGCACTGAGTAGATTAAAAAAAAATTCTAATAAAAAGATAAAATATCAGACACGGTTTACAGTGCAAAATATTGTTCAGTGCCCCGTATATTCTCGTGAAAGTGTCACAGAAAGAAGCTCAGATTAATTACAGTTTGGACATGCACCTTACATATATTTTACAAAATATACAACCAAGTGTGGCTTTCCAAATTAATATACTAATTCTGTGCCAATGGTGAAAAAATGTTATTTTTAAATACAAAAGAACAGCATTTCACTCAAATCAGGCACTCAGCCAATGTAGGTTCTGCCTGATTATGGAAGGAAATGCCAGAACTGTACACTTTGCTAAACTATTATACAGTTGTAAATCAGCTGGCATGGAGTGACCTACCTGTTGTTGAAGGGTATCCTACAAATTTACAATAATGATCCATTTCATATAAAACATAACTGAAGAAGCATATTTTTCATTAATCATTTAATACAGTATTTACTGGATTATTGCACCCTGTTACTCCAATTTTTCTGCAAACACCAACTCAAATATGTCAATGAACATGTGTAAATAATGCTGTGAGTAAGTCACTGACAGTACTTATTTTACGTACATAAATGTGTTAACCAGAAGACAAACTAAGGAATCAGTTATAAACTTTTAAAGTAGATCCAGAAAAACTTCATAAACTGTTTGCTGTAACTTAAATTTCCAGTGATCTGTTTCATTGAAAATTCTGAATTATCTGCCATCTACTGGCATATTCAAGCATCAACTACAGTACAATGTAAATCAGTGTCAATATGACAAAGTAAGCAGCTGTATTAATTGAGAATGTTGCTAGCTTCATCACTGAACACCACAGACAAACTAAAATATGTACATGCACAGAAACAAATGTATACAGGGTGTTACAAAAAGATACGGCCAAACTTTCAGGAAACATTTCTCCCACACAAAGAAAGAAAATATGTTATGTGGACATGTGTCCAGAAATGCTTACTTTCCATGTTAGAGCTCATTTTATTACTTCTCTTCAAATCACATTAATCATGGAATGGAAACACACAGCAACAGAACGTACCAGCATGACTTCAAACACTTTGTTACAGTAACTGTTCAAAATGTCCTCCATTAGCGAGGATACATGCATCCACCCTCCGTCGCATGGAATCCCTGATGTGCTGATGCAACCCTGGAGAATGGCGTATTGTATCACAGCCGTCCACAATACAAGCACAAAGAGTCTCTACATTTGGTACCGGGGTTGCATAGACAAGAGCTTTCAAATGCCCCCATAAATGAAAGTCAAGAGGGTTGAGGTCAGGAGAGCGTGGAGGCCATGGAATTGGTCCACCTCTACCAATCAATCGGTCACCGAATCTGTTGTTGAGAAGTGTACGAACACTTCGACTGAAATGTGCAGGAGCTCCATCGTGCATGAACCACATGTTGTGTCATACTTGTAAAGGCAAATGTTCTGGCAGAACAGGTAGAGTATCCCGTATGAAATCATGATAACGTGCTCCATTGAGCGTAGGTGGACGAAACTAAAATGAACTCTAACATGGAAATTAACCATTTCCGGACACATGGCCATATAACATCTTTTCTTTATTTGTGTGTCAGGAATGTCTCCTGAAAGTTTGGCCGTACCTTTTTGTAACACCCTGTATAAGAGCATTAATCTTAAACTAATGAAGGTTCATCATGATCATGCATATGTGCTACAATAATCAGTAAGTATCTGCATCATTTCTTCATGAATTTACTGATACAACTTTTGTCACTTCAGGGGAAGCTAAATGGCATAAGGGAACCAAAAACTGTGCAGATTTCCGAAGAGAAACCAGTCGCTCAACCACCAGATGCAAGAGACCAAGATGATCAAGAATTCCACAATGGTAATGCCTCTTACATACATGGAGAATGAACAAATAAATCACATTTAAAATGTAATTAGAATACCGTCATCTAAAAGAGAGCTAACATGATGAATGTTTTAATCAAACTGTACTTGAATAAATTACTGTCAGTGCAGATGAACTTTTTTTCTGGATAATATATGTTGAGTTGTTTTCCAGTAACAGTATCATTTCCATAAAGCACTCACTGGAATACTTTGAAATTACAATGGACACTTTATTGCTTGTAAATTTAGACACTGGCTACTAGCAAACTTTCTTTGTGTAAGGTTATAGGATATCCAGATGAGACAGCATGCTATCATCAAACTTAAGTGGAGGAAGTTCTGGTAACATGAAATAAATAATGCAATTTTGTATGACTAGTTAGTTTGTGTGGTGAAAACCATTCTGTTCACAACTCTATTGCCTATTTAGGCAATCAATGTTACTATTAAAACCTTTTCAAGTTTCCAGCTGCATAGTGTGGCAGATACTAACTGGCATGGCTATAAGTTCAAGATATTATGAATTCATTCTGCCATGAAACCATGTAGCTATAAATCAGTGTAAATTATTATAAACATGGTGTAGTGAACTAATGCTAAATCATGAAAGTGTTATTTGCTTATATTTTTTCTAACCACATTCTACCCGTATTTTATTGCAGCTGTTGCTGACGATATTTTTATTTCTTCCCAGGACCAAATCAGGTTCTTCCAGCAGATTCATATACAACAACAAGGCCAGACTGTAGGGTAAAGCTGAGATCCAAAGCAACTGGAATAGCTGCAAGAGAACCTATATCAGTACCCGGTTTACTGCACAGGGCTGTGGAACTGTTTCCAGAACTCACAGCAATGGCCACAAGAAATGATGATGGAACATGGAATACTATTACATATGAGTATGTATATATGGTTAACGTTCATGCTTATCATCTGTAAAAGGTGTCAACACTATTAAAATGTAGCAAATATACCTTTTACCTACTAATTTATTAGTTAATAGAAAAAGTAAAGGCAGGTAAGCACCTTATAGTGGCTACTTTGAGCTACATATCTACTTCTACATCAATTTTCTGGAAAACTTTATGAAGTGTATGGCAGAAGGTACTTTTCATAGTACAATGTTATAGGGTTTCTTTGCAGTCTATTAGAGTATGGAGTTAGAGAAGAATGATTGCTTAAAAACCTCTATGTATGCTGCAAGTAGTCTAACCTTATCTTTGTGGATACTGAGAATGTTACATAGGAGACTGCAGTATGTCTAGATTCCCTGCTTAATTCTGATTCTTGGACTTTGTAAAGTATACTTTTGCAGGACAGTTAGCATCCATCTCCAAACATCAACCTATACTGATTTTGATGCTCCCATCTGTCAGAAAGAACTGTGCCTATTCACGCTGTCCTTCTCTGTACATGTACAATATCCATCATTAGTCATATATGATATGGGTCCCACACACCTCAGCAATATTCCTGGACAGATCATGCACGAATTTTGTAAGCAATCTCCATTGAAGACTGAAGCACTTTTCCTGTATCCTATCAATGAACCTGATCTGTCAGCTGATACCTATGGCTGAGCCTTTTTTATCATTCTGTTTCATACCCCCATGAACAGATGCTCCCAAGCATTTGTCATGTTAGCTGATTCCAGTTGTGACTTGTGTGGAGGTCATAAGATAGTATGTTTCTATACTACATGAAGTGCACAATTTTACATTTCTGCCAATCTTTGAACCATTTTGAAATCTTATCAAGATCTGATTAAATATTTCTGTTGTTTTTTTGTATAGTATTTCATTATATATATCCACATAATTTGCAAAAAGTCTAACATTGGATAAATTTTGTGGGTCATTTTTTGTCATTGCCATCAATTAACATGACCTGTGGTACCTTCCAACTACTGATCACATTCCTGACCCCTAGTGCTCTAGAGGGAGACTAACTCAGCTGTATATTCTGAACAAAATTTAACAGGAATTCTGTTGGAGCCTGGAGTTTTGATCCATTCCAGCTTTTTTAAAACTGTTCTGAGTGCCACTAATATCTATACTTGAGAGCCAAAACATTATGACCATCTGTTTAATAGCACATTTGAAATGCAATAGCATATCGATTCTGTGTAATGTGGATTTGACAAGCTGTTCATAATATTCCAAAGGTATGTAGCATCTATGCACAAGTCCTGCAATATCAGTAAATGAAGATCCAATGATTTGTGGGGGCAGAGCTGATGCGTGATAGTATCCAAGATGTCTCCCGGTGGGTTTTGATCAAGCAAATGTGGTGGCCAAGACATCAATGTGAGTTACTGTCTCGCGTCTCAAACCACTGTAGCATGATTCTGTCCTTGTGGCACTGATAAGTTACCCTGCTGGAAGATTCCATCAATGTAAAGGAAGACATCAAGCATGAAGGAATGCATGTAGTCCACAATAAAGTCCATGTAGACCACAACTGTCAAAGTCCCATGGACACTCACATGAATATCCCACTTGTAGCATAGTACTGCCCCTACTGGCCAGTGTCAGTGGTATCGTATATGTTCCAAGCAGCTGCTTGTGTGGATGATGGTGTATCTGAACATGACTGTTGACCTGATGTACCATGAAATGTTATTTATCTGACCAGATGATGCATTTCCATTAATCCACAATTCAATCTTAATGATTCTATCCCTACTGCAGTTATAACTGATATTTTCACTAGGGCAAATGTTGCAGGGCCCCATGTTCAACAATGTGCACTGAACTGTTTGCTCTGAAGCACAAGCGCTTCCACCAACACTGTGTTCTGACATCAGGTTTGCCACAGATCAATGCCTATCCCGATTCATAGACCGGGGAAGCCTAAGAAAATGCATGAATGTCCAATACCTTGTCACCTACCTTCCATTTTTGCTCATGACACTAGCAAACAAATAGCCATCCAATGTCACCATTTCTGAAATGCTCATTCCCACATACAGGGCCTTAACAACCTGCCCTATGTCAAAGTTGCTTAAGTCAGTAAACTACCCTGTTTGTTGCCCATATCATTGTTAGAATAATTCTGCATTCATCTTTGCTTATGTACCTTCTTATCCAAAATGACGAGGTGGCATTCAATCTCATGGTGGGCAGTGGTCATAAAACTTTGTCTCATCAGTGGTTAATACATACCTTCAGTGGTGTGGGACAGTACAGTTGGTTCTTGTTTGTAAGGGAACATTGATATGTGGAGTTCAGTATTTCTGCTTCGCTCCCATAAATTTCAGTTCGTGTTTCATCCAAGAGTGTCTGATCAGTCATCACATACTTTCCTGCTACTGACAGCCTTTACATATTACCAGAATTTAATTGCTTTTAAGGAGAGGCCTTCTGATGAGTTTCTGCTGTGGTAGTCATTGAAGACTTCACACATTTAACTTTTGACCGCCAAACACTTACAGTTAGCATCTTTCTGCCTATAGCCCTAAGTTCTATTTTGCACGTATTGTGCAGTTTCTTTACAGAAATTGTACACCATAGAGGTTTTCTCCCATCATGAACTGTTTCACACAGTGTGTGTGTGTGTGTGTTAGAGAGGTGGAGATCTGGAGATGTTAACCTTCCTACTTCTTTTAGGTGGCCTCTTTGGTTTGGTAATCAATGGTGCTACAAATGTCTAATGGTCACTGATGTACAAATTCTCACAAATCTCAGGTCTATTTGTTACAATTAAATTTAACACATCTCTATCATGAGCTGAATTCCGCACTCTATTAATAATCAAAGGAAACATTTAATATTGTTTTACATGATGGCTTGTCATGCACACCACTTACACAGCTACCCATGAGAGGGCCAGTGGGGGGAGGGGGGTGGGGGAGACACAGCAATAACCCACAAGAGCTTATTTTGAGTTACTGCACATTATAAATTTCATTTAATTCAAACAGAAGAGTAGATAGTCCATTCTATTGATACACAGGAAACTACTCATTTCCAGTATGTGGTACATTCAAAGGAAGATTAGTGTTTATTCCCTGTACATTGAAGTCATAGAAGGATCCAATTATTAGACAGAGCACAAACTCGAATTGAGGAGGGATGGGGAAGGAAATCGACCATGCCCTTTCATAGGAACCATCTCAGAATTTGCCGTAAGCAAGTTCGGAAAATCACAGAAAACTTAATTTTGAACAGCCAAATGGGGATTGGAATGATCATACTCCTGAATGTGAGTCCAGCATGCTAACCACTGCATCACCTGATTCAGTGGATGATTCAGTGGATGCATCATCAGACTAATCTTTACTAAACTGAGAGTTAGGACTATCTTACACCAACCATTTTATTGGCTGATTCAGGTCTCCTCCAGCGACGAAGTGTGACTGGGAAACATATGTACTAGTTAGCCAAGGTTTTTTCTAAAGTTTTTTTTGTTAATTCTAGGGGTGTATCTTGTGGTCAATAGAAGGATCCAATTATTAGTTTATACTCACCCTTGATAATGATTCTTGCACAAAAGAAGTCTCACATGCAGCTTCAATATTTGTCTTGGGGCTGGGGAACTGAGTTTCTTGTTTTACTGAATGCACCAACTCAAATTTCTCTTTAACTTTTTGTAAGCAGCACAATGCAAGCAACTCTTTTTTTTAAGTGTGCTTTGAATTCTTGTAGTTTGTTGTAAATACTTTGAGTAATGTAATAATCTTACTTGTGGGAGAGAGATTACTTTGGACCTTGTACTAGTACCCTGGGGTCTCCAATTATCATTATCTACATCTACATCTATACAACACAAACCACTGTGAAGAGCATGGCAGCAGGTACATTCCAATTTCCAATTATTTGTGCTTTCTCCCATTTCTTCAGGTAAGGATCATGGGAAGAATGATGGCTTAAATGCATCTGTGGTAGCTGTAATTAGTCAAATCTTATCTTTGTGATCACTATGGGAGTGATAGGTACAGGATTGTAATATATTCCTAGATTCGTACCAGAAACTTTCTATATGTATTTTCATGGAATAGTTTGCACCTGTCTTCAAGTGTCTGCCAGTTCTGTTTTTTCAGCATCTTTTTGATACTCCCATGGTTCGAATAAACCTGTGACCATTTGTGCTCCCCTTCTTTGTTTCTGTTCAATATCCCTAGTTAGCCCTTTTTGGTATGGGTCCCACATACTTCAACAATATTCTAGGGTGGGTTTCATGAGTGTTTTGTATGCTGTCTCCTTTGCAGACTGATTGCATTTCCCAAGTACTCTACCAATGAATCCCGATCTGCCACTTGCTTTATTTATCACTGAGACTATGTGATCATTCCATTTTATATCCCTACAAATTGTTACACTCGTGTGTTTTTAGGAGTTGATCAGTTCCAAGTGTGACTCACTAATATTATAGTCATTGGTTACTACCTTTTTTTCATTTTGTGAAGTGCACAATTTTACATCTCCCAAAATTTAAAGCAAGTTGCCACTCTTTGCATCACATTGAAATCTTATTAAGATCTGACTGCGTAATTACACAGCTTCCTTTGCTGTAGATAACTGCATCATCAGAAAGAATCTGAGGTTACTACTAATATTGTCTGCATGGTCATTAATATAGAAGATGAACAACAGGGCCCCAAGACACTTCCTTGGGGTGCACCCAAGCTTAATCCTACATCTGATAACTCTCGATTCAAGATAACTTGTTGTACCCTTCCCACCAAAAGATTCTCAGTCCAGTCACAAATTTCACTTGAAACGCCATATGATCATACTTATGATAATAATCTGGACTCATTTAATCTGGGATCACTTAATCTACAAAAAACCTTGCTTGCACCCAACACACATCAGCTACATGGATAACATGTAGGATACATGTAGGGTACAATCCAGACCCATTTTGAGAGAGCCTACAGTTATCAATACTATTGTGCAAATCTAATAAGTCACAGCCTGGCTTGGCATTGAATCTTCTAAAACTCTGGTTGAAGCCTGACACATGACTTAGAATGTGGGGCCTTATGAGCCATGGGGCAATGCTGCATATTGTAATTGTTGCCGAAATTCCATAAACAAGGCTAGTCTTCTGAACCTTCCCTGCCAGTCACTGTAATGATCCAAGTATTACCTCTGAGCCCAGAAGATGGGCATAATTTGTTCTAGTTGTACTAAAATCTGCAGTTGGTTTTTTTCTGACCAAACAGTGGCTACCAGAATGCCTCTTCAACATCTCCTGCGAAGTATATATAAAAATGCACAAAGTGATCCTTCTTATCCCTCACTGCCATTACTCTAAGTACTATTATTTGTCACACATTTGAAAACAACTGCTGATGTCTACCAGACATCAACTCCTCTACATATTCCTGACGTGCTGTTGACTGGAACAGTGAGCAATAGAATCAGAAAATAGTATTTGCTTTAGTCTGTAGTTGCATTTTATTTCTTCTAATACCTATTCAGCTAAGTTCCAAGATGATCCTAAGTGTGCAGTCATTAGGTTCACTTACCCAAGAAGGTTTCTCAGATACCTTACAGCCGCTATTACAAGTTACCTGAATATCAAGCTTCAAAAATGGTTTATTCATGCATTCACTCATCTTTAAGCACTTAAATCCACATTGATGTCAGCTTGTATAATTTAAAACGGCTCACAGATTAGGATTGACATATTAGAAAAACATGGATACATACTGCATAATACTACACACTATTAACTCAGATATACTTATCAGATAAAAAAGGATATACAACAATAAACACATAATGGTTTTATAATTATAAAGAATCTGATGAATATGGAAATGCACAATGTTAGTAAGAAACACAGTGCAGGGAGAAATGCTAATTGTTTAGAATGTTTATTATCAACCATGCAGTAGGACTATATTTTGATACAATTGGCCTTAATACAATTAATAAATCAGCCTTACGAGTAAATAAAAGAATATATTAGGAAGAGTACAATGTCAGTTGCTACTACACTTAATAACACCAATATATTCACTGAAAAGCCACTAAGAATTGATACAATTGGCCTTAATACAATTAATAAATCAGCCTTACGAGTATATAAAAGAATATATTAGGAAGAGTACAATGTCAGTTGCTACTACACTTAATAACACCAATATATGCACTGAAAAGCCAAAGAAACTGGTACACCTGCCTAATATCATGTAGGGCCCTCGCGATGACACAGAAGTGCTGTGCCGCAACAGGATGTGGCATGGACTCAACTAATGTCTGACGTAGTGCTGGAGAGAACTGACACTAAGAATTCTGCAGGGCTGTACATAAATCTGTAAGAGTATGAGGGATAGAGATCTCTTCTGAACAGCACATTGCAAGGCATTCCAGATATGCTCAATAATGCTCATGTCTGGGGAGTTTGGTGGGCAGTGGAAGTGTTTAAATTCGGAATAGTGTTCCTGGAGCCACTCTGTAGCAGTTCTGGATGTATGGGGTGTCACATGAACCAAGTCTGTCGGAATGCACAATGGACATGAATGGATGCAGGTGATCAGACAGGATGCTTACATATATGTCACCTGTCAGAGTTGTATATAGACATATCAGGGGTACCATATCACTCCAACTGCACACGCCCCACACCATTACAGAGCCTGTACCAGCTTGAACAGTTCCCTGTTGACATGCAGGGTGCTTGGATTCATGAAGTTATCTCCGTACCTGTACACCTTCATCCGCTCGATACAATTTGAAATGAGACTCGTCTGACCAGGCAACCTCTTCGATACAATTTGAAATGAGACTCGTCTGACCAGGCAACCTCTTCGATACAATTTGAAATGAGACTCGTCTGACCAGGCAACCTCTTTCCAGTCATCAACAGCCCAATGTCAGTGTTGATGGGCCCAGGCAAGGCATAAAGCTTTGTGTCTACAGTCATCAAGGGTACCAAGCAGCCCTTTGGTTCCGAAAGCCCATATCGATAATGTTTCAATTCAATTTATTATCATCCATTTTATCATATATGTGATATAGGAATTGTTGTATAGAATGAGAGAGAGAGAGAGAGAGAGAGAGAGAGAGAGAGAAAGGAGCATGATTTATATTTTTAACAATTAAGGGAAATAACATTTTCTTAATTATACTTTACATATTTTATGTTTTTTTTACATGCAAGATGAGAAAAAATTACATGGTTTGTACAAAAAAATCCATTAAAGGAAATAACATTTTTTTAATTACATTTTAACATTTTTTAATTACACTTTACATATTTTGTCTTATTTTTGCATGCAAGTTGAAAAACAATGAAGGTTTATGCAGAAAAATCAAAAGAAGAGTACTATCTGTTTAGATAGCAAAGAAATTCACTAACATTATAGAAAATTTGATGTAATAGTAGCCTCTTTAATTTTTTTAAAAAAATATATATAAATTTTGTATGCTTTTTATTTCTTTTGGAAAGGCACTGAACATTCTTTTGGGCAGATCTACATCACACTTAAGTGCCTCGCAGAGATGCTATTTTGGCTCAAGGCTTTTGAATGTATGTTTATATGCAAATCATGCCCGTTTCTGGTTTGATAGTCATGTACTTCACTGTTTACAGAAGGGAATTCTTGATTTGACTTCAGGTAACATACTGATTCATAGATGAATAAACTAGGGAGTTCTTAAAGAGTTCTCTACATGGATCTCTGTAGGTAACAACCTTCAAAATATGAATAGCTCTCTTTTGGAGCTTAAAACAACTTTTGTGAAACCTGTATTCACCCAAAATATAATACCATACCTTAGATTACTATGTATGTAAGAGTAGTAGGCATGTAGTACTGTTTCAAAATTGCAGTTTTCTTTAAGTTTTCCTAATATATAACAATATTTACTAATATATCTAAAAACAAAGATAGATGTGACTTACCAAACGAAAGTGCTGGCAGGTCGATAGACACACAAACAAACACAAACACACACACACAAAATTCAAGCTTTCGCAACCAATGGTTGCTTCATCAGGAAAGAGGGAAGGAGAGGGAAAGACAAAAGGATGTGGGTTTTAAGGGAGAGGGTAAGGAGTCATTCCAATCCGGGAGCGGAAAGACTTACCTTAGGGGGAAAAAAGGACAGGTATACACTCGCGCACACACACACATATCCATCCGCACATACACAGACACAAGCAGACATTTGAAAAGGCAAAGAGTTTGGGCCTGCTTGTCTGTGTATGTGTGGATGGATATGTGTGTGTGTGCGAGTGTATACCTGTCCTTTTTTCCCCCTAAGGTAAGTCTTTCCGCTCCCGGGATTGGAATGACTCCTTACCCTCTCCCTTAAAACCCACATCCTTTCGTCTTTCCCTCTCCTTCCCTCTTTCCTGATGAAGCAACCGTTGGTTGCAAAAGCTTGAATTTTGTGTGTTTGTTTATGTGTCTATCGACCTGCCAGCACTTTCGTTTGGTAAGTCACATCATTTTTGTTTTTAGATATATTTTTCCCATGTGGAATGTTTCACTCTATTATATACAATATTTACTAAGTTTTAATTCAATAGTTCAACATGTTTTTCCCATCTTAAGTTATTGTCCAGCCATACACCCAAACATTTTGTAAGAGAAGTTTGTTCTATAAGACATTTCCCAATCTCTACTCTTATGTTATTTTTAATTTGTTCCGTATGTACTTAAAATTCATCCAAGTGTTTTTTTGTCATTTATAATTAAGTAATTGTCCTTGAACCATTCAGCTGCCTCATTCATTGTTGAACTTACTTTTTCTTGTAGGTCATATTCTTTAACTCCTTTGATAAAAAGGCTCATATCATCTGCAAAAAGTACTGATTCTGCTCTTGTTAGACAGTTAGGAAAATCATTAATAAAAACTAAGAGATGGCCTAGAACAGAACCCTGTGGTACACCACAGTTGACTTTCAGATACGTTGAGTAATATTTTGTGGCATTATGTATTATTTCAACACTTTGATATCTGTTGCACAGATTCGATTGAAACCAGTTGTATGCTTTTCCATATACTCCATACCAATACAGTTTCTCTAGCAAAATATCATGGCTGATGAGGTCAAATGCCTTGGATAGATCTAAAAATATTCCACAGTTTAAGTCCTCATTATCCACTACAGTTAAAACCTGTTCCAAGAAGTGGTATACAGCTGTTTCTGTAGGCCTGTTTTTCCTGAACCCATTCTGTGTATTGGTTAGAATTTTGCATTTGTTTAGGAAACTCAACAGTCTCTCATATATATTCCTCTCACTTACATTAGCAAAACCTGACAGTTGTGACAATGGTCTATAATTTTGTATGGTACATGGACAGTCTTTTCTATAAAATGACTTTATCATTGATTTTTGAAGTGTCTTAATAATATCAACTAGTTCAGATATTATTGTGTTTGCACTATGTTTTATGAACTTATCAGAAATATCATCACATCCATAGGACATTTTATTCTTCAGTTTATTAATTGCATTTCTTACTTCTGAATGCGTAGCTGGGTACAAAAACATCGTCATTTCATTTGTGGGAGCTTTTGACTTACTACCTTTCGAGTTCCACAGGTTCTCGATAAGATTTTGAGTACTGCTAATGTAGTAGTCATTGAACATATTGGCAACACATCGAGGGTCTTCAACAACTTTTCCTCCCTTTTTTATGATAAGATTATTGTTTGTCACTTTGGATTTACCAATCTTATGGTTTATGACCTTCCAAACTAATTTGGTTTTATTGCTGTCTTTTTTGATAATTAAATCATTGTTCTTTTTTTATGCATGAATAACTTTTCTGTAGCATCTAAGCTGTGGCTTTAATGCTGCATTATGCTTTGAATGCCAAGCCAGATTTCGAAAGAACCCAACGGAAATTTATAACACGTTGAGAGAGTGAATGGGAATAATGTAGCAGATTGTAGTGCATTGTCATTGTGGTCAGCTTGTTTTTGTGAAGATCAGGTAAGGACTGAGGACAATCCAAGAAGTGGAAGGTCATCAACTGCTTCAGACTAGACCTCTCAGGCCACTGTTAATGACATTTCAAGAGAGAACTGACAAAAAACATATCAGGAAACTGCATATGAGAATTTCAAGAATTTTATTCACCATAGATCATTTTACAATGATATTGGCTTCGTCATACAAGATGTACTAGTACATACAGAATAACAAAATAAACTTCTGTCAATACATTATAAATACATTTGAAGCATGGCAGTGTACCAAATTACAAAGGATAGCTTTTAAAAGCTAATGCAACAAGCTATCTTATACGGTAATCTAATATAATATGGTATTTTATTGTTTATAGTATAAACTTTGTAATTACACACGATTAACCACGGCACAAAATAATATGTTTAACTACAGACAACTTTTACATGCTTACATTCTCCTCAGGCATCTCAAAGAATTCTTTAATGTCATAGAATGGATGATGTGACAGCCAGCTGTACCACTTAATTTTAAAAGAATTTGTATCCATAGACTGAACATGAATTGGCAGTTTATTGAACATTTTGAGTGGGTTAACTTTGTGGGAATTTCTTGTTCTCGCTAATCTGTGGTGCGGTATGTCTAAATTACCGTTTGCCCTGGTGTTGTGTTCGTGTATTTCCTTTCTGGCAATAAATTCTGAAATATTATTTTTAATATAGAGTACAGACACATAGATGTATAAATTTATAATTGTAAGTATTCTGAGTATGGAGAAAAGAGGACGACAGTGCTCCCTATGACCTCTTTTACATATTATACGTATGACTTTTTTTTGTAATTTCAATACGTTTTTGATGTGAGGGGAGTGCCCCCATATAATAAGACCATATGAAATATGTGACTGGAATAGCCCAAAGTATGTCACCCTAAGGTACTCCAAGCTCACTACCTCCCTTAGTTTCAAGAGAAGGTATGCCACCCGAGATATTTTTTCACATACATGATTGACATGTTCCTCCCAATATAGTTTAGAGTCAATGTGAATACCTAAGAGTTTAACCGACTTATTGCCTACTTCATTTGATGTTCCCATTAAAAGTTGTTGTGTTTTGTCAGGGTTGCATAGGAGCTTATTGGCTGCAAACCAGTCCAGGGCCTTATCTAGTGTTTCTTTTGTTAGGTTATTCAGATCTGAAATGTTCTGATGTGTGGTAAGTAGTGTTGTATCGTCAGCATAACACACAACAGGGTGAGCTATATTTTTAGGTAAATCATTAATAGCGACAATGAAGAAGGGTCCAAGGATAGACCCTTGTGGTACACCTGTGCTGATTTCCATGATGGAAGAATTTAAATTTCTGACTGAAACGAATTGTTTTCGGTTACTTAAATAAGAATTTATCACAGATAAAGTGCTCCCTCTCACCCCATAAAACTCTAGTTTCCCCAGTACTATGTCAACAGGAATGCAATAGAAAGCTTTGCTTAGGTCACATAATACCAGTGATACCATGTTATTATTTTCAAAAGCTGTTAAGGTGTGGTCAATGATTTCCAAGATGGCCCCTGTTGTGTTCTTGCCTTTTCGAAAGCCAAACTGATTGTTACATAGGATATTGTGCTTTTCAAAGAAGTT
The DNA here is from genome assembly GCF_023864275.1 of Schistocerca cancellata. Taxonomy (NCBI): domain Eukaryota; kingdom Metazoa; phylum Arthropoda; class Insecta; order Orthoptera; family Acrididae; genus Schistocerca; species Schistocerca cancellata. Next base: position 507,454,312 of record NC_064631.1, read on the forward strand.
GCTTATTTGTGTGTGTATCAGCACCTCAAATACCTTTGAGAATATTGGAACAATGGAGACTGGTCTATAGCTTTGGGGGAGATGTTTGTCTCCTTTTTTAAAAACTGGGACAACTTTTGATACCTTGAGTGCATCCGGAAAAACTTCTACACTTTATTAAAAATATAAGCTAATGGTTTGGTGATTGACTGTATTGTCTTTTTAATTATGTTATTTGATAACCAATAACAGTCCATACTTTTAGAACCTGAAAATTTGGATACAGCTTTTATAACATCAGCAGGTGTGACAGCCCTCCATTGAAATGCCAGGTTAACAGGCAGTGGTGTTCCAACAAGGTTCATTGCAGATGAATTTGTTGCTTTGATACTGTTACTTATTTCTTTAACTGAGTTTAAAAAGTACTCGTTTAATTCTTCAGGATCAAGCAGAGCTGTTTCTGTGTGTTTCGGTGTATTCTCTTGTTTTATTATTTGCCAGGCTGCCTTGCATTTATTGGGAGCTCTTTCTATATAGTTCTCCACTGCTTGCTTTTTTGCCAGAAGAAGTTTAGCTTTATAGTATTTTTTGCATTTCAGATGTGACCTATGAATGTTCACACACTGTTCTGCCTCTTGGTCAGAGGCTTGTTTATGCATCTGGTACAGCATATGCAAGTTTCCTCTAATTTCTACTAGCTCTTGTGTGAACCAGTTCAGACTTTTCTTTTTCATTTCATTTGGATATCTAATTTTTTTTACTGGTGAGCAAGAATACCATAAATCTGTGTACTTTTTAAAGAAGTTACCAAAGCTAATTTCAGCTTCCCTTTTTCCAGATTGACAATTATATATAAAGTCCCAATCTGCACTTCCTAATCTATCAACAAACATATTTATGTACTCTTCCTTCTGTCTTCGTACCACTACTACTTTAGATTTATCAGTTTTAACTGGCTGCCTCTTACAGAGGGTAAGGAGTAGTGGCTCATGATCTGCAAGTCCACTTCCTGCAAGTCTAACTGTAAAATCCTCCCTATGGAAATTCACAATAATATTGTCTATACAGGCATTCTTATGTGTGGCACAGTTATTTGTACAATAGAGGTCTAATGATATTAGCATATTCAAAAATGTCCTAGCAACTGGTCTCTGTGTGTTTACCACTTCTATGTTGAAATCACCACATATAGCAATTCTTGTTTTACTCTTCAATATTTTTTTAATTATTAATTCACATTTTTCAATAAACAAATTTACATCACCATCTGGCGACCTATATAGACTAACTACCACTATATTAATAATGAACTTTGGTCAACTGCCATAAACAGATTCTGTTAAGCGAAGTTTAACATAATAAAATCAGCAGTAAAACTACTATTTCGGGAGAAAAATATTGCAGCTTCCTCAGTGACATTAAATGTCTGCTTTTTATCTCTTATTGCTGGCTAAATAGCTACAGGACCACGTTGATATTTATCGTATAACAACATTTACCTTTTTGCCATAAGAACAAAGGCAGGCTTACAATGAACATTGTTACTATCCCACAGTAACAGGAATCCTCACCTCTTTAATCTGAATAGTTAGATAATTTATAGGAGTGCTAAGAAGATATATTTTTAATAGTTTTTAGTACTATAGCTTCTCAATTTTTGCATTATGTCTGACTGACATTTACTGATGCCCTTTACACAAAATTATGAGGAATAAAAAATGAGCCATTAAATAAAGCAAAAAGCAATTTTGATCTTGAACTGAGTAAAATACAGTACATTTAGTTGAGAGCAGTAAAAATAAAGTAACCGTACTGTGTCACATGTGTTTGGAGAGCTCTCTGAAAAAGATGCGTGAGCTTCCAATTATAAGTTTGCTTGTCATTTTGAAAATGAATAGGTTTGTTTTACAAATGATTTTATTTTCTGTTACAGAGACTACGAATTTTATGTACGGTCTTGTGCCAAAGCATTCATCAAACTTGGTCTAGAAAGGCATCATTCTGTTTGTATTCTTGGATTCAATTCACCAGAATGGTTCATTGCTGATTTGGCTGCAATATATGCTGGGTATGTACAGTATAGTACAGTAGAATAGAGTAGAGTTTTATTGGTCCTGGTAATAATATAGTACACAAATAGTACATTCTGATGTAGGACAAGTGAATGTATAACAAAATATAATATTAAATTTGCATTAATTTCATTATTTCTACATTAAATGATCACTGAGTTACAATATGCAGAGCAAATATAGTACAAAAATAAGGAGAAGATATTTTAAAGCAGAAAGAGCATGTACTGTGCTGGCAGATTAATATTTATATTACAGCGACATTTACATGTAAAACATTAAAGTTTTAGTAACATTTATATGATATATCACTAAGGCAAAGACACAAGTCATTAGTGAACTTCCTGAAAGAACACATGGAGGCTATAGAATCAGTGATCAGTCAAATATTACTTAGCAGTTGATTTGAAATTAGCCAGGCCATTTATTGCTTTAATTTGTGGGGTAAGTTTATCATAAATAACTTCCCCATAATACAGGGTTCCTTTCTTATTCGGGGTGGTGTTGGTGGGGTCTAAATGAAAGTTTCCTTCATGTCTGGTGTTATTGGAGTCGAAATTTCATTTTTCTGGAATAGAGTGGGATTTTTCATTGTGTATCTTTTCACAAACATGGTTGTCTCACACACACACATATATACATGGAAGTGGGAGGATTTCTAGCTTTTTAAAAAGTGGTCTACAGGTTTTGTTCCATTTTACACCTCCCATTATTCTTATAATTCTTTTTTGTAGCCTAAAGAACTTTTGGCTAAGAGAAGAGTTACTCCAGAAAATAACTCCATATTTCAGTTGTGAGTATATATAGGCATAATACAGAGTTTACAGAAAATCTTTGTTGCAGCATCTCTGAAATATTCTCCTTAAGTAGCATGTAGTGCTTAATTTCTTACAGACATTTTAAAGAGAATAAATACTTTTGTTGTAGCTTAGTTACTGTTTCAATATACTATGTGTGTAGTTGTTAGTAGAGGTTGAAAGGGCAGAGTAAGTGAGTTGCAAACTGTCATAAATATAGTTTTTAAAATAGTTGGGCAGTCGATAACCACACAAAGAAGTAGATGTAGTTTTAATGTTACTCATAGTATCCTGGCTACTGCTCAGCATTTCCTCTAAGTTGCAAATAGTTTTTACTTCTCACACAAATTTTTATTATACAAGTATGATTGTATTATCAATTATCATATTAATTTGATAACAAGAGAGTGAACTGCATCATTACAAACAAGAACTTTACTGCAGGCTTAGCATACTAATTCCCTGATAGTTACATGGGCACTATAAGACTCATGAGCAATTGAATTAGACAACACATCCAACTAGTAATGTGCAGCACCTGCTTTCATAGTGATGTAATATGGCATGGACTCAGCAACACCTTACATGTATTGGAGAGCTATCCTGATCAATGAATGCACAACCATTGTCCACAACTTGTGGAGATTGATCCAAGGTGTGCACATATTGGTTGACTGTGTTCCAAATATGCTCAACTGGAATAAGGTCAGGCAACTTTTGGTGGTGGGATGGGAACGGGGCACACTTGCACCCTCACATTGATGGAGTTCTCCTCAAACCATTTTGACACTATTTTGGTCTTATGGGTGTTGCACTGTCTTGCTGAAGCTAAAGATCAGCCGTGGTGTGCTGAAAGAAAATAAATGGATGTACATGAATGGATAGTAGGTAGCAGTAGAGCTCCTGAATAATACATGATGGCAGACATACCAAGGACCCCATTTCATCCAATGTAAATATCTCCAGCACAAGAATACTTTCATCTGCTTGACTGGTACTCAGTTGGCAAGTGGGATGCATTGCCTCAAGGGACTTGTAACTTGCCATTGATGCCTACCTACTTGTGTAACTCATCAATCCAGATGACCTTTCTGTGTACTTCAAGCGTCCAATGTTCAGTAAACTAGATAAAAGATCAGTAGTGTCATACCTCAATGAGGAACTCGAAACTTTCAGCACATCGCAGAAGCATGTAGAGGAACTCTGGCTCAAGTTTAAAATAATAGCTGGACAGATATGTATCCAGTAGAACAGTTCATAATGAGGGTAATATCCATGGTATACAGTCACTGTAAACAAACTTCTAAAGAAACAGAGATTACTGCATCATAGGTGTAAAACAAAGCATAGGGCAGCAGATAGAGAGATGCTGAATGAAACGCATTTGGCTGTCAAGAGAGCATTGTGTATTGCCTTCAATGACTACTGTAGCAGAATGTTGTCAAGTAATGTTTCATAGAACCCAAAGAAGTTCTGGTCATATGTAAAGATAAAAGATCAGTAGTGTCATATCTCAATGAGGAACTCGAAACTTTTCAGCACAGGACAGGGGCATGCAGAGGTACTCTGGCTCAACTTTAAAATAATATCTGACCTTACACTGGACAGATATGTATCTAGTAGAACAGTTCATAATGAGGGGAACATCCATGGTATGCAGTTGCTGTAAAGAAACTTCTAAAGAAACAGAGATTACTGCACCAAAATTAGCATCCAGTCTCTAGTGAAAGGGACAGAAACTGAAATTGGGCAAAGCAAAATAGTAAAGCAAAAGCTGAAATCCTTAACTCCATTTTAAAATGTTCCTTTACAAAGGATCATCTGGGAGAATTGTCTCAATTTAATCCTCATACTACTGAAAAGATGAATGAAGTAAGTATTAATGTCACAGTGGTGTTGAAAAACAGCGGAAATCATTAAAATTGAACAAAGCTCTAGGCCCCAAGGGAAGGGCAGCACAAACGGTCACAGGTTTGTTTAATCTGTGGGAGAGTGTTACAGAAATACTGAAGGAACTGAACCAGAAGGCTCTTGAAGATAGACGTAAACTATCCTGAGAAAGTCTATTGACAAAGTTTCAAGAACCAACTTTAAATGATTATTTTAGGAATACACTACAACTACCTACATATCACTCACATAAGTATTGTGAGGATAATACTAGAATAATTACTGCATGCACAGAGGCAATGAGACAGTCATTCTTCCTGTCTCCATATATGAATGGAACAGGAGGAAACCCTAATAACTGGTACAATGGAACGTACCCTCTGCCATGTCCTTATCGTGGTTTGCGAGTAGATGTAGTTATAGATTTAGCTGTGCTGTAGATTTATTTACAGTTGCTTGCAGCTGACTTGAGGTGTTTCCTGTAATAAGGATGCTTGTGTCATTTGCAAAAAAAAGTATTTTAGTGCAGTGTCTTTACTTCCATATGCTTAGAGCTTGTCCAACAGTATGTTGCAGTCCAGTATGTTGAAGGCTTTACTTAAGTCTAGAGAAATGCCAGTGGCAATTTGTTTGTTGCCCGTTGTTTGCAGGGCATTGTTTAAAAAATCATAGATGGCACTAGTTGTTGATTTATTTTTCCTGAATTCATGCTGAGTGTCAGTAACCATTTTGTTTTCCTCTACAAATTTCATTAACCTTACCTTTCCTATGATTTTACTAAAGCCTGATAACAAAGCATTTTCTTACGAACAAGGACAAAATTATCAATTTTTGAACAGTCTGGAAATATGAATGTCAGAAAAGATGATTGGACTATGTCTGAAAGTTGTAGTGAAATGTTTATATTACATTGCTTTATTATGCAATCAGAATACCATAAATTCCTGAAAATATTTTCTTAAGAGTTGATGCAACATGGATGATTACATCTGAAATTGTTCCATAAACATAGATTGAAACATGACTGCACTTTTTTCTGTTTCTTTTTTGTATCTGTTCTACTACTGACTATTAAATTATTTTTCATATCTGCATAGCAATGGCTGAAAAGATTTGTGATGTGTTGGGAATTAGTTAGACTCTTGTTCTCATGATTGTCATGTTTTCCATTTTTTGGGACACTTTATTTGCTTCCTTCTTTCTTACTTTCCATACTGCTTGGCTTTTATTTCCTGATCCTTACTGCTTTGCTTTTATTTGTTGACTCTGTTATGAACTTATCATTGGCCATTTTTTTCCTGACATATCACTCATTTGTAGATTGGAATATATTTTTGAATGTAACTGTTCAGAAGTTGGGGTATGTTACTATTTTTCCTTTATCTGAGTAAGTCTCTTTTTCTTGACTTGAGATTTTGGTACCTGTTGTTATCCACCTATTTGATTTCGAAATTGTGCCTCATGCTACTTGTGTTTTGAGAGGGAATGCAATATCAAAGTAATCACTGAAGATGCTAGAGATTTTCTTGAACTTTTTGTTGGCTCATCTAATTGTAAGACTTCTTCCCACCTTTCTCCTGATGATAGGATATTGAAAGTTTCTGTATTATGTATATTGAAACTTCTTGCTGCTACAGTTCTTTTGTAGTTCTGGTTGGATAGCAAGTAGCACTCAAGATTAACAACTTGTGTTTCACGATCATGATTATACATTTTACAGCATATAATGCACTATTACAAATTGACTTATTGAACTCACCAACAAAAGAGAGACTGCATGACACTTGATGTTCGTATACCACTAAAACTCAAAATAACTTGAAAAATCTTCTCTCAAGTAGGTTAGTTACAGTTCTCATACTACAGGCCCTTAGTTAGGATATTTTCGTTTATGTGGATCTTGGATGTGCCTTGAAGTTATGGTATTAAGTCCTAATAAAACTGCATTAAGCCAGATATTGGTCTTATTGCTCCATAAACAGATGTGCATTTATTTCTACCCATTTCTTCAAATGAGTTTGTTATACTTGTATTGCCTCTAGTAACTGGAATGCTTTTTATGTCTGATTAACAGGAACTTAAGTATCTAAAATAGAACTATTTGTATTTGTTGTTACAGGGGAATTGCTGCTGGAAT